>NW_027202382.1:10607494-11102494 GCF_024711535.1 Dipodomys merriami | reverse complement strand
ATTCCAGCCTTTCACTTTCAGAATGTTTGTTTTTATGGGCAAGATGTGACTCTCAAGGCAGCAGATAGAAGGATCATGCTTTTTAATCCAACTTGACAGTCTATGTCACTTAATTGGAGAGTTAAGTCCATTAATATTGGAGGTTAGGACTGAGAGGTGTTTGATAGTTCTTGCCATGTTATCCACCTTCTCGGAGGCTGTGACTATGTTGAAAAATGAACTTTACAATTTAAGAGGGGAGGGGGGAGAGAGGAAGTGTAGTTATAGAGGTGGGAGGGAAGGGATGGTAGGGGGAAAACAAAGGAGGAGGCAACAATTCTTGATAGAAAATGTACTCATTACCTTGCTCATGTAACTATAACCCTTCTGTACAATAAAAACATTTACATTTACAATAAAAACATTTTTAAAAAAGAAAAAAGAATCTAGCACCGTTGAATGCATAGAAGCAGGAGTAAGATGATCATTATTCAAGCCTGGGAGTAGAAAGAATGCGGAGGTGAGATTCAAGGGAGACAAAACCTTATTACATCATAAGAATAAGCTCTAATTTGTTGTTGTTGTTGGTGGTGGTGGTGGTGGTAGTGGTCATGTTTCTTGAAACTCTGGGCCTGGGTGCAGATCCCAAGCTCTTCAGCTCAAGGCAACTGCTCTACCACTTGAGCCACAGTGCCACTTGCAGTTTTCTGGTAGTTAATTGGAGATAAGAGTCTCACAGACTTTCCTGATTGGGCTGGCTTTGAATGGTGATCCTCAGATCTCAGCCACCTGAGAAGCTAGGATTATAGGTTTGTACCACCAGAGCCTGGTTAAGCTCTATTTTTAAAAGATCTATTTATACACTGTGGCTAGTGTAAATAATTACATACTGGACATTTCAGTATCAGTCAGAATAAATAGCTAAACCCCTTCAATTAGCAGATGCATGGAAGAGAAGGAATAATAGAAATGTAAAATGAGTCCCAGAGTATCAATAATATCAGGAAGGCTGAGAACAAACACAGTGTGAGAAGGCAGGTGCATGTTGTCAAAATACTTATACATACGCACATGAAAAAAATAGAACAGTGAACCTTGCTGAGATAGATTTTGGAAGTGGGTAGGAAGGAGAAGAGACATTGGCTTAACCCTGATTAAGTGACATTGTATTCATACACAGACATGTGAAAAGTGAATTACCCTTGTATGACTGATGTTATGAAAAATGTGGGCAAAAATATTACATCTCAAATGCTTTTATCACAGGAATTGTTAAACACATGAGGTACCAAGATGTTTATCACCTTGATTCCATCATTTCGTATTATATTAAAATGTATAACATCTTTTGGTACTCCATACACATACAAATATCTTTGCAAACAAAACACCAATACATAACAAAAATCGACAATAATAATTACAACAGACAAATATAAGTACAATAGTCAAATTGTTCCATGTACAGTCTGTATGAAATTAATTTTTTTCCTTAATTTTTCTTCTTATCATTGCAGACTAAGGTTAGCACTTCAGTGGTGATTTTCCTATTGTAAGGAAAATTTACGATCACTGCTGACTTTACATTGCCTCTGAGACCTTTTTGTTTTCCTCTCATCCTAAATTTCATGCACTTAACTTCATGTTCCACTTTGATCTGTCACATCCAGAGCTGCCAAATTTTATTTTTAAACTATAATCATCAGGATAGATTTAGAGCTACCATTTGCCATTCGGTCTGCTTACTAATCCTCTAAACCTTGTTGGTATACTAGATTTGAAGCATATGTAATATCATTCAAGTTCTCTACAAAGCAAAAGAGAAATGAAACAGAACTGAAGTAAAAAGAAACACAGTGAGACATTGTAATGTACAAAGGAAGTAAAGGACAAAAAGGATAAGTAAGGAGAAGAAAAAATAACAAGAACACATATGGCTATACACATAGTCTTCTGTTTATTTAACTCAGATTCTACAAGAAATTAAGCAAATTTAAAACAGCAATGGAGCCCTCAAATTTAATGATTATAATTGCTGCTTGTGGCATTTGGAAAGCTGAAATAGGAGCATGTAGTGTTTGATAGGCTGGCCTCCACCAGATAGCAAGAACTTACCTCAATGGATCCAAATATTGCTACTATTTATTTATCCCCCCCTCCTTAGCTTCCTTTTGGAAGAAGCTGTGATGTAGTAAATAAAAGGAAGTTCTTGATGTAGAGAGATACAGGAAAATAAGTTGCCATGGAAGCCTTAGAGTGATGTTTGAAACTATGGAAAAATGGATTTGTATCTTTGATTTTTTTATGAAGTGCCTGTGCATCCTAAAATTATAGCTACCAACTTCTTTTGAAGCTTCGCTGCTTTTTCTCTCAGCTGGGGCTAATGCCGCTCATCACACAGTTTGGATGCCAGAATGCATAGACAATTTGCCAGCAATATGTAGGCAAATTGAAGCACTGCTCTCTCCCTTGTTATTAAAAATATATTAACTACTTGTTGAGAGCTTGTAACTTACATCTAAAATCCTAGCTCAGATACAGAGATCTGAAGATCACAGTTGGAAACAAGCTTTGGGCAGAAAAGTCCAGGGGACTCTTCTCTCCAATTAACCAACAAAATAAAGGTGTGTCTCATGTTCAGAATCCCAGCCTTGAGTGAAAAAGCCCAGGGAGAGCACAAGGCTCTGTGTTCAAGCCCTACTGTCTATTGATACACACAAAACATATTCATTTCCCAATAACTATTAATCTCTTCTTATCTGTCTTCTGGTATATTAAAGAATGGCACCAACTGAGGCTAATTTCTGCTTTTTTTTTTTTTTACTGCATTTCAGGAAAGTAACAGATTCTACTATATGTCATACAAAACTGCTTAGAAATCTCTGAGACCTTCAAATAAATGGGTGTGAGTAGTGATGATTTCCTGTTTCCCTTTTATGGAGAATTTTATGAAACTTCTCAGGCTGGCCGGGGATAGCTTTTCTTATTGGAAAACATTGAGAATCCCTAACATAGAATAACAACACGAGGTCGGAAACAGATGTACTGACAGGATGTAAGAATTTTGGTTTTGCTAGTGGACATCAGGTTGTTGGCTGGAATTAGCCAAATGATTTATATATTTCTTCCTTGCAGTCAGGTAGCATCTGGTGTGCAATGGAAGACTGAACATTTGTCTGCCTCTCTCTACCCCCCAACTGCATTCCCCATATGTAGGCACAGAAGTAAAGAAAGCATCTAAATCAATTTAATAAAAATGACAGACCATTAGGCAAAATGGGATTCATCTTCTGCTTGAAATGTGAGATAGAGAGTAAACAAATCTGCCCTCAGCACATGTGATACTCTAGGGAAAAAAGCAGTCATAAGGATTTGCTGGCCATCTCTGTAACTTCCTGAGTCTTAGCCCAACTCTCTGAGGGCAAAATCTCAACTAGCTCCAAATCCAGAGTCTGTTTTCTCACCATGGGACCACCTGATACTGCTTTCCAAACCCACCATGACAACCATCTGACCAAGAAGACACTGATGAATGGATGAACAGGCACTCAGAGTACCATGAAGCCCAATGGATGCAGGATCCACCTGTCTCCTTAGGGACAGTAACCTGGGAAGGTCAGCGCTGCTCCTTTCTCATCATCTCATCAACACAACAGTTGGTTACTTGGTACCATAGGTGATACAGCATCTGCTACTTACAGTTCAAGAATGTTCTTATAAAACCCCAACTCTTGGAGTTATATGTGAAACCTTGAGTTGTATGTGAAATACTTAAGCTATTTTTTAATCAGTACGTATATAGACAATTTAAGCAACACTATAAACTACCTTGAATAATTTCCCTTTTATAGTTGTAGCAGGCTAGTCACACAAAGAGCCCAAACATTCACACCTCGTCAACTTTGGTGAAAGTCAGATATTTTATTATGGCTATAATCAAAAAGATAATTTCTTGGACTGCAGGTATGGTTTAAATGGTAGAGCATGAGTTGTAAACAGAAAAGACCCTGGATTCAAACTCTGGTACCAGCATAATAAAAGCAGAAGAAAAATCACTATAGTACCACCACAATAAAGAAGATAATTTCTTTGGGGATTGAATTTTTATGAGTATTTAAAAATTAGTACTTAGCCATTTTAATAAAATGTATTATATTTCTGAAGATTTTTATTGTCTTTAAGTAGTTGTATGAAGGAGTTGCCCTTCACTAAAGCAGTTTATGAATACAGTGCATCTTCACAAATGTCACCCCTTCATTCTTATCCCTCCCTTCCAGTCACCCCTTCCCTTACTTACTAAGGTTATGCTTTTGTTGTTGTTGTTGTTGTCATGGTTGTTTTTGCTGTTTTTTATCTTTTCTTCTGGTTTTAGGGTGTGAACTCAAGGCCTAGGCATCATCCTTGAAGTATTTTTTTATTTTTTTTGGGGGGGTCCAGTCATGGGGCTTGTACTCTGGGCCTGGGTGCTGTCTCTCAGCTCTTCAGCTCAAGGCTAGCACTCTACCACTTGAGCCACAGCGCCACTTCCGGCTTTTTTCTTTTCGCTTATGTGGTGCTGAGGAATCGAACCCAGGGCCTCATGCATGCAAGGCAAGCGCTCTACCAATGAGCCACCTTCCCAGCCCATCCCTGAAGTATTTTTGCTCAAAGCTCTTGTTCTGTCACTTGAGATACAGCTCCACTTACAGCTTTTTCTAAGTAGTTTATTGGAGATAAGAGTCTCAAGGACTTTGCTACTCCGACTGGCTTTGAACTGTTAATTGGAGATCAAAATCTCATGGATTTTCCAGCACAGGTTGTCTTTGAATCTCAATCCTCAGATGGCAACCTCCTGAGTGAGTAGGATTACAGGCGAGTGCCACTGCTGCCCAGCTTATATTTCTGCCTTTTAACAAAGAAGTTGATGTGTACAATGCATCTTGATCTGTGTCATCTCTTCAATATCTTCACTCCCCTACAAAAATGTATTTGACTTTTGAAATGTAATTCATACTTTAATTACATCATTGCAATCATGCTGTACAGATCCCCTCTTAACAAAATCAAACATTTTACAAGCTGACAAGGTGAATGAATCTCTTTTTATTTCTTATTCTTTAAATTTGGGGTTTTGTCCTTAAATTTTTTAAATTAAATTTAAAAAATTTAAAAATTTTGACTTGGCAGAATATTTTTTATTATTTTAATATAATAAGCTCAAGACATTTTGATATGTTACCATTTTTCAAATAGAATCACCTCTACTTTTATTATTTTCTATTTTTAACCTTTCTCCCACTTTTTATTGTTCACAGTTTAATCAGTACCTAGTAATTGTATTATGTGGAATGTTTCACTGTGATATTTCCAAGCACTCATAAAATGTATTTTGATCATGTTCACCCTTCTGTAACTCTTTCTAAATTGAATATATTTTTTCCCAGTCCTGGTGCTTGAACTTAGGGCCTGGGCACTGTCCTGAGCTTCTTTTGTGCTAACACTGTACAACTTAAGCCACAGCTAGCACTGTACAACTTGAGCCACAGCTCCACTTCCAAATTTTTCTGTTTGTGTACTGAAGAATCAAACCCAGAGCTTCATGCATGCTACGCAAGCACTCAACCACTGAGCCACATTCCCAGTCCCTAAAATGAACAATGTTTAATTAAATAATGGAGTAAGTATTATAGCAAAATAAAATAGTGTCCTTTATCCCCTCAATTCTGATATTTTAACTGTAACTTGATTTCCACTTCTTTTCTAGATGTTCTGATTTCTTGCTATTATTTCTAACGTATTTATAATATGATTTTTTTTGTTGCTTTGTATGTACCTCCCCCACGGTATAACCCTTGTTTTCACTGTATTTGATGTTGATATAATTTGGGGAGGGTAAGGGAAAAAACAGGGATACAGGTAGACCCATTGCAACAATGAGATATACAAGAGGCTATGTCAAAAAATGAACTTTACAACTTTGGTGGAGAGGCGGGGAAGGGGAGCATAGTTGAGGAGGTGGGAGGGAAGGGATGGTAGGGGAAAAACAAAGGAGGAGGCAACAATGCTTGATAAGAAATATACTCACTGCCTTGCTCATGTAACTGGAAACCCTCTGTATGTTATTTTCACAATAAAAAAACTTATTATAAAAAAGATCCATGTGCCAGGCGCTGGTGGCTCACGCCTGTAATCCTAGCTACTCAGGTGGCTGAGATCTGAGGATCGCCGTTCAAAGCCAGCCCGGGCAGGAGAGACTGAGACTCCTATCTCCAATAAATCACCAGAAAACCGGAAGTGGCGCTGTAGCTCAAGTGGTAGAGCGCTCGCCTTGAGCTGAAGAGCTGAGGGACAGCGCCCAGGCCCAGAGTTCAAGCCCCACGACCGACAAAAAAAAAAAAAAAAAAAAAAAAAAAAAGATCCATGTGCAGATGTAAAAACGGAACTAGGAAATTTGATGAGACTGACAGGGGTAGAGATGGGTGGAGGCAGAAAATGATATGAGGTGGCTCTAATCAAGATACATTGTACACATAAATGGACATGTTAAATTGTAACCCCTTTGCAGAACTATTTTAAATACCAATAAATAGATCTTCGAAAAAGGATTTACTGTTCAACTTCATGAAGAACAATAAATTTTTATTCTGAATTATTAAAAAAAAGAAAAACTTGCATGGCTCATTACTACAAGGCCAGGATAGAAACCTCTGAACTCTAACAATCTCACAGATTCTTCATGAGGAGTATGTTAATGATTTTTAAGTCATTAAATTTGGGGTTGCTTGTTAGTCAGCATTGATATGGCAATAGTTTTTCTACGCCAAAATGGTTGCCTAGAAATGCAGTTCTGTTCCCACTCATTCCCTAAATATGCTTCAGTTCATTCAGGACCAGATGGTAAATACCGAAACAATTAAAGTCATGGGTAAAAATACAGAGAACTACATCACACTACTACCTGTGATCATGTAGAGGTAGAAAAATACAATGATTTTTTGGATTGAAGGGATTTTTGTTGTTGTTTCATTTTGTGTTATTTTGTGCTGTTTTTGGGCTTGAGCTCAGGACCTGGTTCTATGTCTGAGCTTCGTTGCTCAAGGCTAGTGTTCTATCATTTAAGTCACATCTTAACTACTGGCTTTTTGGTGGTTAATTGTAGGTAAGAGTCCCACAGATTTTCCTGCCCAGGCTGGCTTTGAACTGTGATCCCTAGATCTCAGCTTGCTGAGATTACAGGAATGAGCCACCACTGCCTGGTTCTCATGATTTTTTAAAATATATTATTGTAAAAGTGATATACAGAGGGGTTACAGTTACATAAGTCAGGTTATGAGTACATTCTCTTTTGAAAAGTATGACCCCCTCCCTCATTCTCTCCTAGTATTTTTCTCCCTCTGACTCACTCCCCCATCAAGTTATATACTCCATTTCCAATGTAGTGTTGAGTGGTTTCAGTGCTCAATTGGTTTACCCTTTGTCCCACCTTTTCTATGTTTTCCCTTCCCCTCTCCAAACTTATGTACAAGACAAAGGGTACAGAAATCAAAAACAGGGACAGAAAGGAATAAACCAAAGAGAGAAAACAACAACAACCACAACCACAAACAGTACAAAAAACAACGTCTTGCTTCCTTTATTTCAAGCGCATTTCTTTAAGCATCATTTTATATGATCATATGTGCATTTTATATGATCATATGAGCCATTGTGATCCTTTCCTAAGAATATCCTCTTTTGATATCATATGTGAATATTTAGACTGCTCTTTAATTAATCATGTTCAAGTGTAATTTTTTGGGTTTTTTTTTTAACTATCCATTGGGTTTACTTGTAGATTCATAGGCACATTTTAATTATTACAAATGAATGTATGTAACCTGTGTTTCTCTGAGTCTGGTTTACCTCGCTTAGGGTAATTTTTTCCCAAGTCTTCTCATTTCCTTGATAATGGTGCAATGTCATTCTTTCTGATGGAAGCATAGAATTCCACTGTGTATATACTACCACATTTTCTTGTTCCATTTGTCCACTAAGGGGCATCTGGTTGATTCCATATCTAAGCTATGGTAAGCAATGCTGCAATGAACATGGTTATTATGGGAGCATTAGTATGTCCTGGTTTGTGATCAATTGGATAAACACCCAGAAATGGTATTGCTAATTCATAGGGAAGCTTTATGTTTAGTCTTTTGAGGAATCTCCAGAGTGGTTGAATAAATTTACATCCCCACTAACAGTGTAATAAAATTTGCTCTTTTGGCCACATCCCCTCCAACATAGGTTATAGTTTTCCTGATAATGGCCATTCTAACTGGGGTGAGGTAGAGTCTCAATGTGGTTTTGATTTGCATTTCTTTTGTGGCCAGAGATGTACAATATCTCTTCATGTGTCTATTGGATATTCTTATTTCTTCTTCCAATAAGTGCCTCTCTTTAAGTACTTAGCCTGTTTATTAATTGGGTTGCTGTTTCTTTGAGGATCTGTTTTTGGGAGATTTAATTTTTTGAACTCTGAGTATATTTTACTGAGGACCTTGGGTGATGTATAACTAGTAAAGATCTTCTCTCATTCTGTGGGCTTTCTATTTTTTCTTGCTAGCTATGTCCCTTGCCATGCAGAAACTTCAGTTTCATGCAATCCCATTTAACCAGCCTTTTTTTGATTTGTTGTGATTCTGGATCTTTGCTTAGGAAGTTTAAGCCTGTGCCAAGAAGCCTTAGTGTTTCCCCTATGCCTTCCTGTATTATTTTCAGAGTATCTGCTCTTCCCATGAGGTCTTAAATCCATTTGGAATTTATTCTGGTGCAGGTATTATATAACAATCTAACTTCAGTTTTCTGAATGTGTACTTTATAGTGAGATCTAACCGCACCATATGTTGAAGAGATTATCTTTCTCCCATCCTGTGTTTTTGGCTCCCATATCCAAGATTAGGTGACTATAGGTCTGTGGGTTCATTTCTGCGTCTTCAGGCCCATTCTTGTGCCAATACCAAGCTGGTTTTTATTTCTACAGTTTTGTAATAGAGTTTGAAGCTGAGTATAGATATTTTCCTGCTAAGGATTGTTTTTGCTATTCAAGGTTTTCTATTATTCCATATGCATTTTGGATTGCTTCTTCTATATCATTGAATAATGTTTTTTGGATTTTGATAGGTACTATATTGAACTTGTAGATATCTTTGTCAGTTTTGTCATTTTCATGATGATAATCCTATCAATCCAGGGACATGGGAGTTTTTTTTTTTTCATTTTCTTATTTCTGCTTTAATTTCCTTTTTCAGGTTTTTAAAGTTTTCATCATAGATGGCCTTCACACCTTTGGTTAATTCCTAGGTATTTTATTTTTTGAGGCTAATACAAAATGAGTTGCTTTCCTGATTTCAACCTCTGTCTTCTCATTGTTGGTACACAGGAGAGCTATTGATTTTTGTGGGTTAATTTTATACCCTGTTACTTTGTCAAAGAGAATCACATCTAAATTTAAAGTAAACATTGACATTGTAGAATTTCAGTTCAGCAATATGACTGGATAGGTCATTTGGGACATAGAGAAAGTCAGTCATTATTGACTGATATTTGAAAAAATGTGATGTAGGCAAACTTGTATTTGGCTATTCATCCAAATGCTTTTACTTCCCCTTTTGCCATTCACTTTTCCACATGAATTCATTCCCTTTCAACCAGCAATTGGGTCCGCCTCCAGATTGTCAATGAGATCATCCACATTCTTTGCTTTGGTCAATGGAAGGTTATTGAGATGACAAAAGCAGAACCTGAGCTCTCATGGTGATTTTTTGCTTTGTGTGTTTGATGTCACCAGTAAGATAATACCCCATACAGACTGTTGATCCCACATTGGAGGGAGACATGGCAGCAGACCTTCACTGTGGTACAAAACTAGGGAGCTGTGAACAAGGACTGTTTTGTTGTAAGCCATTTCATTTGGGGAATATTTTGCTATGACATTAACTTATTTTTCTGTGTTTCCCTTTTACTGTGTCTCCTATAAAAATACCTCAAATTTATCTTGCACAGTGCTGATTAAAATTTATTTTTATGCTTCCAGTGTAGCTTGTTAATTCTTCTTTGATAATCCTTAAGATTTCTTATGCATTTATTTTCTTCAACTTTTATTATAAAAATCCCATACATACATAAACATACAATGAAACATACAATGAAACCCTGTGCATTCATTACCATGCTTCAATTATTGTCTCCTAGCTAATCTATTTCTGCATCTCTCTCATCCTCCCTCTATCTTTATAGCTATTATAGTATCATATAATTTCAGTTCCAACATTTCAATATGTACTTTTAAAGATAAACACTACGTTTATAAATATAATTACTGTTTTATCATTACATTTTTTGTTAACAATAAGACCATCAAATACTTACTTCATGTTTATATGTATTTCCCATTCTTTAAAATATAGCTTTGATTTCAATTAGGATCCACCCATATATATATACATATATATATACATATATATATATCATTATTAGTTTACATACTGCTAAATCTCTTTTAATCTGTAGATTTTCTCTATGTTCTGTTTTGTCCTACTCTATATTTATAGAAAAAATAAATCATTGTCATTTACCCTATATATAATATATTCCAATGGTCTATGATTGACCTAATGATAGGAATTATTTTATTATTTATTACCACATACATAAAGATACATACATATGTGCACATGTACATGTATATGTCTTTATTGGTAAATTCAAAATAATAACACTAATATTATTAGCACTGGAAGAATGTTGAAATATTTTTCACTTACTTTGCCTTTAGAGTATAACCCACAGATACAGAGTTAAATTTGTGTAACTTTCAAAAATAAGTGCAATGGTTTAAAATCAATCTGTGTCATTAGGGCAAGAGTTACACTTTTGTGACATTTTGCATTCAATCCTGACTCTATTTTTAATTTGATTTTGTTTTATAAATAGGTAAAGCATACCTAGCTGTTGCCAGGAACATTAGAGAACTACATGAAAATATATTATTGGACATGCCTTTTATATTCTACTTGAGAATTAAAAACATATGAAATCAAAATTACAAAAGCTATAGGTAAACCACTTTATGAAGACAATGCAAAAGGAGGATTTGTAAATAGATTCAAAACTATATGCTCTCTGGAAAATGAAAAATAGAGATTGACTACATTGAAGGGGAGTCTTCCATTTTAAGTATAAGATTCACATACTAGTTAGATAGGCAGGCCTTACCTGGGGAAAGATAGGGAAAATATGAACATCCAAGCGTCAAAATAAAAATTGTGCTGTGCAAGATTAAACTGCAAGGAAGATTTTCTCAAAGGCTATTGCAATGGGAGAGGGAGCTAAGTTTGACATCAACTTAACTACACCAAAGGATGAAGAGTATTTTAGCTTTGAGAATCATGGCCCATGTATGTTGTCCCACTGGCCATTGAAAGGAAAAATAAATATTCCCTTATTTCTGCAATGCGGATTCATTTTACAAGTAGGAGTAAAGGTTCATTGAAGAGACTCTTCTTTCTCTAGAAACTGAAAAAAACAGGGGTACTCACTTCTTTGATGATTACATATCAGAGAGGGTTTCCACGTCTTTGAGGAAAATATTCTTGGGTATTAAAACTAGCAAGAAGCTTAAAATAAAACATTTATCTCTTCTACTAGTCAATGTTTTGCTACTGAGATGTCCATTATTGGGAGTTTTCATCCAAGACCAGTTTTACTCAATACTTAATGACAACGGACAAAATGAGGTGATGGGGAAAACTCTTAGACTCATGGCCAAGAAGTAAAATGAAAGAAGAGATTTGGAATTCCATAATTTCCTTTAAGGGCATGCCCCAATAACCTAAGGGTTTCCAAAGGTTCGCCCACCCTATGGTTCAGGGTTTAAACACATGAGTTTTGGGATGATTTACAGCAACTATAGCAAATCTCAAAGAAGCATAGAAAGGTTTAATAATTACCAATTTTATTGAGAATGTGTTCTAAGAAAATCAAGGGGAGAGACCTCTGTGTTTCTGTAAGAGGCAAGTTGAGAGGGTGATCAGGTACCTAGAGACAGAAAGGAACCAGTGGAAAGTTTAGTCAAGCTCAGTTTAGCATCACGGCCATGTTGGTCATATCAATATAACATTACATTTTAAAGTTAAATAGGTACATAATCTATATTTCAACAAATCTGCTTACAGATTATACCTGGGAGAAATTACCATATATATGCAAACTTAATTATGATAATACATGGAGTAAAAATTTGACAAAGCAAATTTTTCAAAGAGAAAAATTATCTTTTTGTCTTCTGGCATCTACAATCTGATCTTTAGAAGTTACTATTGCCTTGTCTGACAGTGAAGACTCAGACAGGAAACATAACTTCCTGACCACTTTTGGGTAACATAAAATATCCTCATATTATTCTGTATATTTTTGTTTTATTTTTTAATACATTTTATGATTTTTTGTTGAACAAAGGAGTTGCCACTCAAAAAACATCTTGGTCAATATCACACCTTTCCTCATCCATTCCATCCCTACTAATTCCCTCAATTTTTTCAAATTTTTAAGGTTTGCACTGAATTCTCCCCCACTCCTGCCACTCTGATTTCTCTCTTCATTTATCTATTCCCCTTTCCTTGATCCCAACCCCCACATCCAATACCTGCTTCCTAGTGTTTGTTTTTGTTGAACTGTCAGTCTTTCTAAGAAATTGCATCAGTTGAGTTCTCCCCTGAATCTACCAAGTTTTGGTTAATGTATTTGTATACACTTGCATACTACCCTGTGTGTTTACTTATATACTTACAGGATAATTCTAGCTTCCACATATGAGAGAACACAGACAGCCCTTTTCTCTCTGTGTCTGACTTACTTCACTTAATGTCTCATGGCATTTTAAACTACATGATACAGCCTTGAATTATGAAGCATATAATTTATGTCTTGTCCCATGATCAAAAGTTTCATCTTTGTTTAGTGTTAAAAGTTCCACTTTTTCTTCAGGTGGGAGCAGGATCTGTAATGGCTTTTCAAAAAAGAATGCAAGGAAAAAGAAAATGGATAAATATATGGGTTAAGCAATGTGGAAATTTAACATCAATTCTCCGTGGAATTGGAATATACTGATAGTTCTCTGTGACAGATATGTTCCCTTGTTCATCCATGCCCGGTTTTCCCCCCCCATACAATCTGCTGACTAAACGTCCAGGATTCAGTAATATGTTCTACTGTAGATGGGGGTCTCTTCAGATCAGGACATCCATGTTTCTCTCAAACTGACAATACAGAGAGAGTTATGGTAGCATATGGCTGTAATCTCAGGATGGGAAAATTGGGAGAACAATGAGGGAAGGGGTAACATGTTTGACAATAATGTCCTTATTGCCTTACTTATGTAACTGAAACCTCTCTGTACATCCCCTTCACAATAAGATTTTTAAAAATTTTTCAAAATAAAAAATACTATGCTAGCTTTAAAGGGTAATCAAAATTCAAAATTTAAACCAAATATTTTAACAAGATGATTTAGCTGCATTTTATTTCACTGAATTATTTCAAGGAAAGATGTAGAAAGTAAAGTACAGCAGGACCTAGACCTAAAGATAAGACAACAGACACAAAAAAATAGAGATAAGTGAGAAGGAAAGGTTTATCATATCCTGCAGCATATGTTAATTTGTTTGTAGTCATTCATGGCACCTTCTTTAGCTGGGTCACAGAATATTGAGCACCTCAATACAATGCTGCTTGAAACCACTAATCAATTTATTAACCACTGTTTACAGCTTTGCAGCTGCTTCTAACCTGCTTCAAAGGGATTTGTCCTAAGGATCTCCTCTCTACTTTTGATCTCCTCTTCTCATGTGCTTACTAAAATGTCTACTACATGGTAGTTAGGCATTTTTAATAACAGTTCTGAATTGATTAAATGAACAAATGCAGAGAAAGAAGGTGGTTCTGTGATCTCCATAACTGAGCTTTAATATAGAGGTATGATCCTATTGATTAGTTACAGGTGTTTTTATTGTTTTCATTCCCCAAACTGTATTCTGCACTCATTTCAATACCCTGACCTTCAAGATTCATCTTTACCCTGGGGTCAAGACTAATATCATAGTAGTATTCACACAAATACAGGAATTCCAGTGGATCAAATAGCAGAAGTTTGAACAATACAAGGTCAGACTCTTTTGGGAGAAGAATTAAATCTCTGTGTTTTTGTTACAGTTAATATCGAAAAAATAACTAGGACCTACTTTGAAGGATTAGTGAAGGAGTAAATGCCAAGGATATAGACCAATATCTAGTACATGTCCCAAAGATATTATTTATGAATAGTTTCCTGTCTACAATACACCTTGAGGTTATTTTACACATTTATAAGTAAACTATGATCAAAAGCATTATATGGATTCCTCCCTTGGCTTACCTCTCAGATATTTGTGGTGAACAAGTTTAGGATTACCTTGCCTCCAAAGGACTCCTAATGGTGCCTACCAGAGATACCTGCATTAAGGCAAACACTGCCCCAACTCTTCTTTTATGTAGGAAAGTAAACATTTTTATTTCTTTTAAAAAATTTTTCAAGCCCCACAACTGACAAAAATATTATTTTACTGGGTTTTATTGAAGGGATGAATAAGATTTAATAGACAAAGCAGGGAGAGTAAAGGACTCCCATCTACGAGGACCACATGAATGCACACATGTATATGTCAGACTACCAACTGTTTAGGAACTAGGTTGTAGGTCTAGAATGGTAAATTAGAGAGTGGCTAGCATTAACAGTTATAAAAATTTGTTGATGTTGTTGTTGTTGTTGTTGTTGTCGGTTGTGGGGCTTGAACTCTGGACTTGGGCGCTGTCCCTGTGCTCTACAGCTCAAGGTAAGTGCTCGATGACGACTTCAGCCACAGCACCACTTCCAGTTTTCTGGTGGTGATAGTTTCACTGACTTTACTGCCTGGGCTGGATTTGAACTGTGATTCTCAGATCTCAGCCTCCTGAGTAGCTAGGATTATAGGCATGAGCCACCAGTGCCCGGCAGTTTTTAACAGTTTTTTTAATTTTTTTTAATTATAGAAATAATGTACAGAGAGGTTACATTTACAGGAGTAAGGTAATGAGTACATTTCCTATGGAGCACTGTTACCTTCTTTGTATTTCCCCTATCATTCCTTCTTCCCTCAACAGCTCCCCAACTCCTCACTCCCCCACCCCCACACCAAGTTATAAAGTTTGTTTTCAACATACTGTCTTGTACATCTCATTGATGCAATGGTTCAACCTGTATCCTTGTTTCAGTATTTTGTTATTTCCCTCTCCTACTCAAATTAGAAAATTGTATATATAAAATGCAGGGCACCAGAACAGTGGTTATGCCATGTAGGAAGAATATACAAAAAAAACCCCGAATGTCACATAGTCCATTTTAAAAACAATAGCAAGAAAGAAAAAACCTCTTGTGTCCCTATCTTGGGGTTCATTTCACTTAACATCATCTTATATGGTCATATGTACATAGCTTAGCTTTTGACTTTTTCTGCTTGTCCTAGACTTATACTAGTTATTGCATATAAAGGAAACCTTGGGATCTATGTTTCTTTGGGTCTGGTTTACTTCATTTAATATAGTTTTTTCCAGGTCTTTCTTAACAAATTGGGTGGTGTCATTCTTTCTGATGGAGGCATAGAATTCACACACACACACACACACACACACACACACACACACACACACACACACACATCACATCTTCTTGATCTATTAATCTACTGAGGAGCATCAGGGTTGGTTCCATATCTTAGTTATGGTAAATAATGCTGCAATAAACATAGTTGTGCAGGTAGCCTTAATATGGCCAGCCTTGATTGTGATTGTTTGGGTAAATGCCCAAAAGTGAGATTTCTGGGTTATAGGGGAGCTCTAGGTGGAGTCTTTTGAGGAACCTCTATATTCTTTCCAAAGTGGTTGAACAATTTTACACTCCCACCAACAATGCAATAGAGTTCCCTTCTGGCCCGTCCCCTCCAACATTAGTTGTTACTACATGAGCTGGAATCTCAATGTTGATTTGCATTTCTTTTATGGCTAGAGAAGTTGAGCATTTCTTCATGTGTCTATTGGCCATTCTTATTTCCTCTTCAGAAAGGTTTCTCTTTAAGTCTTTAGCCCATTTATTTATCGGGCAGTTACTTCTTTGAGAATTTGTTGTAGGGGGATATAGATTTTTTAATTCTAAGTATATTTTAGATATGAGACCCTTTTCTGACGTATGGCTAATGAAGATCTTTTCCTGGTCCTTGTGCTTTCTATTGATCTTGCTAGCTAGCTATGTCCTTTGCCATGCAGAAACTCTGTAGTTTAATGCAATCCCATTTGTTCAGCCTTTCTTTGATTTGTTGTGTTTCTGGTTCTCTATTAAGAAAAGTTTGGCCTGTGCAAAGGAGCCCTAGAGTTTCTCCTATTCCTTTCTGTAATGTTTTCAGGGAGTGTGCTTTGACTTCGAGGTCTTTGATCCATTTTGAGTTGATTCTAGTACAGAGTCATATAAGGATCTAGCTTTAGTTTTCTACAAGTAGTTAACCAATTTTGCCAGCACCATTTACTGAAGAGGCTGTCTTTCTTCCACTCTAATTTTTTAGCTCCCTTATTGAAGATTAAGTGCCCATAGATCTATGGGTTTATTTCTGGGTCTTCAGTTCTATTCCATTGGACTTCAGGTCTGTTCTTGTGCCAGTACCAAGGTATTTTGATTACTATGGCTTTGTAGTAGAGTTTGAAATTTGGTATTGATATTCCTCCAGCACTATTCTTTCTGCTAAGGATTGTTTTAGCTATTTGAAGTCTTTTATCATTCCACATGAATTTTTGGGTTGCTTCTTCTATTTCACTGAGGAATGAAGTTGGAATATTGATAGGTACTGTAAGGAATGTGTAGATAGCCTTTGGAAGTATTGTCATTTTCATGATGTTAATCCTCCCAATCCAGGAGCATGAGAATTTTTTTCTACTTCCTACCTTCTGTATTAATTTCCTTTTTAGTTTTTTTAAGTTTTCAAAGTAGAGGTCCTCCACTTCTTTTGTTAACTCCTAAATATTTTAGTTTTTGTGGGGCTATTACAAAAGAAGTTGCTTTCCTGATTTCAGCCACACTCTTCTCATTGTTGGCATACAGAAAAGCTATTGATTTTTGAGGATTAATTTTTATACCCTGCTACTTTGCTAAAGTTTCAAATCAGCTCGAGTAATTTGGGAGTGGAGCTCATTGGAGTCTTTAAATACAAGATCATGTCATCTGCAAAGAGGAAGAGTTTTACTTCATCTTTCCTTATTTGGATCCCCTTTATGTTTGTATCTTATCTTATTGTTGTAGGTAGGTATTCTAATACTACATTGGATAGAAGTGGAGAGAGTGGACATCTTGTCTTATTACTGAATTTACAGGAAATGGCTTTAGCTTTTCACCATTAAGTATAATGCTGGCTGTAAGTTTGTCATATACAGCCTTTATTATATTGAGGAATGTGCCATGGATTCCTAGTCTTTCCAGAGCCTTCATCATAAAGGGGTGTTGGATATTGTCAAATGTTTTTTTTCTGCATCAATTGATATAATCAGGTGGTTTTTATCCCAGCTTTTGTTGATTGATGAATTATATTAATTGATTTTTGTATATTGAACCAGCTTTGCATTCCTGAAATGAATCCTGTTTGATCGTGGTGTACGATTTTTTTTGATGAACTGAAGAAGTCGATTGGCCAAAATTTTATTGAGAAGTTTTGCATTGATGTTCATAAAGAAATGGTTCTATAGTTCTCTTTCTTTGATGAGTCCCTGCCTGGTTTTGGGATGAGGGTTCCTGATGGTTTCATAGAAAGACTTTGGAAGTGAACTTTCATTGTCAGTTTCATTGAAGAGTTGGAGGAGTATTGCTATGAGTTCTGCGTTGAAGGCCTTGTAGAATTCAGCTCTAAATCCATCCAGTTCTGGGCTTTTATTGGGTGGGAGATCTCTTATTGCTGTTTCTATTTTGATGCTTGATTTGGGTGTGTTAAGTTGGTTTATATCATCTTGGTTTAGATTCTGCATGTAGATATTTGCTAGAAAAACACCCATTTCTTCCAGATTCTCAAACTTTTAGCATAGAGTTTGAGAAATATTCTGTTATAATGTTCTGAATCTGGTTGTTTCTGTGGTGGACATTTCTCTGGTTTTCATTCTCATCTCGGAGTTTGTTTATTTGGGTGTGTTCTCTCTTTTTGCTGATAATATTTGCTAAGGGTCTGCCAATTTTGTGACTTTTTTCAAAGAACCAACTCTTTGTTTTGTTGTTTTTTTTTCTAATTTGTATTTTAATTCAGTTAATTCTGATTTAATTTAATTACTTGTTTCCATGTACTGGAATGGGGTTTAGCTTGCTGTTCTTTTTCAAGGAGTTTCAGGTGTCTTATTAAATTGTTGGCTTCCGATCACTCCAATTTGTTGATGTAGGAACTCAGAGCTATAAACTTGCCTCTGAGTACTACCTTTGCTGTGTCACAGAGGAGATGGTAATTTCTATGTTCTTTTTTTTTAATATCATGAACATTTCAATTTCCTTTCTAATTTTTTCCATGGCCCACTGGTTGTTAAACAGCGTGTTGTTTAGCCTCCACGTTTTACAGGATTATTTGTGTTTTTATTGTAAAAATACAGTACAGAGGGGTTACAGTTACATGAGTAAGGTAATGAGTAGATTTCCTATTGAGCATTGTTACCTCCTTCATTTTGTTCCACTGCTATCCCTTCCCTCCCACCTCCTTATCTACCTACCCCTTGCCAAAGTTGTAAAGTTTGTTTTCAACATAGTGTCTTGTACATCTCATTGTTACAATGGGTCAACCTGTATCCCTATTTAAGCATTTTGTTTTTTGC
This sequence comes from Dipodomys merriami, assembly GCF_024711535.1. Lineage (NCBI taxonomy): Eukaryota > Metazoa > Chordata > Mammalia > Rodentia > Heteromyidae > Dipodomys > Dipodomys merriami. The sequence goes on along the minus strand of NW_027202382.1, from coordinate 11,083,603 downwards.
CTTCCCCTCCCCAAATTAGAGAAGTGTATATACAAGATGCAGGGCACTGACATCAAATACAGTGAAAACAGGGGTTATACCATGGGGGAGGAACATAAAAAGAAACAAAAAATCTCATTGTACATTATAAATATGTTAAAAAAAAACCATAGCAAGAAAGAAAAAAATATTTGTGTCCCTATCTTGGGGTTCATTTTGCTTAACAGCATCTTATATGGTCATATGTACATAGTTTTTTACCTTTTCTACTTGTCCTGCACATGTATTAGTTATTGCAAATAAGGGAAACATGGGACCTATGTTTTTGGGGCCTGGCTTACTTCACTTAATATAACTTTTTCCAAGTCTTTCCATTATTTCCTAACAAATGAGGCAATTTCATTATTTCTGATGGAGGCATAAAATTCCTGTGTGTGTGTGTGTGTGTGTGTGTGTGTGTGTGTGTGTGTGTGTGTGTGTGTGTGTGTGTGTGTGTGTGTGTGTGTGTGTGTGTGTGTGTGATCCATTCATCTATTGAGGGGCATCTGGGTTGGTTCCATATCTTAGCTATGGTAAATAATACTGCAATAAAAGTAGTTATGCTGGTAGCCTTAGTATGGCCTTGTTTGTGATCATTTGGGTAAATGCCCAAAAGTAGGATTTCTGGGTCATAGGGATCTATGTGGATCTTTTGAGGAACCTCCATCCTGCTTCCCAAAGTGGTTGAACAAGTTTACACTCCCACAAACAATGCAGTAGGGTTCCCTTCTGGCCACATCCCCTCCAGCATCTGTTGTTGGAGTTCTTGATTATAGCCATTCTAACTGGGGTGAGTTGGCATCTCAATGTTGTTTTGATTTCCATTTCTTTTATTGCTAGAGAGCTTGAGCATCTCTTCATGTGTCTATTGGCCATTCTTATTTCCTCTTCAGAGAAGTTTCTCTTTAAGTCTTTAGCTCACTCATTTATCACGTAGTTGTTTCTTTGAGGATTGGTGTTGAGTTCTAATTTTATTCCCTTGTGGTCTGAGAGAATGCAGGGCAGAATTTCAATGTTTCTGAAATTGGACAAATATGCTTTGTGACCTAAAATGTGGTCTATTTTGGAGAATATTCCATGTGTTGCTGAGAAGAATGTGTATTATGATGCTTGTGGGTGAAATATTCGGTAGATGTCTGTTAAAACTAGTTGGTCTATGCAGTTGTTTAGATCTGTGGTTTCTCTGCTGGATTTTTGCCAGGTTGATCTATCCAGCAGGGATAGTGGTGTGTTAAATTCCCCAACAATTAATGTCTTGGCATCTATGTGAGATTTGAGGGAAAGTAGTGTTTCTTGGATACATTTGGGTGCTCTGTTTTTTGGTGAATAGATATTTAGAATTGTAGTATCCTCCTGAAGGAGTGATCCCTTAATTAGTATGTAATGACTTCTTTATCTCTTCTCACTAATTTTAATTTGAAGTCTATATGATCTGCTATTAGGATTGCAACTCCTGCCTGTTTATGGGGGCCACTTGCTTGGAAGATTTCATTCCAGTCTTTTACCTTTAGAATATGTTTATTTTTTAGGGTAAGATGTGTCACTTGAAGTCAGCATATAGAAAATCTTGCTTTTTGATCCAACTAAGCAATCTATGTCACTTAAATGAAATGTTAAGTCCATTAGTATGGAGAGTTAGGACTGAGAGTTGTTTGGTAGTTCCTGCCATGTTACCTACCTTCTTGGGGGCTGTGCCAACGGGGTTCTTCCTATGATTCTTGGATTCTCTGTTTGGGGGCTGTTTCTTGGCCTTTATTGTGCTCTTGTTAGTTTTCTGTGTGTAGGACATCTTTACCTATTTTTTGGAGAGCTGGTTTGGTGGAGATATATTGTTTCAGTTTTTCTTTGCTATGGAAGGTTTTTATTTGACCTTGGGTTATGAAGGAGAGTTTAGCTGGGTACAGTATTCTTGGTTGATAGTTGTTTGTCTTTAGGGCATGGCATACATTATTCTAGGCTCTTCTTGCTTTAATTGTCTCTGCTGAGAAATCTGAAACTATTCTGATTGTTTTCCCTTTATACGTGATTACTTTACTGTTATTACAGAGGTGATGTACAAAGGGATTGCAATTACATGAGTCGGGTAATGAGTACATTTTCTAGTTAAATTTCTAATTATATTGCATTACGTGTTTTCATGGATTTTTTTGTGCATATATCTTTTGGGGTGGGGAAGATCCCTCTAATACCTTTTATTTTATTAGTGTAACTAAACACATTTTTACTTAAAGTTTATCATCCATTTCATTTAATAAACACAGGTACATGACTTCTTTTTTAAAAAGTTTTTTTTAATCACATAAAGCTTGGCCAAGGTTTCTACATAGTAAACTTTAGCAAATCTTTTCACAGTACCATATCCCCAAATAAAATGTTTTCCCTAAGGAAGTAACTCAGACACGAATGCAATTTCTAGAAAATTGCTTTCCAGTAGGTATGGATGTGAATTATTCTCTTGAGTGATATTTATCTCACCCCCTCCTTAAAGCCGGTTGCATGCAGCATGTCAGTAGCATAAACTATGAAGCAAATAAAAGACATTAATATGTATCCCTCATTCTGCTCCTATGGGAATTCAATAACAAATCTATCAAGGCCATTTTCACACTTAGAGGTTGTTTATTTGTTTGATTTGTAAATGGATATATTTATGTCATGTCAGGTTTTACAACATTTACATTTGGATAAAAACCCACAGAAAAATGACAGCAGCATATGGTACAATTTTAGATATTAAATGGTCTATTGGTCAAGAAGCATTCTTTTTCTAGCAACAGAGACCCAGTTTAGTAAATAAACCACAATAAAATTATAAATTGATAGATGATGGATATGTTAATTATACTGACTGAATTACATAGATCAAACCATTATATTGCACCCCTGGAATATACATAATTATTATACATCAATTATAAATCAATGTGTATGTGTGTATGTGTGTTGTTAAGGGACAGGACCTGGGAACTATCCCTTAGCTTTTTCATCCAAGGCTGTCCCTTAACTTTTGCACCAAAGCAAGCACTTTACCACTTGAGTACAGCTCCACTTCTGGCATTGCGGTGGTTAATTGGAGATAAGAGTTTCATGTACTTTCCTTCTGAACTGGCTTGGAAACACAATTCACAGATTTCAGCTTTCTGATTAACTAGTAAAAGATAATAATGGCATTAATTGAGGAAAATAAGCATTTAACTCGTCTATGTATCCACTCATAAAAATTAATTATAAAGTAAAATATAAAATACTAGACATATGTACATTCATTTATTTTTATTCTTTTTTTTTTGTCAGTCATGGAGTTTGAACTCTGGGCCTGGGTGCTGTCACTCACTTCTTCAGCTCAAGGAAAGCACTCTACCACTTGAGCCACAACACCACTTCTGATTTTCTGGTGGTTTATTAGAGATAAGACTTTTCCTGCCCAGGCTGGCTTTGAACTGTGATCCTACGATCTCAGCCTCCTGAGTAGCTTGGATTACAGGCTTGAGCCACCAGTGTCAAGCTATTATTTTCATTCTTAGTATCAAAATTTTTCTGAAGAATTTGGATATATCAGCTGAGGATGTTCTTAGATTATTTGGAGGGAGGACCATTCTCTGGTCTAGGGGGCAAGAATGCCTCTTCTCAACTGTCATCACAGTTTGTATGTAGGTAATAAAAGAGCGTATAGTTCCAAATGGCTGGATACAACACTAAGCACTGACTAGAAACAAGCTCCAGAGAGAGCCATAGGGTCACAGCCATTATTGGTGACACTAAACTCAGAAGACAGAGCCCCACTGCTGTTAAACCCATTAAACCCTCCCTCATAAATCCAAGCCATATGCTTAGACTCTTGCTTCCTATCTTGAAACAGTGCTGTTTTTAGGACATAAATTTATATAAAATTGCTTTGGCTTAACCCATATGCTTCATTCTTAGACCAAAGGAGGAAGTTTAACAGAGAGGGTCTCACACTGATGACAAAGTACATGAGACAGACAGAAGGAAATCAAACTATTTCTGCACCCAATGTGTTGTCAATTTACTATTTCTCTGAATCTTGAACAATAGGAAAATGTTCTCCTACCAATGCCACCAAACACACTCTGGAATATCTAGGCTACCATTATCTGGACAGTGTCTTGATCTGCCCACTATCCCCTTGCTATACCCAACACATGTGAAGCAACACACAACTTCAAATGTTACTCATCATTTTCCTCTGGCATTTCTCAAGTCTGACAATGGTTTATAGACAAGTCTTTGGGGAAGGCATGAAGTTGATTTTATTTTCCATTCAATTACCTTTTCTACACTTCTCCCATATTCCTCTTCTACTCTGGCTGTTTCAGCATGAGAGAATGGGAAGAGAGCTTGAAAGAAGAGTGACAAATGTCAAGTGTTTTGTTCGGCTTCATATAGTTTTTGGTGTTCTCAAAATAAGTGTCATGCAAAAACTGATATCATGTCAGTATCTATGTGAAATGTGCCCTCTTCCTCAAGCCCATCAGAGATTTGTACACTATTCTCTAACTCTTTGATATATTCCCCATCTGTCCATTTAAACATCCTCTTCTATCTCTTGTTCCTTTTCACTGAAGGCTAGCACTCTACCATTTGAGTCACAGTCTAGTGGCACTTGTCCCATTAACTATGGTTGATGATAAGTCAATGTCATAATAATCTTTTTAAAACTTTATTGTGAACATAACATACAGAGGGGTTAAAATTCCATGGGCAAGATAATGAGTGCATTTCTTATCAAACATTGGTGCCTCCTCCTTTGTTCCCCCTTCCCATCCCTTCCCATCTTCCCTTCTCACCCCTCTCCCTCCTCCCCCACCCCCTCACCCCCCACCCCCCACCCCCCTGAGACAAAGTTGTAAAGTTCATTTTCGACATAATATCTTGTACATCTCATTGGTGCAGTGGGTCCACCTGTATCCCTATTTAAACAATTTATTTTCCCTTCCCCTCCACAAATTATACCAACATCAAATACAGTAAAAACAGGGTTATACCATGGGGGAGGAACATACAAAGCAATGAAGAGATATCTTATAAATGTGTTAGATACAATAGTAAGAAAGAAAAAAAATGAATCCTTAACTTGAGGTTCATTTCGCTTAATATCAACTTATCTGACCATTTCTGCTTATCTCAGACATATTCTAGTTATTGCAAATAAGGGAAACCATAGGACCATTACAATATACTTTCTCAGTTTAAGAGTTTCTGGCTAAAACCAGTTGTTTAAGGATACAGGTGGACCTGTTGCAACAATGAGAAGTACAAGTTGTCATGTCCAAAACGAGCTTTACAATGTCGGGGCGGGGGGAAGGGGGGGAAGGAGAAGGATTGGGATTGGGGGGGTGGGGGGAGGCTGGGAAGGGATGTGAAGGGTAAACAAAGGAGGAGGCTGCAATGCTTGGTAAGAAATGTACGCATTATCCTGCCCATGTAATTGTAACTCCTCTGTACAGTATGTTCACAAATAAAATTAAATTAAATTAAAAAAAAGAGTTTCTGGCTAAATTCTGAGACACCAGGAATTTAAATTAAAAGCAACTAAGGAGAATTAGTGATAAACTTCTACATTTTTAAATTTTATTCTCCCACCTACTTGTTACAGCAGTTCAGGCAGAGAGCTCAATACTGTTTCTTCTACCCTGCCCAATGGCAGAGAATAAAATGTGGACAGAAGGGAGAGTTGACTAAAAGGAATGAGAGTATATACAGGCTGCTATAATTCTACCTCCTGATATCTGAGTTGCTTGGTCCATGAAGGGTTATCCACATTCTCTGATAGCACTAGAGAGCCCATGTGATTTCAATTTACCTAAAAATAGAATTTTCTTAAGCATGTAGAACTATATTATTATTTTGAAATTTTAAGCCTGCAACTCAGTACAACTCTAAAATACTGAAAGCTTCCTCATCACAGGAAGCATGAATTGAGGACCTGCGTTTAATATCACAAAGCAAAAAAAAAAAATCCTGCAAAGAAAATGAAAGGGCAAAAGGCACTCTTACAGAATGTAGTATGTTAAGCAGCTATACATGGCATTTATCTTCAATAAGAACCATTGAACAGGTGGGAAGCTGGATTTAATATGCTTTGTTTCAACTCAACATCAGATGGTAGACACCAAAACCAAAGGTGTAATCTTATCAAATACAGCAACTGAATTTGAGCTTATCCACTCAATACTAATGACACTAAAACTCACAGAAAATTAATTCCATGTCGAGTATGTGCACAGATAAAACCAAGGCAAGATTATTTTCAATTAGCACAGATAAAGTAGATTTCCTTTAAGTGAAACACATTTCAATGCTGAAAGAATGGGAAAAGGGCAGAAATATTTAAATAACTAGCATATGCTTGAACAGAGGAACTAAGTTTAATATAATAAGTAATTTATTAATAAGGAGCTGATAATTAAAATTAACTTTATAATTATCAGGTTTTCTAATTTTAACTACTTTAAAAATAATTCCTGACTCCCAGAAATTTCACATTTAGAGATATTAAAAATCTCATGACTTTTAAGATAATTGACTTTTATGACAAGAACATTATGATTAACACTACAGTGAATATAAATTTTTTAGTGATTTTTGTTGGGAAAAAATGGCTCTTGCCTGTAAGCCTAGATATTCAGGAGGCTGAAATCTAAGGATTATGGTTCTAGCCCAGGCATTAAAGTCCATGAGATTCTTCAATTAACCATTAAAAAGCCAAAATTAGAGATGGTGCTCAAGTGATAGAGCATTATTAGCCATTATTAGTCAGGGACAGTGCCCAGGCCCTAAGTTCAAGCCCAGGGAATAGCACGCACACATGCACACACACACACACACATACACACACACACACTAATTTAATAACTTCTGCTAAGACACTTAATTTTTCTGAAGAAAATCATTATTTTTCAATACATCTGAAGCACAAGGAAAAATGAACAAAGCTTTTCATTTTTAAATAACTAAATTGAAAGTTGAAATTGCTTTACTTTGTTCAGCTTATGGAGGTGGAGAAGGTTCTTAAATTAAAAGTCCTTAGATAGAAGAAAAGAGTTGAATTATCTGATAATCATAAAAAAACAAGCTCTGAAAAATGCTTGTACAGTTAAATGCCTAATCATTTTGATGAAGCAAGCACTTAATTCTTAGCCACCTTTCCATAGTGAAGACAACTAAAAGAAAAGCAATTACAATCTTAGAATGAATCAGAGACCTGCTGAGTCTGAACCTTCATTTTTCTATAAGGAATCCAATAATGTTGTGATGAACTGAGATGTGTATTATACTAGTTTCCTTCAAACCAATTGTGTTGCTACATTTACCCACATCTATTACGATCATTATCATACCAAGCACTCTTTGTTATAAACAACATCTGCAAAATGTGAACAATCAATATTAACTAGAAAATCGAGATAATAATGAGTTGGAATTACATACAATTATATAATAGATTTATCTGCAAGGTGGGCTGTGGTACCACAGGGTTTTATATAAGATGTAAAGGTGTGTTGTAGTGAAAATGTTTCAGACATGCAGAACTAAATGTCTTATTCTTTGTTAGCATCAAATCTTTAAGATATATTCTTCATATGTGCCCTCGGGTACATATGGAATCAATTTCTCTTTAACATGTCATGGAGTATCACTTGCTGAATAGTTGTTCCTGATAATGTTATTATAAGGCAGGAAAGACAAGAAGAAAAAGATCAAATGATCCTATATTTGAAAGGAACAGTGCACTCTCCCACTACCCAGGCCTGCCTGTGTGCCCTGCACTCCCCCCCTCCACTATCCTCCAAATATCCTCCAAGTATCCCTCCTTACACATTTTTGTCCATTTCCATATTTGAATGGGGATAGGATATCTATCCCTGAAGTATAGAACTATAGTTTTAACTGTAGTAATATGGCTTAAACCTAGAACACCAAAAGCAAGTGAAGCGATGTGGTGATGATCCTCACACCAATAATAACTTTATGTGTGCATGTGTGTATATTTAAATACCTATATGCATATATGTACCTAATTATAAATAAAATAAATCTTATAGTTTAATAATAAAGTGCATCATATATAGAGAAATACATAAAAATAAAGCTTTTATCTCACAGCCTTGCTCTAAGTTTGAATAATGTATGGGATAGTTGTTCTTATTACTTATAGGTTTAATAATTCCTTTTTCTGTTTGTATCTGTGTGTGTGCTGGTCCTGAGGCTTGGCCTCAGTGCCTGGGCACTACACAAACTTTTTTGCTTGAGGTTGGTGCTCTACCATGTCAACCACAGCTAAACTTCTGACTTTTTGGTGTTTAGTTGAAGATGAAGAGTCTCATGGACTTTCATGCCAGGGCTTGCTTTGAACAGCAGTCCTCAGATTTCAGCCTCCCAAGCAGGATTAGAGACATGAGCAGAAATTCTTATAACACTAGAATGCTACTGTCTCAACATGTAATTCCATTGAAGCAATCCAAATCAGTTCAAATTTACATTTATTGAATACTTCCTTCTGCCAAACCATTATAAGAGGCATTATGAAGAATATACCTAGGACATAGCTCTCATGGGTTTTAAAGTCAAGATCAGACAGCTGAAAACACATATATTGTATTTCAGGGGAACATAATATGTGCTAAACAATCTAAATATCCAAGAGTTCAGTCAATGTGAAAGAACTGAAAAATACTAGCAGAAGATATAACTTAGAGTTCTTAGAGAAGAATACTGATCCCTTATGAAAACTAGTTCTCAAAATAACAGCACTCGCCAAAAATATAGTTTTCTTCAGTTATAGATGAAAAAGTTGAAGCCATGAAAGTTTAGTGAATTTTCTCAAGTTTGTGCAGAATAGATAGTGGAATTAATATCTAATTTCAAGTCTATCTGTTTCCAATCCGCATGTTTTCTATTTTATTGAGGTTAATATAGAGAAAGATATGAGTCAAAAACTCATGGAAAGTGGCCTTCATGTAATAGACTTTGGCATAAGACAGACTGCAGAGGGAAATACTTTAAATTTAGAGAGGAGTGAGACTGAAGAGCATTCATGAATGAGGGACTCTGGTTGACTAGAGGAAACTCACACTTACCTTTAAATAGATCCTAACTTCTGACTCCCTTCTTCATGAGAGAAAGGAAAATATATTTCCTTAACAAGCTTACATACTGTACCTTGAGTAAAGATATATGTAGCATTTGAGTGCTAATAATACTCTATTGTGCCATTTAAAGACATTAGAGCAATAAATGTTTTGAACTTGATTTATAGCTAAAATTATTTTCTGAAGACTCATAAAGTTCAAAGTTGAGGTCATTACTTTTTCTTTCTCTCTAAACCTGAGCTAAATCTTAAGGAAGAGAAACAAAAATAAATAAATCAAAAAGATGTGAGGGAAAAAATAGTGGACCAGCTAGTAAAATGACATTAGGCAGTTTGATAAATTCAATTTACCAAGTATACATAATATAGAGTAGTAACAAATAGAGCAGGTCAGAGAGAACAAATTTCAAAAGCTGTTATACAAAAGATGTAAACATAAAAGTGCTTATTGCAAAGTAGATAGAACTTAATTTCAAATGTTCCTCATTTTTATTTCCTTTCAAGTTTCTAGGAGAGACATGGCCAGTGGGAACAAATAATGTCTTACCAAATTTGCAAAAGTAAGTTATTTAAGCAGAATTATATCAGCTAAAATGTCTCTCCTGCCAGCCAAGAGGCTTACAAATTGCCTCTATTATAGTTGAAAACTAGCTAAAAGGAGACTGAGTAAGCAGATTTTTGTTTTATTTCAGAATATATTTTTTAATGTCTGGTTACTTCTTTGAAGAGTAGGTAGTTAAATTATTTTGGTCCTCTTGTTGTTGGAAATATATGTAATATATTCGAACACCTACAGTTTATATATCTAGTCTCACCTTTATAATACTTCTTATTCTGTTTCAAGAGAATGTACATCTCATGATCCACAAAATCTGTAAGATAAAGCACAGTTTCTGAAGTAGAGAAGTTGATGACTGATTTTTGAATGAAGAACATATCTCAAGAAATCAATATGACATAAATCTAATATAACATGACTGTTAATAACTCTGGGCTGGGAATAAAGAAGACTTAATTCGAATCTAGAATTGTATAGATATAAGCATACTCATTTAGTTTTATGAAATTGAAAGTATAAATCCAATTCAACCTCCAAAATCTCAGTACTTGAATTGGTTCTCATCCAGAGTAAAGTTTCTTAGATCAGTTCACTCAGTTCTAATTTACCTTGGACACCCTTTATATCTCAGCAGCTACTTGACACTTGGCAATGCATGAATGATAACTTCCTGAAGCATGTTGGTATGGAAGCAGAAGCTTGACATTAAATAAATCACCACAGAAATTAATACAAAGGACAAACAGTAGTAGATTTTAATACATGAAAATAAATTAGAAAGAACCTCGGCAAAGAAAATAAGTAGTGTCTGCAAGAAATTAGCTTCTCTATGAGAGTATCATTGTTTGAGCTGATATTAAGTGAGCAAGAGTTACATAAAGAAAATGAAAAAGGAAGTAATGAATTCAGGGTTTTTCAGGCGGGTGGCAAGGCGTGAACTATACACAGAAGTAGAAGAAAACACAGCTTACGAAACCAGTACTCTTAACAGGGCTCTATAAATTTGGTCATTATCATGTACGACAGTTAAAAATTAGATGATATTACATTGTGTTTTTTCATTTATTAGTAAATAGTATGTATGTACTATTGTAGTTTTATTATTTATAATATACAATCATAAAAATGATTGAAGATTGCATAAATTAGAGACAATTTTCCACTCAGATTGTAGTTAATTCTGCATAGATTAGGGAACTTTAGTTTTGAAACCCTTCCTCTAAGATTTTGGGATTAAAGTTGTAGCTTCAGGGCGAGTTTATTTTATGCTAAATTTTAGTGGTCTTATAGCTTTTCAAGTGATAGTCCATAAAAAAGAAGCAAATCTCAGTTAAAAATTTCTCTTTACACTTAGAAAATTATAAATTTTACTTTCAAGCTATCTAAACAATAAGCAAATATTTCCATTAAAAATTGCCTGGCCAATTAACATATGTTGGCAAACAAATCAATGTGTTATATTTTTCAAAGTTCTCCAGAACTTTTAATTATATAATTACTTAGGAAAAAATTAATATATTAAAAATGCACAACATAACTATGGATGTACTCACTGTGAAATGATTAGCACATGTTGATGGCTACATCCTTCACCAAAATTAGTTCACCTTTGCATGGGAAGGAGGGTGTAAAGGCACTCAGATGCTACTATCTTAGCAAAATTTAGGTAAACAACATTAAGTATCACTATCATTGCCTTGGTAGTATGTTACATTCCAGTTCTTTATTGCCTTATAATTGAAAGTGTGTATCTTTTGACCAATATCTTTCCATTTCCCTGACCTCTCAATCCTTGATAATCATGATTCCATTCTTAATTTCTGATTTTGAGCCCTTTAGATTCCACATATAAGTGATATCATGCTATTTCTGTCTTTCCCTATCAGACATAATTCTGGAAATAAACTCTTCCAGATTTATCCTTGTGGACACAGCAGACTTTCTTTATTTTCATGGCCAATTTATATAAGTAATATAATAATTATATAATACAAATAATACTCTATGTGCATTAATCCACCTTTCATCACTGTGAATGCATACCTGAGAAGGTCGTGAGCAAAAAAAGATGGAAGGATTTATTGTGGCTCACAGTTTTGGAGGTTGAATATAATCAACTGGTTCTGTTGCAATGGGCCTGTGGTTAAACAGAAAGAACACCACAGTGACATCAGCGTTTAAGGCAGAAAAGTTGCTCACCTCTTAGTGTACAGGAAGCAGAGCGTACAGAAAGCAGAGCGATCAAAGAAGAAATAAATATATGGTGTTCTAAGTCAAGCTTGGACCTACCACTCCTAATACAGATGTACCAGCTTAAGTCACTACCACCTTCCAATAATGTCAACAAGTTTTGACTATGTCAATAGATTAATTTTGAGAGCTTTTATGATTCAATCAATGACCAAACAATGACCAAATCAATGACCAACCAATCTACAACCAATGAGTTCTTTTGGGGAGAAAGGTTATATCCAAACCATAATCACTGTATATTTGTATGTATGTGTATTTATATGTATACACATATCTTATTTCAGTATTCTTTCATTTAACCATAGACACTTAGATTGTCAATTCTAAGTGATTTTTCAATGAACAAAAGGTATGATATCCCTTTGGCATACCTGTGCTAATTCCTTCTGCTATACTCCCACAGGGTGAGGGCTAAATTTTAGCATGGCTTTAGTTTTAGGGTTTTAGTATTTTGTTTTAGTTTATTTTGTGGAAGTTCTGGGGGTTTAAACTCAGGGCTTGGGCACTGCCCCTGAGTTTATTTTGCCCAAGGCTAACATTCTACCTATCACCTAAGCAACAGCTATATTTCAGACTTTTTTGGTAGTTTATTAGAGGTAAGAGTCTCATGAAGTTTCCTGCTCAAGCTGGCTTTGAATTTCAGTCCTCAGATTTCAGCCTCATGAATAAATACGATTACAAGTGTGAGCTATAGGTGCTGGCTTCTACTTTTAAGTTTGTGAGGAATCTCTGTATAGTTTTACATAATGGTGGCAACAACTAACATTATCCTATCAGGGTACATCTTGACAGCTCTTGTCTTCACAGGTCTGAGGTGATATAGTATTGCTGTTTTGACATTCATGGCACAGTTGATTATTCCACACCTTTTCATTAACCTCTTGGCTATATAAATATCTATGTAGGAAAATGATTGTTCAAGTCTTTTACCCATTTTTGGTTGATTTTGTTGTTGCTGTTGTAAGACAGTTACATGTGTTCTGTATATATTTTGTATATTAAGCTCTTACTAGTTCTGTGGTTGGCAAACATCCCCTACCAATCATGAGCTGCTTTTTTATTGATTGCTTTTTTTTACTTTTAGTAGCTTTTTTATTTTCTTGATTATTTCAGTTGTAATTCAGCAGCTTTTAAATTTGATATAATCCCACTTGTATGTTTCTTCTTTTGTTGCTGTGGCTTTTGATGTAGAATCCAAAAAATCCTTGTCAAGGCCAATGTAGATGAGCATTTTCCCTATGTTTTCTTCTAAGGAGTTTTATAGTTTTGAGGCTTACATTTAAGACTTTAATCCAGTTCAAGATTATGGGATTTAGCCTCCATAATCACTTGAGCCAATTTCTTATAAGAGAGCAAGCAGGAAAGAATAAAGCAGAGAAAGATCCATTGGCTTTGTTTTTCTAGAGAAATTTGACTTCATTTTGGAAAGGAACAAGTACATTTTGCTACTATTTAAGATCTAAAACAGCTTTTCCATTGATAAAGTTTCCATGCTTGTGAAAAACAGTCACAGGCAAGTTAAGATGTCACATAAACCTATCTGTTTAGACTAAGGATTTGAAGACCTCCCAGGGTATACAACACTCTGTGGTTTTAAATTATTCAATAAATGCACTATCCATTTTACAGAAAGTGATCCATTTTACAAAAAGGTAAATTATTATTCTACTTATTGATGATCTCCATAGCTCTCAATTATCTAATATTTCAACCCATTACAAATATATGGATAACTAGGTGGATATAATAATATAAGATATATTATTTAATAAGCACATACCAAACACTGTAGATACAGTCATATGTTTAAAAAGTCAAATCTACAGTATCCAAACCTGAGGATCAAATGAGGTTGAGACTGGCACTGGAGACATGTCATAGAAATTAATAGAAACAATAAGATGCCCTTTTCTTGGTCATATTGAACTTCATTTTTCTGAGTTCACTATTCTGAAATAAAATTGAACAAGTAAAGCAGCTTGAGAACAAAACAGTTGTGTAGTGGGAAATAAAATCATCTTCCAAGTCAAAATTTTTTAATTTTTTCAAATGATTTATTGATTTGATTTTTAAATCATTTTAAGTAGTTTTGCAAAGGGGTTCCAATTCAACATATCAATTTATAAGAACAATGCATCTTGACCAATATCACCTCTTCTAATATTCTCCTTATTTGCTGGCAATAAATATATTATCAATAAATTTCATTAAGTTACAACAGTAGGCTATATATTTTTTACCATATCTAGGAATCTAATAGAAATACTGGATACCAGATACAGCATTCCATGTAGAATGGAAAATATCAAGAAAAGTTCATTATTTATTTTTAAGAAAGTAAATCTTATTTTAATGGAAAGAAATTAAAAGCAGATAAAGGGACAATAATATTATGATATTTTTTATTTGTAGTCATTTTCAGGAAGAGAAAACTAAATATCAAATTGAAATTTAATTATTGGAAAAGTTTGGATAAAACATACCTCTTTTTAGAACAGAACAAAAACCAATAATTTTAATGATGTGTTGAAGCAGGTATTAAGTGTGTTTCCATCATATAGCTACAGTACTATATCTACTAGCTTTAGTCTCTGTAAATCAGGAAATAAAATAGGGCTTGCCAAGAAAGGAGAAATTGAACCAGATTCTTCATGGACAATGAAACAGCACAAGAACTAAATGAAATACTTATAGGATGGCAGAAATCACTCAGAAGAGAATTAGGTTTGTTTGTTTGTTTGTTTGTTTTGTCGGTTGTAGAGCCTGAACTCTGGGCCTAGACGTGGTCCCTCAGCTCTTCAGCTGAAGGCTAGCATCTACCACTTGAGCATCAGCCCTACTTCCTGCTTTTTCTGCTTATGTGGTGCTGAAGAATCGAACCCAGGGCCTCATGCATGCAAGGCAAGCATTCTACCACTGAGCAACCTTCCCATCCCCAAGAATTAGTTTTTAAATAAGGAAATACACACAGTTCCTTCAACACTGTTCTTCTATTATCTATACGCTATATTGAGGCAAAAAAAGCAGTTTATTTGTTAAGGAAAGAGATAAACACAAAGTACAATAAAATAAACTATATTGATATTTGAGGCAAATGGCTGGTTAGAGTGATGAGCAGAAGGAAATGAGAACTTAGAATAAGTATGTCTCATATTCAAAGCAGTAACTAATGGAGCATTGAGAAGAATGGTTTTGCTTTTGTAATTTGTTTTGATTTTAATAAGGCACAACATTTAGAAAAAAATTGTAATAGCAGATACATGGAAATTAAGAAAGAAGAAAAGGTAAATGAGAAACGGTATTGAAGGGAAGGAGACCTAGAAAACACATAGTATGTGTGTCTTAAGTACCAGTAGATTATCTTCTTCATGACAATCAACCTGGTATTTGTTAGCCGCCAAGGTCTGTACAGCTAAGGTTTTGCTAGGGAAGGTTCATAGGAAATGTGTTTCTACAACTATTGGGATACCAGATGTATGAAAGTTAGCTATCTCATTTGTGTGGTTGTGAAAATCTCTCTGTCCCCAAGTACCAGAGATAGAGTAAGTGTACACATTAAGTGCATGACTATGAACATTTTCAGAGTGAAGGCCTTTGGGAAATTTTATAAGCTACCGAGAGAATGCATCATTCAGACACAACTCTGGAAGAACTTACTCCAGCAGCTGCTAGGGCTCCCAATGGAGGTCCTTCACCTCCTGTTGTTCCTGGGATGATTCCAGCTGTGGGAAAACTCTGTATAAAAAGCCATATACTTTATGCTGGCCGCTGTAAGTTGGAAGGGCCCACCAATTTCAGCTAGAGAAGAGAGAACCTTGGGGTCATTTTAGCTGTAGTTCTCTTTGGGGGTAAGCTAACAGTTTTATTTATCAGATTATCTTCATCTGAACAGATGACTTCCCCAAATACTAAAATGTGCTCCAGAGTCTCCTTCCCACAAAACCAAAACTGTGATGTTATTAATAAGAATGTTAGCCAATAAGATTTTTCAATGCAACTGATAAGTGAAATACGCTGTTATTTCCATTTCACGTTCCGTTTCCGTCATAGAAATTCCCACATAAGGGCTTCTTATCTTAAAAGCACTTTTTTCCCCAGACTTTTCAATAACAAATCTGTTTTTTCCCTTGTAGTGTCACATCTGTTTTGTGTTCTCCATACTAATCTGAAGTCTAGTAGTTTCCTTAATTGTTTGCCTTCTATTCATCCTCTTAAATATGAATCTTAAAATTCAGAAAATGAGGTTATCCAAGTGTAATGCAATTTATGCTCCTTTATCTGGAAAATTAAAACATTGCTCTCCACCTCAATTTTTTTAACTGTTGTTTCTCATCAAAGAGCATTTGAATGGTTGCCTTCTGCACAAATAAGACTTAGGTTACATTTTCATTTGGATATTAGCATCACTGCAATCAATAGAAAATTGATTTGATGACTATGTCGAAATTTATTCTACCTATTAGCCCTACTAAGTTATACTATAATAGACATATTCATGCTGACTTTTTAGATGGGGTTCTAGTGGTAACCAGATATTGTAAAATGAGCCTAAGAACTCAATTTAATATTATCTAAATAAGTGCTTTAAATTAAGCACTTGACATGCAAGTTATTGTTATGAACCTTTTATGGATGAAGACCTTAAAACTAGATACAGTAATTTACTCAGTGATATATATGATGGCGTTAAGGATAGACAGACCAGTCTGTGACAGAAGCCATAGATGTAAGTAGCAGATAACAGTAGAAAACATCAGCAGTCAACTATAACCTAAAATAAGAAGAGTAGGGAAAATGGAGAAATAATGTCAAAGTATATACTTCTTTACACTTTAGCATTCTTTACTAATTTTTTGCCAGTCCTTTTTCTTGCCATTTGAGCCAAACCTTTGGGGTTTTTTTTGTAATTTATTGGTGATAAGAATTGAATAGACTTTCCTACCAGGCTAATTTCAAACAATGATCCTCAAATTGTCACCGACTAAGTAGTTAGAATTATAGGGCCAATGGGTACCTGGACACTTCAGCAATCTTTATGACAGTGTTAAGGGAAAAGTATGGAGGGTCAGGTCACTAGAGTGTGGCATGCCTTCTAATTAGAGCAGAGAGCTCAGGTTTCAATTTTTCTTTTTCTTTTTTGTCAGTCATACATTATTTTCCTAGTAAGAATCTTTTGATGGCAATTAATATCGTGGTTAATGCAAATCACATGTGAACTAAGGTACACTAGTTTCTTGTAGAAGGATGGTGTTCATTTGGAATTAAATGACTGCGTTAAACCGTGGCATGGAGAAGAAACATCACTGGAGTGTTTCTCACCAAAATCTGAATTAATATCTAAGGACTGTCATCGTTTCCTTGAAGAAAAATAAAGAATTAAAAGTAATTCAAAGAACGTAATTATTTCATTGATTTATTCAAAATACAAAAATACTTTAAAAGAGTATTTAATTCAATCCTCAGAAAACTATGATAATGTGCATGTATGTACATAATATGTTGTGTTACATACATGCATCTATAAATATACATATTCTTCCAAATACAAGAGTTACAGATATTTAGCAGTGTGGTCAAATGGCTGTTACAGAGATATAGCCTTCCACTCTGGTTTATCCAACTCCAAGGCTTGTGCTCTATTTGCCAGCGTGGCAGAGTCCCACAGTCCCATAAAGGCAAGCAAGAGCTTCTCACACTGTTTCTCCCCCTCTTCCTAAGGAAAACCTATGGCGAAGAAGTTCCAGTCTTACAACTCAGGCAGAATGTCACACTGTCTGGCAGAACATCAGCTGAAAAGGTCAATAAGCTTCAGAGTAAAGCATCCTAATGATCTATGGAAAACAAATAGCTCAAATTTCTGTTTAGGAGATGATGTGAAGGGAAGTTATTATGTTCCTATATTGAGTGTATTGTCTCAGAAACAGAAAGTTAACGCTGTATATAAATCACAGAAGTCTGATCAGATATCCTGTTTTCTCAAAGAATAAGAACTTCTAGTACTTTGAGTCAAGTAAAGGCAATATAAAGAAATCAAAATAAAGTGATAAAGATACAAATGAATTATACTATAAGGAAACTATCTTAAGCTATTAAAAGAAAAAGAAAACCCTGAAGGAATGAGTCAGTCTGCAAAGGTTAGAAACAATCAATAATTAGCATAAGGCAAGAAAGACTGACTAGCAGGAAATTGAAGGGGAACCTTTAAAATGGAGTCTCAGGAAAGATTGCTCTATTAAAACTGAGTTTTAGAACAATCTATCTACCGCAGGAAGTTGTGAAACTGCCATCAGTTAGGACAAAGAGGGTTTAGACAGTCAGAACCACTAAAAGAAAGTGCTGTAAGATACATTAGAGGGAAATGTAGTCGTCTTTCTATTGTTTACTCCTTTCAATACAATTTACAGTCTTCTTTTTCCTTGGCTAAAAGTTCTGCTGTTGGTTAAAAGGTACAAGTTTCACTAGTTGACTATGTTTACTGTTTTCACACACCAAAGTTCTATGATATCCCTTTGAAGTGTCTTAAAACATGGAATTTGTCATGACAACAAAAAGACATTTTTTTTAACATGGCAACCATGGAAAAATGAGACATTATCATAAAATTCAGCATTGCCACTAACTTTTCTATCCTGGGACAAACAAGTAACACTCTTATGAACAAACATCCAAAAATGTAATTTATTTTGATGTGTATCTATTTTATGATTATTCACATAGATTTGTGCTTTTGAAGATTTAATTATGCACACTGCAACTTGCTTACTAATATAGCTTTATGATCAAAATCTTCTATATGATTAACTTTTTGTCTAGGTGTTATACTGCAGATTGCATCCACAATATTGAAATCATCTCAAATCTAAGTCAGAGAGTATGTTAATTATAGATGCTTACTATTATATACAAAGCTACAAAATCTATGCTTGTACATACATTTACCCTAGGTCTCCTTGGTGCAGGCCAAAATTTTCTTAATAGAGACCTGGAAACACAACAA
Source organism: Dipodomys merriami (assembly GCF_024711535.1). NCBI lineage: Eukaryota > Metazoa > Chordata > Mammalia > Rodentia > Heteromyidae > Dipodomys > Dipodomys merriami. The sequence continues at coordinate 11,064,664 of NW_027202382.1, read as the reverse complement.
ATCAAAGAAAGGTTGGACAAATGAGATTGCATGAAGTTGCAGAGCTTCTGCATGGCAAAGGACATATCTAGCAAGATCAATAGAAAGCCCACGGATTGGGAGAAGATCTTCACTAGCCATACAATGGACAAGGGTCTTATATCTAAAATATACTTGGAACTCAAAAAATTAAATCCCCCAACAACAAATTCTCAAAGAAACAACTGCCCAATAAATAAGTGGGTGAAACACTTAAAGAGAAACTTCTCTGAAGAAAAAAGAATGATGGCCAATAGACACATGAAGAAATGCTCAACATCCCTAGCCATAAAAGAAATGCAAATCAAAACATTGAGATACCACCTCACCCCAGTTAGAAAGGCAAAAATCAAGAACTCTAATAACAACAGATGCTGGAGGGGATGTGGACAGAAGGGAACCTTACTGCATTGTTGGTGGGAGTGGAAACTTGTTCAACCACTTTGGAAAGTAGTATGAAGGTTCCTCAAAAGACTCCTCATAGAGCTCCCCTATGATCCAGCAATCCCACTTTTGGGCATTTACCCAAAAGTTTACAAACAAGACCACACTAAATCTACCAGCACAACTATATTTATTGCAACATTATTTACCATAGCTAAGATATGGAGCCAACCCAGATGCCCCTCAGTAGATGAATGGATCAAGAAAATGTGGTATATATACACAATGGAATTCTATGCCTCCATCAGAAAGAATGACATTGCGCCATTTGTTAGGAAATGGAAAGACTTGGAAAAAATTTTTATTAAGTGAAGTAAGCCAAGCCCAAAGAAACATAGGTCCCATGGTTTCCCTTATTTGCAATATCTAGTATATGTATGAGTCAAGCAGAAAAGGTCAAATAAGGTGATGTTAGGAAAATAAACCCTAAGATATGTATTCAAATGTTTTTTTTCTTTCATGCATTTGTTTCTACCGCATTTATAAGATTATTTCTTTGTTGTTTTGTATGTCCCTCCCCCACAGTATAACCCCTGCTTTCACTTTATTTGATGTAGGTATAATTTGTGGAGGGGTAGGGAAAAACAAGTCATTTAAATAAGGATACAGGTGGACCCATTGCAACAATGAGAAGTACAAGTTGTCATGTTGAAAATGAACTTTACAACTTTGGTGGGTGGGGAGGATTGGGTGGGGTGGCGGGGGAGGCTGGGAAGGGTTGGGAAGGGGAAACAAAGGAGTAGGCTGCAATGCTTGATAAGAAATATACTCATTATCTTGCCCATCTAATTGTAACCCCTCTGTACAGTATTTTCAGAATAAAAAATAAATAAAAAAGGAGTTTTAAGTATTTAGTTAAGAGACGTTCTTGAATTGGTAATTAACCTTTTTTCACTATAATTACAAACCCGTCAATTTCCCCAATAGTATGTGTCCTATCTGTTGGAAGCTTTGCTTGGAAACAAAAATCCCGCATGAACAACTTTTGTCATTGATTTATTAGCATGTAATGATCTGTAAATGAACCCCAACTGCAGGTGAAAGTTAAAGTAATCCTGAGAAGTAAATATTAAAAGCATTGTATAGTAGAGAAAATCAAATATTTTTGCCCAACTTTTACACATGTATGCAGTAGAGCTAGAATTTTATATTCTTTTCAGTTCTCCAAAATATTTATGACAACCTACTCTTTGTGTTAGAATATCATGAACATAAAGATAAGCAAAAAACAGATTCATACTTAAGGAAATCATATATCAGTGCAACAATAGCTCAGAGATATCCTATTCGTGAGTACATCTGCATGTCTGGGAGGTGTGCTAAAGGCACAGCCACATGTTATCTGATCATTTCTTAAACAAATAATCCCAGTATACAGCAATTTTACACTAAAAAATGTACACAAATAAAATAAAATAAAAAATAAAATGGTATGAAGCCCCCCCCCCAAGAAAACAGAATAGTGCAGTGTGGTTATTATGCAGACATGATGTATGGGGACACCAAATTATCTAGGAAGCACAGTGCTCCACCTGTTTTGCTGAGTCTCACAGTGCCAGTGCATAACACAGTGACAAATATAGCAACACTGATGGATGAAAGAATAAATTGGAGTGAAGGGAACGTAGAGTTTCATGATGAAAGGTCCTTTCCTCATGCTCAACTTTTCACAAATCATCTTTCTATTTTGTTGACCAACTACTAGCTTTTTGGTAAATGTGTGACCAGGTCAGATTGTTATACTGGATACGTCAGAGAAGACTGACAGAGGATTTGATAGAGAAAGAGCTGAAAAGAATATGCTTGCAACAAACTAGAAAAGGACATGACAACCTCCCAGGTGCTTTAGGATGTCTTTAATTCTCAGAAAGCAGAGTGTGAGATAAAAACTTGGGCAGTTCAGGTTATTTTGGAATGGAAATGTGTAGAATATGATCAGATGCTATATTTTACCAAATGTGTACGTTTAACTTACAGTTGCCACTATTCTTGCAATTACTAAAGAAGAAATGTATATACAAGATGCAGAGCACTGGTATCAAATACAGTAAAAACAGGGGTTAAACCATGGGGGGAAACATGCAAAAGAAACAAAAAAATACATGGGACTTTATAAATATATTAAAAACAACAGCAAGAAAGATAAAACCACTTGTATTCCTATCTTGGGGTTCATTTTGCTTAGCATCACCTTATATGGCCATATGTACATAGCTTTTGACTTCTTTCTGCTTGTCCTAGACATATACTAGTTATAAACCTAGCAGAGAAAAAGATCTAAGACAGAAAAAGTGGGAAATAAACCCCAGAGAGGAATATGAAAAAAAAAGATCAAAGAAAAGAAAGCATTAGAACACAGCAGTATCCTGGGAGCAAAGAAAGTGGGGTGACTTTTAGTCAAAACATGAATGAAATCCCATTTTCACATTAAAGTTGTATAAGAGGAAATTCACTAATGAGGAAACAAACAATCTGTAACTTGGAAACACAGAAGTAACAGATGCATTTCATTTGAATGGCACACAGTGAAATGGTTGCTCAATTTATACTATTGGCTGACCATAGCCAAGTTACCTAAACATTCTAACTCAGTTGGTTTTTCTATGCAACAAGATTTTTTTTTCTAATTCGATAAGTAAAAAGTTTACCATTGACTCTGGCACTCAATAGCAACTTCATTACAAGTTTCTTAATAATAAAATGTTTTCCTTTTGGTTTGGCATCACTCTACACAGGCTGCACCACCACTGATGCATAAGCAATACCAGTGATCTTGTGTGCATTTGATTTTTAGAAATTATGGCATAATGGCAAAAAACATTCATGCCATATAAAAATTAATTCCAAACAGATTAAAGACCAAAATGGGAATGGAAAAATCATAAAAACTTTTAGAAGATAATATGGAAGGATATACAATCACATTGTTAGGAAAAGATGTCTTTAAACAGAACACAGAATGCAGTAACAATAAAGAAAGAGATGAATCAATTCAGTGATGTTAAAATTATGTTGTGTTTTTTTTCTTTTTCAAACTACCTAATAAAATATGAAAAGCCATAGAATCAGAGAAGCTATTGGGAACACACTCAGCTTTTGAACAAACACCCAGATTTGTTATGAAGTCTTCAAATGTCAGACAACCCAATCAAAATAGGAAAAACAGAAATGAGGAAAATGAATTGCCAATAACCACAAAGAAAACATAGATCTTCGGTACTAAGGAAAATGCTAAATAACTACATTTCCAATGAATTATAAGATATACTCCTGAGGATATGGACTACAAATATGATTACAAATTTGTTATAGTAGTATTATTAACATTAGTATTGAGTATTTTTAGAGGGTAAACTATTTTATTTTATTTATTTTAATTTTTTTAATTGTGAAAATACCATACAGAACATTTTTTGGTTCAAAAACTTTACCCCCTTTCATAGACTATAGAAATACTTCTTTCTTAAGTGGTTCTATGTGTCAAAGGAAACCATGCATATTTGTCAACTACTGGAAAAAAATCCAAATGTCCATTAGAATTAGGCCATTAACATTGTGTTCTAAAAATGACATGACTATATGACTAGACTACATACACAGGAACATTAATATACTAATATACTTGTAATAAAAAGTAGCAAGGAAAGTTATTTTATGAATGGAGCTCTAAAAACAAAAAATGAAATATTGATCTATGTATGTATATAGAAATATACAATAGCAATGAATTATATGTATACATTCGTATATATACATGTATGCATATGCACATGTGTTTACATGCATGTGCACATATATATGTATGTATATATTTATATGTATATATGCATACACACATAAAAACAATACTTGAGGAAAAAAACTACAAAATAACTCAAGACAATGATCTATGACTCTTAATTAGGACAGTGGTACTTGGGGATTGGGTTGTGGGGCTGTGTTTTGGAAGATGTGCCAATTACTATCTAAACCATGACAGAAGAGTAATTACAAACTTGTTCCAATAATTGACACTACCATTGGGTTAAGGAGAATATTTAAGGAAGGACTAACTTGGAAAGTGACTCTGAATCTCGATAGGTGTTTAGGCATCTACATGATAGTTTATTAAGTTGAATAATGTAACTATGGCCTGTAATCACTGGGTACGCGGGGGAAGTCCCAGGGGGCTGCAGGAGACACAAGACTGACTTAGTAGATGCAACAAAGGGGTCACCACATGGAGAATCTGTTCCATGAACAAGGCGGTGTATGTTTGCAATCCACACGCAGGAAGAAGAAGCCAATGGCAGCACACGGAGTCACAAGGACCAGCCTCTTTCTCTGGTGAAGTTCTTCTAGTCACCTGCTACCTACACTGAATATTATTGGAAATGCAGCAAAGACACTTAAAGTTTCACTGTGGCACAGCAAGGGGAAGGTCAAGCTGGAGGGCCAGAGGCAATCAATAACTCATACATATGTTTCCATTTTTATTTTTCCCTTTTAAATTGTTATTACCAAGGTGAGGTACAGAGGGGTTACAGTTATACATAAGTCAAGTAAAGGGTAGCATCTGTTTTAATTAAAAGTACAAAATATGTTCTAAGGAACCTAATTTCTCTCGATCTTGAATTCATCCTCTTTAAGACGGAAGTAGCAATTCCTTCCAAGTTAAAGAATAGTCTTAAATTTTTAATGGAAAAGAAAAAGAAAAGAAATACAACCAGCCCTGAGTATCGAAGGGTAAATCTATCTAAAGACTCCCACTGAGCAAAAGAAACAAATGTTCAGGCTGCACGGAGTTCAATACTGCACTGCTGATGCTTGGTTCACTTTTCCAATACACCACACAGTTTCTGCTAAAGGCATAGGACCTTTCAACGGATGTCAAATTTTCCCTTTTTCTCTTAAATTATGCACAGCAGCTCTTGCCTTGTTCTTTGGATGCCACCTGTTTCTTGGGAGGCAGACTTATAATAGGAAGGTCAAGGAAACACTCAGCAGGTCACAGCATGTTTTAAACACAATTGAAAGTAACACAGGTCTGAAGGAAAGCTTCTCTGACTCATGTAATGTTTTCACCTGGTCAAAACCATGGGTATACATTCATGAGAAATAACACCTACAAATAGTATACATTTCATTGGATATGTCTATGCCCTGACACATACTTTCTACACAGGTACACACAGAAACATAAACACACACCTTCCTTTACTCTAAGTAATTGCATCACAATTGTGTTGTCTCAAGGGAGTTCCATGGTCTTGCACCTGCTAGGTGAAATAAATTGAAAGATGATGGTACCCAATCTCCAGTGTAAGTCCACAAGTCTGAGGACTAAAAGTGACCATGAAGTGGAGTCTAAGTCCCAGTATGAGGAGAGAGAAGTCAGAAGTCAAGAATCTCTGCTCAGGAAGTCAGAAAGTAATGTGTTCTCCTCTTCCACATATTTCTTCCATTCAGGCTCTTAAAGATCAAAGATTTCAAACCCAAACCTAACAGAGTGATCTACTATATTCACTATCTTCCACTATTAAGCTCTTACCAAATCCTCTTCACAGATACATGCAGAAATAAGTTATAACCAGAGAGTTGGACACAACCCCATGACCAAGTGAAGCTGACAAGTAACATTTGCTTCACACAAACCAAAGGGCTATGGATGGCCAAACATACCACAGCTTTCAAACAGGATTGTTGTTTCTCCATTGATGAGAATCAAAACACCCACATAGCTACTCACTCAAGACATAAATGTTCTGTGCAGAATTTTTGAAGTTTTAAATGACTTAGAAGCAATCTGAAATCATTAATTTGTCAATAACAAACATCGATGCCAGAAATATTTTCAGCTGGAATCAGAATTGGAACCCAATTTCCTAACATGTACTTCAGGTTCTTTTCTAACATCCCACTGAGGATCATAAACCAAGGTCCTAAAGGTGACAGAAATTCTGAATGTGAATGTAAACCGCGGCCATGGTCGATTTCCTTCTTTATACATTTGATCCCCTTTGAGTGGGCTGCGAGCTGAGACTTATTACAGATTGGGTGCCGCTGGCCAGTGTGAGGGGACGATGAGTCTGCCATGGTGGAATAAAAAAATGAAAAGTGTGATAAGATATAATGACTTGAAATAAAATCTTTGCTCAGTGCCCAAATAAACTGTCAGTGTTTGGGAATTGCTGCCTCTGGGGCCAAGCTGAAAAGCAGCAAGTGTGATCAATTCGTGGAGAGTGAGTTTGTCTTTACTGAAGTGTCGGCAATCCCATGTATCTGTGGGTTAAGAATGGATAGCAACACTTGGGTCTCAGTATCTTTTTTAGTTCCTGTAAAAAAATTCAGTTTACAGCCAATCTACTTACCATTTTTCAAAGAATAAATGCAGAGCCATTATTATATGAGTTCATTAATAGGTTAATAAAAGGTCCTTACTGAGAATGGTTATTCTATTCCCATAGAAAATTGAGTGTAGGCTATTTGAAAGAGATGTAAAGGAAGTCCTTTTGGGTGAAGGTGGCTTTCTAGCTACTCAAGAAGATGAGATCTGAGCATTGCCATTTACAGCCAACCTGAACAAAAAAAAGTCCATGAAACAGTTATTTCCAATTCACTGCCAAAAAAGCTGGAAGTGGAGCTTTGACTCAAAATGAAATGGAGCTGTAACTCAAGTGGTGTTCTCTCAAGGTGCCAACCTTGAGTGTAAACAACTAAAGGACAGAGCCCAGGCTCTGAATACAAGCCCAGTACTAGCACAAACATACAAGCATAAAAACAAACAAAAGAGTCAAGTCCTCTGTTAACTTCTGACTTGTGAGAGATTTGAAATAGCTCTAATGTCTTCCATTACCTGTGGAAAGTAATATGCATCCATTCTGCAACCTCATGACAGTGATAAAGTGCAAACTAATGGTGTTCACCCCCAGCACTAACCTTGATGTATCTGGCCTTTTCAAAACAGGAAGGCTAATGTCTAACAAGTCATGTAAAAGTCAGAGTGAATGAACCTTAAAGTAAATGCAACATAGCATCCTTTGCATTTCAGTTTTCTTTGAAATACCATCACTTTAAGTTCAGAGTTTATGCCAAAAGGCAATGACTCTAAGTTTTGAAATGTCTGTTAACCAGAAAACAACACAGTAAGAGGAAGTTTTATTCCCTTGCTAGTGTATGCCAAATTCAGCACTCATGCTTTTCTTTTATAATTAAGGGACTGGCATTAGCTTCAAGGTCCTTTTTTCCTGACATTAGAATTAAATGATTTTAAATAGAAAGATAGAGCACTAGCTTATAAAAACATAAATTAGCTTCTTCATATTAGACATTGGAAATGGGAACTTTATTTCTTGAATGCCTACTGTGCAGAAATGTTTTATACATTTATTACGTGTAAAACCAGTATATATGCATATATATCCTTGCAAAATAAATACATTTACATTTCTATTGTTTTCTTTCTTTTTTTTCCAGTTATCCATTGACCATAAAAGGTAATTGAAACTCAGGGGAAAAAATATCTCACAGTCATGAATTCACTAAGAGGAAATAGCCATGTCCAATATCTGTTTATGATCTTTGGTTTCTTTAAAGTATAGGTAACAATACCTGATAGGAAAATAATGAGAAATTCCATTCATTACTATTCTGAGAGCAGTGAAACAATGAACGATGTATACATTTAGTGTTTGTCTATTTTGCTAACAGAATATTTAGTCAACAGTACATCTCTGAGATTCTAATAGGAGAAAGGGAAAGATTGTCAAAATGATATACTGGAACGTGAAGCTTGAGGAAAAAATGAATATAAGATGAATAAATACATCTTAGGTGTTCTAATGTCCAAGGCACATCAGCCCAAGCAAACAGAATTAGGAGACAAGGATTAGAACTTCAGAGAGGAAATAAAATGCTTTCTCAGCTCTGACTTAATCAGCCTAAGGGTTTTATAGCTATGATTTGTGTCTCTCTACTTCCTTCTTTTAGAGACCTTTAAAATATTTAAAGAGCCTTGTAGATTCTCCTTTAAACACAAGCTTTCAATGGAGAAAAGGCTAGGGTTTGATCTTTCAATAATTGTAAGTTATGGTCTGTGACCTACATTCTTTGGACAAGAATTAAAAAGCCCCATTTCATTTGGATAAAGATAGGTTATCATCTGGTTCTAAGAAATCTGATGTGGTAACTTGGATTAAAGTGGTGTGTTCCAGATTATTTTATGCTTCAGGGTGCTTTAAAAGGTACCATGATGAATATTCTTCATAAGCAACTTTAATATAATGGTTTTTAAGAATGAAATGATGTATTTTTAAAATCTGACTACGTACTTTCCTTAAAGACTAAATACAAATTAACAATCAAAATTCATATACTAGTCTGGAATCCTATACATTTTAGAGATATGTATTGTTGGGTACTCTGCATAAAAAAGTAAGAATTTAATATTGTCAGCAAAATTACAAATGAGAATAGATTCTCAGTTTGCTGCAGTTTTGCCCCTATGGGGTCATTTGTCAAGGCCTAGAAGAATTTTTGGTTGTCACTGCTGAGGTGGCCATCACCAGCAGTTAGTGAAGAGATACCAAAATGTCACATGGTACAAAATAGATCAGTTTGGAGATCAATAGAGCCATAGTGGCTCATAGGAAAATTTCACTGAATAGACATTTTAGAATCTAGAAATGTCTGGAAGACATTTTAGCTTAAATAAGAATAATAGTCATAAGTAAACTTATATGTCCTAGCAAGAAAAGAGCCAGATCTAATTAAAAATACAAGTCAGTAATAAAAACTAAAAATTTCAACTAATTTATAGGTATATGTCAGCTATGATTGATTCAGAATACATCAGTCCAACAGAAATTATATAAATTTAAATATAATTGCAGTTTATTTTCTGGATGAGAAATTAGAAGGTTTGTTGCCTTTTGTTAATTCTCTAATGTGAAAAAGTGTAATCATTCATTTCCCACTGGAATTATTTTGATCAATAAACTACATAGTCATATTTTCTGAACACACTCTGCTTGAGAGCAAATTATTTTTTAATTCCCGTTAAACAATACTGTGGGGTTTTGTGGGATTTTTACTGTATTATAATGTTCAAATACCTTTAAATTAATATCATTATTAATAAAAGTAAATCTTAAGATTACTTTTGTTGTTAAATATCACTTACAATATTATTACTAAAAAGTGATTCTCAATAAATGTTAAAATTTTAGAGATATGTATGATAATGCCATGACATTCAGTATTTTACTCTGAAGTGTGCTACCTAGAGGGGTAGAATAATCTACTACTATGGATTAGTCTGTTCAGTAATTGTAGTACATTGACATTGCCTAAAAATTTTTATACTTTTCATAATTTTTAGTGTTTCTAGCCTTAGTCAATTTCCTTCAAAACTGCAGATATCTAGTAAAGAAGAAACATTTGTGACTACATTGTGCACCACAAGTATTCCATCTAAGGTGCTTTCATTTGGATAAGAAATGTTTGTATTTTTTAAGCTTTTGTTTATGTTTGTTTTCAAATGATGAAAGAGAAAACACATAGACACTATTCCAAAATTGCAAAGGGGCAAATCTATCAAGACCTTAAGAAATGCTTATCCGATGGGTGTTTAACTGATGTGACACAGTAGCACATTTACTGGGTTCTTCTGTATTGATAACACTAGATAAAATATTAGTGAAATGATCTCACATTTACATTCCGGTTGTTGCTACCCCTTCAAGAAATGTAAACCAGTGTTCATTTCTTCTTTATTTAGTTATTCAGTTTGACATACAGAATTACAAATGAACACAAGCCTACTACAAACCTTTCTCTACAGGCTATTTTCTAAAGTGAAAAGGATTTTGTGTTGGGTTTCTCTCAAGTAACTAGTCTCAAAGTTCAGAACACATTTGTTATAAAAATAAATCTTGTAAACATGTAAGGGCTGAGCAAACAGGTATTGCTATTATCATCTTGATACCACTGATGGGAATCCAGAGTATAAAAAATAATTAATAATTTTGCTTGCTCAACACCAAACAGCTAAATGACAGAGTTAAATATAAACTTAAGTCTGCCTGTCTGCTGCCTCTAATGCAGAAAGCATGGACAGGAATGTCAGTATAAGAAAACAATCTGAATGATATCTGAAAGGTAATTAATGGGTTGAAACACTAATATGGATATTTCTATTAATTGGTTGTGTCAGAAAAATCTATGATAGTTGTTATGTGGAATTTGTATGAAAGAATGTCTTTAAAATGACATAAGGTTTAGTCATTTTCAAAGAATTAAGCAATTTAGATTCATAACCATCCTCTCTTAAACAGTAGAGCTATTTTCCCTACCTCATGAATAAAGGCCTAAATCCACAAATATCAGCAACCAAATCTTACACTCACAGTTCTTTCTCTAACACACACACACACACACACACACACACACACACACACACACACACACACACACACTTATGTCTAACATAGAGTTTAATTTAAAACATAGGCACAGTGAAAAGTATACAAGAATCAGTAACATTAGACTCAAACAAACACAGTAACAAAGTTTTGTGATGTAGTGTCTCTTCCAAAATATCTGTCTGCACCTTTCTTACTTGTGATGATATGAGATAATACAATGCCCATGTACTTAGATGAAATTTACAGAGTAATAAAGACCTTGTGATATAGCTTCAGACTACTGCATTATAATGCCCTGAACACAAGCACTGTCTGGTGAATGACATAGTTACATGGTAACAGAATGATTATTGACAGATAGATTGTGGACACTGTGTCCTGGGTTGAACTCATCAAGAAGATATAGGATTTAAATGTGCAATTATAAACTTAAAACATATTTATGGAATAATTACCTTGGTGGAAGTTAAACCACGGCGATAAGAGCAAAGGGTAAGGAGGGAGGAGGAAATTACAGTGTCTAAAAGCTCTAGGTTGGGTCGACAGCAAGGATTTTCCATCCAAATTGTTGGAGAAATAAGTGGAATCTTTGGTCCCTTACTCATCTACTTCTACTCTGCTGGACTCCAGTAGAGAAAATAGCTGCACACTTCTTAAATTCATCTCTTCCTCCATTCTTGATTCTACATCAGAAGCTCTGGGAAATAGAGTCAACACTGTCAACAAACATGTTGGACCTTTGGTCAGTCATAAAAGGGAGAAGCATTTGGTAAAATTTGACCTAAATTAAAGAATGGTTTTCTTAAACTCCCAGTGATTTAGAAGGAAATTAAAACCAGGCACCGGTGGCTCAAAACTGTAATCCTAACTACTCAGGAGGCTGAGATCTGAGGATCACAGTTCAAAGCCAACCTGGTCAGGAAAGTATGTGAGAATATTATCTCCAATAAAACAGTAGAAAACCAGAAGTGGCGCTGTGGTTCAAGTGGTAGACACTAGCCTTGAGCTGAAGAGTGCAGGGACAGCACCCAAGGGCCACAACAGACTAAATAAATAAATAAATATGAAAGGGCAGAGCAAATTTCATGTAATATATTTATCTTTTTAAAATAAGTTTTTTATTGTGAAAATACTGTACAGAGGGGTAACAATAACATGAGCAAGGTAATGAGCACATTTCTGATCAAGCATTGTTGCCTCCTCCTTTGTTTTTCCCCTACCATCCCTTACCTCCCATCTCCATTACATTATCCCCCTCTTCTTCCCCTCCAAACCCCATTTAAATTGTAAAGGGTTTTTTTGACAGAGTGTCTTGCACATCTCATTGCTGTGATGGATCAACCTGTATCCCTATTTAAACAATTTGTTTTCCTCCCTTCCCCTCTGCAAATTATACCAACACCAAATACAGTGAAAACAGGGGTTATACTGTGGGGGAGGGACAAACAAAACAACAAAAAAAATGATGTGGTACCTTATAAATACATTAGAAACAATAGCAAGAAAGAAAAAAACATATTTCATAATAACTTCTGGTCTACTATTATGAGTAAAACTTAAAGTTTGAAACAACTGAATGGGTCAAACACCTTTATTTTCTAATGAAGTCATTGATATTCCAAGATATGAGGCAAACGATTTTCCCAAATACTCCACTTTTCATTAGCATTTTTGTCCTAACTCTATTTACTCATTCTTATGACATTATAGAATGTATTAATATTGCTGATCCATTATAGTCAATGCTAATAGGAAGTTTCATCCCATATTTGATTATGGCATTAATTAAATTGATGATGTCTCATCATCAATTAAAGTAATATTAAAGTAATATTAAAGTAATATTCTTGAAAAATAAGAAAGCTTTATTTAAATAATAACCATCCAGTACTCCAAATGATTCTAGATTATATTTTAATGAATATCATATACATATAAACAAAATGTAAGTGGATCTGATCTTGTAATAATTATACTAATAAGCAGCTTTACCCTCTTCAACATCCACATATTTAGGAAATAATTACTTCATAGAGGTTTGTGTAATAATTATGGAATTAGAGCACATTAAACATGGTGCCTTATGAACATATGTTCCAATTTTTCCTTTACCCACTTCATCACATTAATATGTTAATAACTAGAAGTAGTCACATAAAAAGCTAAATCTAATGAGCCAATGTCAAATTAATTCAATCTAATATATATGTGGAGAGAGAGAGAGAGAGAGAGAGAGAAATTTTGTATTTTAAGATATTGCTTAAAAAATGTTCATTTTCCCCCTTCTCTTGGCCTCTTTTTCCATCATTGAAAATCATGGCTAGTCACTGAGATTTTGTGATTGCTCTTGTGAAATTTGCAGGGGATAAAAGCACTTGACCTACATTTTTCTTTAGGCTCTTCTTTCTGTAACCTGAAAGAAAAAAATATATATATATCAAAGTTCACAGTGAGAACAATAATCTTTCCTGAACCACCTACATCCTTTTTCTCAGGGTTCTGCAATCAACTTAGACATTATTGACGACATGAATCAGTCAGACTCCAAGATCATTGATCCCAGAAAAAGTGCATGATTTCCTTTGCACTTCTTCGTATCTGTGGGTAGTTTCAAACAGAAAACTCGGCAACATCAATGATTCAAAACCTCCTCTGAACAGATGTGTAAAATCACAATACATAAAGAAGTTAAAAAACAGGACGGAACTTAAGTGCCATTATTAAACTTTTTTGTTGGGTTCCCAGAGAGGTTCTCTTTCCAGACATCTCAAATGCCACTACTCTTTCCTTGCAAGGAATTTGTAGTAGTGAGTCTTCCATTACAAACACTCCCACAATTCTCTTTTGTTAGACCCTTTTATATGTCAGCTTGGGTTTTAAGAGGACCAGCCTTTAGAGCTGTAGAGCCATAACAGGGATTTGTGTTTGGTCAGGTGCAGAGGAACTGTGTACACAGGTGGCTACAAATTACAGAGAATCCAGACAAGGAGGCTGTCTTACCTCTTCCATATAAATCTCCTAACAAGAGGGCCTCAGGGTGCCATTTACACTCTCTTGCATCCTAAAAGCCTAGTTTAATTCCAAACATCACATCCCATGAGCAGCTAATAATGTGTTATCCATATATTTATCTTTGTATTCTCAATCTCTAATACAATGCCAGTCACATAGTAATGACAAGAACATTTGACTGAACTGAGCAAAATAAACGTGCTATCATATCCCATTAAAGTCATAAGAAATTAAGATCATAACTATTTCTATAACAAAAGGTCATCTCATCAATGAAATTCTATTTATAAAATCTGAAGTTCAAATTAAGAACAATTATGTAACATTCTCCCTAAGAGAGAAATTGGCAAAGATTTTTTAAGAGAACCATCTCCCAAATGCTTTATTAAATTCTAGTTTTTGGAAATGATATTAAAGAACTATGCCCTATTTTATGAATACATGTGTACACACTTACTTGAGACCAAAGTTTAAGACAGAAAGCTAAATTCAGAAATTCCACCTCTTTAAATAGATTTATTTTGAGTTCTTTGACATTTTCTCTGAGGGGAAAAAAATCTATGTTCCTTTTGGAAAGGCTGATATCTATCTTTAGGACAGGAGCTTACGAATGTCTTTAAAAGAAAGATTTGTCTATGGGCACAGAGAGTGTCTAGATTGCCAAGATGGTTGGCTTCCCAATGTGAGTTGGACGAGTACACTCACAGTGTCGTCAGCCTTACAATTGTCTGCATTATCAGAAAAGAAAAAAAAAAGGAAACATTTTCTGAATAGGCTGTCAAAAAGCTACCTTCTTCAACCTACCATCTCTTTATTTCAGCACTTTTTGGAAATAAAAGGTTGTGGAGAGATTTTTAGAATTTACTTTACTATGTACTCTTAGAATTAAGGTAGTTTCTCTTCCTGTCTGTATTTGTTTAATTCTAGCTTTATGCAACATGAAGAGTAAATCGAGAATTACCCTCAGAGGTTTCTTCTTACTCCTCTGGTAACCATGAGGCTCTACCACTCAAATCACCCATCAAGCTTGTAGTAGAGCAACAGCATATGATTGGCAAATGTTTTTCCATCCATTAAATCTTCCAAGATCCAGTGATTTTTAGATAGTCAACTTAGCCTGCAGTGGGAAAACTCTCAGAAGCACTTACTTATCCAAAGTTTGGCAAACCAAGGCTTTAGAGGATTGCCAACATAACTCCTCCCTCCTTCCATTAGAGTTCCTCCTCTTTTGTTTCATAGGTGCTAATTTACGATCAGTTTCTTACACTCTCTCAGCATCCATTTCAGAGAAACCTAAGTTGAAACAGTAGCTGTGAGGATTGGTCCAAGACATTCAGAATAATAATTGATTTTCTACTTACTTGTTCTCTTGGCTGAGAGTGTCATCATTGATGTTGAGAAACTCACATATCCTTGATGCAAGAAGGAGGTCCAATTGTTAAAACCTCAACAGAGTTAAGTTTCCCTGGTAGTAATGAAAGGGAATTCAATGAGAAATTTGAGATGGCTATTCTTATGGGCTATGAAGTGTAATAATAAGTTTCACACAGAAGGACAGAGCTCATGGCTAAGGCCAAGAAGATTGAGGATACCCGAGGAATGAAGTAAGGCCTCACAGACCATTAGATTCAGCCAGAACTCCAGGACAGGATTCCAGGAAACTGGATGTGCCTACACTGATGTAATCCCCCAGCAGGCAATTCTTCACCTTGTCTCGGGGATAGTTGGAGCCCTGGCAGAAAAGCTAAAGCATAACTGTGGGACATGGAAAGTAGTATGGAGGTTCCTCAAAAGATACACATAGAGAGAGCTCTCCTATGACCCAGCAATCCCACTTGTGGACATTTACCCAAATGATCACAAACAAGGCCACACTAAAGCTACCAACACAACTATGTTTATGGCAGCATTATTCACCATAGCTAAGATATGGAACCAACCCAGATGCCCATCAGTAGATAAATGGATCACGAAAATGTGATATATATATACATATATATATATGTATATATATATGTATATATGTATATATATATATATATATATATGGATTCTATTCCTCCATTAGAAAGCATGACACCACTACATTTGTTAGAAAATGGAAAGACAGAAAAAATTATACTAAATGAAGTAAGCCAGACCCAAAGAAACATAGGTTCCATGATTTCCCTTATTTGCAATAACGAGTATACGTCTAGGATAATTTTGCCAGACAAGTAGAAAAGGTCAAAAGCTACATGACCATGTAAGATGATGCTAAGTGAAATGAACCCCAAGATAGGGACACAAGAGGTTTTTTCTTTATTGTTCTTGTTTTTTAATGTACTATGCAATCTTTTTTGGTTTCTTTTGTATGTTCTTCCCCCATGGTATTTCCCCTGTTGTCACTATATTTTATTCCAGTGCCCTATACCCTGTATATACATTTTTCTAATTTGGAGAGGGGAGGAGAAACAACAAAATGCTGAAATCAGGATACAGGTTGACCCATTGTAACAATGAGATGTACAAGACACTATGTTGAAAACAAACTTTACAAGTTGGGGTGGGGAGAGGGAGGAGTTGGGTAGATGGGGAAGGAAGGGATACTAGGGGAAAAACAAAGGAAGGGGTAACAGTGCTCAACAGGAAATGTACTCAGTGCCTTACTGTAGCCCTTCTGTACAGTATCTTTACAATAAAAATGTATTTAAAAAGAATAACTGTGGGTAAGTAACAGAAAATTGGAAAAGAAATGTGAAAAACAGATGATTGCCAACTGCATAAGCAGGGCAGAGAAAAAAGGACAAAAACCCATAATTTATTTGTTTGAATGATTCAGTGGCAAAGAAAGTTAAATGGTAGTTTAAGACAGAGTTTTCATGAGAAGGTGTGTATATATATATATATATATATATATATATATATATATATATACACATATATATGTATGTATATGCATACATATATAGAGAGAGAAACCTTACAATCGTGTGACCCTAAAGAAGCACACAGTCTCCTCATTACACTAATGCACTTCTCTCCAGTTAAAGGTATCAGATCATCTTCTCAGGATTAGGCCTGACTTATTTTTCAAGCCAGGATGACAATGCCTGGTTATGCTACAATGTGACTTCTTTGACATAAGGCTACCTTTGACAGGTAAGAAATAAGATATATCACCAAGAAGTTACAAGATGTTTCTCAAATGGCACCAGCCAAGAAAGACAGCCCTGGATTCTAATGGTGCTTGATGAATAATTTTAGAATGCGCAGTTGAATCTGGAGGAATGGGTTGATTTGATACTGTATTCTAAAGACACTAGATGGAGCATCTGAGAAGTAGTCAGGAAAAATGTTGTGATTTTACCAACTAGGGTAATGCTAAGAAGCATGGAAAACCTGGTGGTCCATACTGAAAACAGTTGAAAAGACAAATACTATGGCAACCATTGAAAGGAGGAACTTTTTTTAAGCCGTGGAAAATCTGGAAAGGGAAAAGTAAAATATGTATTCCACATATACCAAATCCTCCATCTTATTGCATTTCAGAGAAAAACACAAAGGACACCCTACTTACCTAAGGTCTTAAGGATTACAGTGGTAACAGAAGTAATAGGCACTACTAAAATCTAAAGGGTGCCTTCCTCTGTCCCAATATTGATGGCACGCAGGGTTGTTGAAAAACTTGTCAGGCAGATATTAATGGAAATGTTGCAAAGTTGAAACTGTAGAAGACAGATGATGTTCCTATTATTGTAGTAATATATGAGTTTGAAGAGGCAGCCAAAAATGCCTGACATGTAGAAAGTTATTTACCAAATTAAAAAAAAATACCACCTGTTGATGTAGGTGCAAACTTAAACAGGTACCTTTGGCATTAGAGGAGAGTAGAACAGATGAATATGCAGCTGGTGACAGTTATTTCAAGAAAAATCATGGTCCCTTGTTCAATTTTAAAATGAACCTGTTTTAAGAAGTGTAGTTCATTCACTGAAACTATGTCCACATATGGGAAGAACACTACAGTGAGAACACACAGAAGTAACTTTCCCACTTCTGTTTCAAAGTGCTCATGACTACTGACTCAAATACTTGTGTATTATGTATTGAATAGAATTATTGATTCATTTAAATACTATTGGACACAGAATCTGTGCTGCATTGATAACCAGAATCCTCCCTATCATCAGGGCCCCTGTAAGGGAGGTGTCTAAGCAATCAATAGAGGGCAGTATAAGTGTCATCACTGGGCCCGTGGTCTACAGAGCTATCCTCCATGCTCTATTTGGTAGTTGATACAATTAACTTTTGTCTTATGGTAAGTGCTACTATAGCAGTGTAAAAGTAAGCATCAGTAATGATTCTATGTCCAGTGAAGATGGTGAATCACAACCAAGTTTTGTGACCATGAAGGGATCATTGAGATTTGTGCCCCATTTCACATGTAAGTGTAGTAAGTGTAAGGATTCCCTATCATGTCTCCAATGAATTTATCACCCCAGACCTTGTGGAAATTGGGTCAATAGGACAATGCTGATGACCATGCTTGGAGTGCTCCCTCAGTTGATCCAAGTTTTCTTCACAGTTCAACTATTCTTATTGCCCAATATTAAGTTTCCCCTTTACTGATAACATAATAAAAAAACCTTGTAATTCAAACTCTTGCACAGTTCCTTTTTATAAAACTGGTTCTTCTAACACTTCCAACCTAAATTCTCTAAATACCAAGTATTGGTATTTACAAATCTCCATTCCTTAACATTTTCCCAAGTATCTTACAAGTAAACAAGATCCCATCAAGATGTAACTTGTGTTCTATCGTTATATAAATCCATAATCAAGTAGTCTGATAAACGTTGATGAGGCCATCTGTGATCTGCAAAAGAATTTATTACAGATAAATATTTACTGTCTTGGAAAATGTTAAGGTATCAATCCTTCCCAACCCATTGCCACTGACAATCTGTCAATCTTCCCTTGTAACATGTTAGTTTTCTGTTGTTGTAACAAATACCTGAGCTAATTAGCATACAAGAAAAGGTTTCATAGGTGCTATCTGATGTATGATTGGCCCTTTCATTTTGATCAAGAAGAAAGGCAGAACATCATAGCACAAAGTATGCAAAGGAGCATGACCACTCACCTCATGTCCAGGACACAAGGAAAAGACAAAGAGAACAAAAGTCCATTTTAGGACACCTCTCTCCCATGATCTAACTCCTATTTTTTTCATCTGTTATTAAATTCCCATGACTTACCAATAGTCAACAGGCTTGGGACCAAGCATTTAACAAATGGGCCTGTGGTAATATGTGGTGGGAAGTAGGTAATGAACAGGGATGGGGAAATGTGTAAATGAATGATAAAATTAAGAATGAATAGTGGTAAGACTTAATGTCCAAAAATGAAAATGGAACTTGGAAAATTTATGAGACAGGAAAGGGCCAGACGAGAAAGTTGGAGCAGGTGACTTACTGATGAAAATGCATTGTAGGGGCTGGAAAGGTGAGTCTGTTGATAGAGCTCTAGCCAATGAATGCCAGTGTCAGGTACCAAGTTTGGGTCCCCATCTCAAAACAAAACAACACAAAAAAACCAATAAATGCCTTCTACACATACATGTACAGTTAACTGTTGGAAGGTAACAATCAATTGATCTGTGGCAAATGCTACCTTTTCCTAACATGGTTTCAGAACCCAAATTAAGACTTTAAAACAAGCATAAATCATCAAATTAACAAAAAAGTATTCTTCAAGATTATTAAACTATTAAATTAACCATTCTTAAAATGTGCTTTATGGCAGCTGTGACTTTTACCTTTTGGAAACTAAACAGAAAAAATTATCTTCTGAGGATACAAGTGGAAAAAATGAACATTTGGTTTCTCACAATTTTTATGTTATCTGTCTTGATTTATATTGGATTACTTCTTTTAAAATATGTGATTATATACTCAATCAAATGCTGGTCAATCAAAGTTTCTAGAATTGTACCTACTGTATGTTAATTAATAGTTTCTAGTGGAAAATTACTATTTTAAATATACTCTTTAAAATGATGATTCAATAATTCATGTACATTTCATTTTTGTCTAAATAATAAGATTCTTGACAGCTTTAAAAAATTTATAGATGACAATTTTCACACTTTCTTCAAAGATGTAGATAGTTGCAAATATACTTTTTTGCTGCCAGAGTAGTTTGTTGTTCCACAGATGAGAAACATTTTTCTGCCAAACACCATTCAGATATTTATAGCATTTTGTGTGACATCATTAATGGTTCAAATACACTGATCATTACAGAAATATGGGCAATCACCAAGAAGCACTTGAGAAGCATCTGTGTTAGTCCTATCATGACACAAATTATTCCATGGCCTTATACACTTTTAGGACCATCAACTTTTCTTACAATTTGTGACAGGACATAAGACAGGTTTTAGGACAATAACATTCAAAAAGCTTTTCTGTAAGATTTCTAAAAAGTAAGTCTAGCAGCTAGGAAAACAAAATTTAAAAAAAGATCAATGTATTCAAATGTTTTTTTTTTCTTTCATGCCATTGTTTCTAACATATTTATAAGATGAGTTCTTTGTTGCTTTGTATGTCCCTCCCCCATGGTATAACCCCTGCTCTCACTGTATTTGATGTTGGTATAATTTGTGGAGGGGAAGGGAAAAAAAAACCAAATCATTTACATAGTGATACTGGTGGACCCATCATAACAACCCATCGTGGGTGGGAGATGGGAAGCAATGGGAAGGGGAAACAAAGGAGGAGGCAACAATGCTTGATAAGAAATGTACTCATTATCTTGCCCATGTAATTGTAACCCCTCTGTACAGTATTTTCACAATTAACAAAAATGTTAACCACATGAATAAAATTAGTTAAAAAAAAGATCAAACTGTTTTTCAAAAGTGCACTACCAACAATAGATGTAATACCTGAAATTTTGTTTACACCTAGCAACGTGAACTTCAATTGAGCCAGTTCCTCCATTCTAGAGCTTGATTTCATCTTGTACCTAGACATTATTCTACCAAAAAACACACAAAATCCCTTATTTTTCTTAAAAAGACTTCCAGTTATAGCTAGCCAAAACAAATTCTCAAGTCCTTATTGATAAGATTTCCAATGTTAAAAAAAAAATCTTAATTACCAGAGACCAGTTAACTTCTCATTATAAACATTGAAACATGGATAATTTTCACAATAAAGGATAGATTTCTTTTCTGAACTAATTACCAAATTAATTACCTAAATCAATTACTGAAATATATTGCCATAAGTGATTTATTGTATATTTTAAAAGGTAGGAAAACATAATTAAGATGGTTACATTTTCAATAAGAACATATTAAGATATGAAAGTATGCTATAAATTTGTTTCATTTTTCTGTTTATTTATATAAAGGCATGAGGTAATGTCTTGACAAATTGTGGATAGTGAGTCACGGGTAATCATTTACTACAGATTATGATGGAACAGAAACTTCACAATCTAGACCTTAAGGAAACCAGGTTTCTCACCCAATTCTGAATACATTTCATGAGCTCTACTTCTTGACTAAAAAGATTCTTTTTAAAAAACTTATTTATTTATTTATTTTAATTTTACCTTATTTTTAAGTGATACATCATAATTATATATAAGGTATAATGGGATTATTTCAATAAATAGGTATGATGCGTAGCAATCCAATCAGAGCTCTTAGCATATCCATGTTATCATTTTTCCATTTCTTAACAAAAATTTTAAGTAGCTCTACAAAAGAGGTGCCATTTAACAAAGCAGCTTATGTACCAAATTCATAGCTTCTTTTTTTACATTTTTTAATTGTCAAAGTGCTGTATAGAGGGGTTACAGTTACATAAGTAAGGTAATAAGTACATTTCTTGTCAAAGTTGTTACCCCTTCCCTCATTATTTCCCTACTTTCCCTTCCCCCCACTTCCCTCACCCTCAAGTTGTACAGATCATTTGCATTGTTTTGAGAAGGTTTTATGCTTATAGGTTCATGTCAGTCTCTGATTTCTGTGGTTGTGCATTCTTGTCTACTCTTCAAAGACTATTTTTACCATACTTTCATATTTATAGCATACTTTCATATCTTAATATGTTCTTATTAAAAATGTAACCATCTTAAATATGTTTCCCTACCTTTTAAAATAAACAATAAATTGTCGACCTTTCAATGTTTATAATGAGAAGTTAACTGGTCTCTGGTAATTAAATTTTTTTCTAAAACATTGGTAATATAGTATATCTTACTAAAATATATCTTGATCTATATCTTACTTTTTTCTTCTTGACAATACGTTGGAAAAGGTTGTTAACAAGAAGAAAAAGCAAGATGTGTGTGTGTGTGTGTGTGTGTGTGTGTGTGTGTGTGTGTGTGTGTGTTGCGCATGGTAATTATAGTCTTTGAAGAGTAGACGAGAATGCACAACCACAGAAATCACAGAGGCTGACATGAACCTGTAAGACTAAAGCCTTCACAAAAATCTGCAGAATGTAGTTTAACAGATAACTGTAGTGAGCTTTACAAAGGAACCACTGAGACCTTAAAATATAAAGATTATGAAGATGGTCACAGGCCACTGGGAGATAATTCTTCATACACAGCTGCTATGTAAAGATAAAATATACCCTATAAGCTTATATTCTCCAAACATGGTCTGATTTGGGCCAGTGGCATTACTGGGATAAGGATAGCATGCCCTGTCTCCACAAGAAAAAACTTGATAGAACAGATCCATTCCATCCAGCCACACATCCAAAGGCTTTTGGTATTAAACCAGTGCTTCCTTGTTAGTCCAGTCCACTTTCCCCATTGGAAAGATGTGTGTGTGTGTGTGTGTGTGTGTGTGTGTGTGTGTGTGTGTGTGTGTGTGTGTGTGTGTGTGTGTGTGTGTGTGTGTGTGTGTGTGTGTGTGTAGGTGATGTTTTCAGTTGTATGAATACTGAACTGGTTCTGACAATTTTTTTTTTTGCTGAGTCCATAGGTTTTTAGAATCTACTAAATCTTTTAAGACTAACATCATATTATGTCTGCCCTTTCAGTTCTTATGATTTCCTTCCTTTTCATTTGGGCTTCGTTATTCAAGAAGGCCTACTTAGGTAGATGTGGTAGGACTGAAGTAATACAATTTAAATTTTTTCCAAAAGGATAATGGCATAGAAAACTATTTTATGACTACTTGATGTTCTGAGTTATCCTACTACCTTTTCTTGAAGACTGTATTACCTTTGGAGAATATTAAGCAAAACTATAAGAGTATTAAAGCAAAGAAATTTTCTGATACAGAAAATCCATGATAAATTAAGACTTGTCCAAAGTAAACACCTTTCAAAAGGAGAAAATGTCGAGAAAAAAAAGCAAAGATGGAATGCAATTTTCTTCAGAAATTAAAGAATGAATGCAGTGGCTCATGTCTGTAATCCTAGCTACTTTGGAGGCTGAGATCTGAGGATCACAGTTCAAAGCTAGCCCTGTCAGGAAAGTCTGTGAGACTTATCTCCAATAAGCCATCAGAAAACCAGAAGTGGCACTGTGGCTCAAGTGGTAGTGGTGCTGTGGCTCAAGTGGAAGAGAGTTAGCCTTGAGCTGAAGAGCTCAGGGACAGGGCCCAGGCCCAGAGTTCAAGCCTCATGACTGTGACTGACAAAAAAGAAACAAAAAACAAAATAACAACAAAAAAACAAGAAATTAAAGAATGACCTATTAAACTTTTTTATTGTGAAAATGCTGTACAGAGGGGTTACAATTACATGGGCAAGGTAATGAGTACATTTCTTATCAAGCATTGTGGCCTCCTCCTTTGTTTCCCCTTCCCATCCTTCCCCATCCTCCCCTCCCCTCCCCCCCCCCCCCC
Source organism: Dipodomys merriami (assembly GCF_024711535.1). Classification (NCBI taxonomy): domain Eukaryota; kingdom Metazoa; phylum Chordata; class Mammalia; order Rodentia; family Heteromyidae; genus Dipodomys; species Dipodomys merriami. The sequence continues at coordinate 11,040,925 of NW_027202382.1, read as the reverse complement.
CCCCCCCGCGCTCCGCTCCTCCACCCAATCCTCCTCTCCCCCCCACCAAAGTTGTAAAGTTCATTTTCGATATAGCAACTTGGTATTCAAATGTTTTTGACCTATTAAATTTTGAAGCTAAAATAAAGAAAACCCCTCTTTAAGATAAAAGATCTCTAAGTAACAACTCTTCTTAACTTTCTGAGTGTATCACACACCAAGTTTATAAGTAGCCAGCAGATGATATTGTGATTTATTCTGCTAATAAATGGACTTGGAAGAACTTTGTGCTCATAAATATTATAAAATGAGGTAACAAAACAATTTCAGTCAAAATGAATATTAAGGAACTGGTAGTATACATAATTTGGTTATTTGATAAATTGATAACTGCAAGGTTCACCTTAGTAACACTAAAGAAACAAAAGTATTTTTGGTTAGAAATGGGTTAATTGAGTCTGTCTCTGTTGTATGAGCTTTATAGCTTATGTAGCTCAACATGACAGAGAAAAACAAAAGCTATAAGTCTCTTAAGATAAGTCTTATGGCTGTGCTATTTATTACATACTTTAAGGTATTAGAAATATTTCTTTGTGAGAGCTTTACATATTTTTTAAGAAAAGGAAGAATAATTGAAAGGGATGATGCTGAATTCTTACCACAGTGAACTACATCATACAAGGAGTTTTTTTCCTCTTGTTTAGAATGTTATTCATTGTGTTTATTTCCTTGGGTCTTTGCTACAAGTTGGCAATAAGAGAATAGCCAAAGCAAAAATAGTTTATTTGTTACAGATATGATCCAGGTTCTGCTTTTAAGTCTGTCAAAAACTATCTCAGTTATCATTGTTTTATCACTGTTAAGAATTACGTAGCTAGGTGCTGGTGGCTCACACCTGTAATCCTAGCTACTCAGGAGGCTGAGGATCGTGGTTCAAAGCTAGTTTGGGCAGGAAAATCCATGAGACTTATCTCCAGTAAACCACGAGAAAACCAGAAGTGGCACTGTGGCTCACGTGATAAGAGTGCTAGCATTGAACTGAAGAGCTGAGGGACAGTGACCAAGCCCAGAGATCAGGCCCCATGACTGGCCAAAAAAAGAAAAAAGAAAAAAAAAGAATTCCCTAACATTTAAATGGGTTGCAACAGACACTGCCACTTAATGCAGGAAATTCTGGACAGAACAAAGCATTAAATGACAAAATACAAAGGCACAAAAAGAAGTAGCTCTAAAACCTAGACTGAAATGAAGATACCGACTTCTGATAATGCAACTTTCTCTCAAAATTGTAGAAAGGTCTTTCTTGCTCCTCTGAGAGGTTAATGTGGAGAGCATAATCAATGAGCAAGTTTTAAGGTGATACAGTTAACCAAAAATGGACCCTAGCAAAACTTTTCATGGCCTTTCTTTGAAAACAAAAATACAAACACAAATATAAGCTCTCTCTTCCTTTTTGCTCACAATGAAATTAATTCTTGGCAAGGAGGGTAACAGCAAGATCACGTGTTTATTAATTTTTATATATCAGTGTTTGTTAGGATTGAAAAAGTAGAATGGATCATCCAATAAACCCTGCACCACAAGTGCAATCGGTAGCTAGCTGACGCTTTGGCTCCTACTTAGAATATGGTGTTTCAGTGCTGGGATTACAGGAGTGGTATGTAGTAAGGGATTGAAATGGGAAAAGGTACTCCATTGAGTGTTTGATTCTGTGCTAAGAATTGGCATAAAAATATGGAAAATGCTATGTAGCTAATGTAGTTAATCCATTGAACATAAGGAATAAGATACACAAATGGCTTTTGTGGGGTACTTTTCAAGGGAGCTGGTATCTATAACATAGATAAAAAGCCTTTGGGAACTTTACTTGAACCCAGTTACATTCTTATTGTGAGGATGCACAGTGACTCTACTAACAGCTAAATGTAAAATTCAGTGTAAGAGAGCTGGCTTAAATTCCCAATGACACCTTAGCATTTGCTAAACTTTATACTGATTATGTAACTCCTAAATATTAGTTAGTTCATTTGAAAAATGATCATAAAAATTCAGCAAGACTGTGAGTACTAAATCAGGTAATAAGATTTTAGATATGGAAGAGCTTATTTTTATTAAAGACAAACAGTGCCTATTTTTATTATGATCTGTTTTGACATGAACTCTCTCCTGCAAACAAGAAGTGTTCAATGAATATTTGCTGATTATCAATTATTCTTTAATTCATATAACCATGGAGGTAGTCACTTTAGTTGAATTGTTACTCTGTACCAAGGAATCTATTTTAAAGACAATGGCAATGTGTTCTTCTTCATAGAGATGAAAATATCTTCAATTAAGTTACCTAGGAACAATAGAAATCTCACTAATAATGGGATGGGTAAAATGTAATTATGCTATCAATATAATACTGTAACTTGTGAGATTTTATTTGAGCTTGTTATTAAAAGTGGTGATGATGTAAGAATTGAATAAATTTTGTTACAATAATACCTTGATAGAAGATAGGAAAAAATCAGAGGCTCATCACTTGCCAATTTTTCAAAATAGTTCACATAAAAAGGAAATAATCTCAAGTGTGAATGGAGGGTATTATTTTAAAGTTCCAATTACCTTTAATATTTTTATTGTGAAAATACCATATAGAGGCATTACAATTACATGGGAAAGATAATGAGTACATTTCTTATCAAGCATTGTTGCCTCCTCCTTTGTTTCCCCTTACCATCCCACCCCATCTCCCACCCACACCCCTCTCCCCCAGCCAAACTTGTAAAGTTCGTTTTTCGACATAACGACTTGTACATCTCATTGTTGCAATGGGTGCACCTGTATCCCTATTTAAATGATTTGTTTTTTCCCTTCCCCTCCACAAATTAAACCAACATCAAATAAAGTGGAAGGAGGGGTTATATCTTGGAGGAGGGACATACAAAGCAACAAAGAAATCGTCTTATAAATATGTTAGAAAAAATTTCATGAAAGAAAAAAAAACATTTAAATACTTAGCTTGGAGTTCATTTCATCTAACATCCACTTTTATCTGACAGTTTCTGCTTGTCTCACACATATACTAGTAATTGCAAATAATGGAAACCATGGGACCTATGTTTCTTTGGGCCTGGCTTACTTAACTTAATATTATTTTTTCCAAGTCTTTCCATTTCCTAACAAGTGGGGCAAGTCATTCTTTCTCATGGAGGCATAGAGTTCCATCGTGTATATGTACCACATTCTCTTGATCCATTCATCTTCTGAGGGGCATCTGCATTGGTTCCATATCTTAGCTAGGGTTAATAATATTGCAATAAACATAGTTGTGCTGGTAGCTTTGGTATATCTTGTTTGTGATCATTTGGGTAAATTACCTGGCCTATTTCAAAAGAGCAGTAAGGTTCTTCATGGAAAAACACAAGCAATTTTTTTCTGTTAGTTCTCCCACATAACATTTTCTAAATTATCAATATGAAAACAAAGAATTCTTTTAATAATGGTATGTACATATGTATGTATGACCAGATAAGATGACTTTAAGCAAAATGAACCCCAATATAGGGGCACGTTTTTTTTCTTTCTTGATATTGTTTCTAACGTATTTATAATGTGGTATTTTGTTTCTTTGTATGTTCCTCCCCCATGGTATAACCCCTGTTTTCACTGTATTTGCTGTGGCTGCCATGAACCTTGTATATACACTTCCTAACTCAGGGAGGAGAAGAGAAAAAACAAAATGCTTAAATAGGAATACAGGTTGACCCATTGTAACAATGAGATGTACAAGACACTATGTTGAAAACGAACTTTACAATTTAGGCAGGGAGGGGAGAAGAGGGTAGGGAGAGTATAGTTGTGGAAGTGGGAGGGAAGTGACAGGAGGGGAAAAACAAAGGAGGAGGTAACAATGCTTGATAGGAAATGTACTCATGACCTTGCTCGTGTCACTGTAACCCCTCTATACAGTATTTTTTTTTCATTTTATTTTTTTTTGTGAACATACTGTATAGAGGGGTTACAATTACATGGGCAAGATAATGAGTACATTTCTAATCAAGCATTGCAGTCTCCTCCTTTGTTTACCCTTCACATCCCTTCCCAGCCTCCCCCCCAACCCAATCCTCTGCCCCCCCCACACGTTTTTCGACATGACAACTTGTACTTCTCATTGTTGAAACAGGTCCACCTGTATCCTTAAACGACTTGTTTTTCCCCATCTCCTCCACGTTATACTGACATCAAATATAGTGAAAGCAGGGGTTATACTGTGGGGGAGGGACATACAAAGCAACAAAGAGATAATCTTATAAATGCGTTAGAAACAAATGAATGAAAGAAAAAACATTAAAATATATATCTAAGGATTCATTTTCCTAACATCACATTATCTGAACTTTTCTGCTTGACTCATACATATACTAGATATTGCAAATAAGGGAAACCATGAGACCTATATTTCTTTGGGCCTGGCTTACTTAAGTGGGCTAAAGACTTAAAGAGAAACTTCTCTGAAGAAGAAAGAAGGATGGCCAATAGACACATGAAGAAATGCTCAACATCCCTAGCCATAAAAGAAATGCAAATCAAAACAACATTGAGATACCACCTCACACCAGTTAGAATGGCAAAAATCAAGAACTCTAACAACAACAGATTCTGGAGGGGATGTGGACAGAAGGGAACCTTACTTCATTATTGGTGGGAGTGTAAACTTGTTCAACCACTTTGGAAAGCAGTATGGAGGTTCCTCATAAGGCTCCACATAGAGCTCCCCTATGACCCAGCAATCCCACTTTTGGGCACTTACCCAAATGTTTACAAACAAGACCACACTAAAGCTAGCAGCACAACTATGTTTATTGCAGCATTATTTACCATAGCTAAGATCTGGAACCAACCCAGATGCCCCTCAGTAGATGAATGGATCAAGAAAATGTGGTATATATACACAATGGAATTCTATGCCTCCATCAGAAAGAATGACATTGCCCCATTTGTTAGGAAATGGAAAAACTTGGAAAAAAATCTATACAGTATTTTTACAATTAAAAACATATTTTAAAAAGAATGATTGAAAGAACACAGAGAAAATGTATCGCTGACTATACACTTTTCTCTTGCTGTCTACATATCAAGAACTTTGTCTCCTCCAAAGTTCTAGAGGAATTGTTCTTCCTTATTCTTGGCTAAAATAAATATTTTATTGAAAGATTCTAGAAATAAATTATGACTATAACTTTAAGATAGATTTTTATATGTTACTCTAAAAAAAAAGTATTCGTCGATGAATGTAGCCCAATTCTAGTAATTATTATAGAGATATGTGAAATAAATGTCTGGATAATTAAGAATGGTTTTATATATCCTCTTTAATTGTCTTACCCTAGAGAAATATCAGTGTCTGCTGCTGCTTGAAATAAAATCATAAAATAAGACTCATGCTTGAGAATAGTTTCTTCCTGAGCTATTTGATGATATGCCACAAATATGAAGTTGTTTTGCGGCACATGGATATTGAGCTTTAACAATCACATACAATTTTTCCACATTGCAGATGGTGAAAAACCACAAAGTTAATAAACTTTCCTAAGAGGACACAATAAAATAGATGAAGAAATTTTATAGTTAAGACTAGACATTCTGATTCTAACTCTGTCTTTCATTTAAAAAAAAACTTTAATGTAGATTTCAGAGCACAGATTTAAATGCCTGCTTCTATTGATTCTTTTGCCTTATTTTATAAACTAAGGGAAAAAGACTCATAGTATCAGAACAATTAAAGTACATTATCATATCTGTAGTTTGCCAATTCTCATTGTAAGCTTATACGATATGATTTTCATTATGAGAAGCAAGTTAGCTTACCTACTAATACTTCTCATTCTGTGGGGTTCTCAGTGTGGCAGAGTGTATAGGAGTGGAGGAAAAATGCATTCAACAGAACATAACTGTTCAAGTTTTGTATCACTTATAGCTGCCTTAGGATCTGATGATCATAATTTTTTTAAATGCATGAGAAATCATCATATAAGGGAATTTGCACTGGATAAATATGTTTCTTCAGAACCATCCAAGAAATAATCATGCTTATAAGGAACAATAAAAAGGAGTAAACTTTCTTTTCTGTCTCTTTTAAATTTTATTTTATTGTAAAGATGCTGCACAGAGGGGTTACAATTACATGAGTAAGGTAACAAGTACATTTCTTGTCGAACACTATTATCCCCTTCTTTGTTTTTCTCCATTTATCCCTTTCCCCAAAAACAAATCTTCAAAGAAACAACCACCCCATTAATAAGTGGGCCAAAGACATAAAGAGAAACTTCTCGGAAGAAGAAATAAGCCCAATAGACACATGAAGACATGCTCAACTTCTCTAGCCATAAAAGAAATGCAAATCAAAAACAATATTAAGATTCCACCTCACCTCAGTTAGAATGGCTATAATCAAGAACTCTAATAACAGCAGATACTCAAGAGAGGATGCTACTGCATTGTTGGTGGGAGTGTAACCTTGTTCGACCACTCTGGAAAGCAGTATGGAGGCTCCTCAAAAGACTAAACATAAAGCTCTCCTATAACCCAGCAATCGAACTTCTGGGCATTTATCCCAGTGATCACAAACAAGGCCATACTAAAGCTACCAGCACAACTATGTTTATCACAGCATTATTCAGCATAGCAAAGATATGAAACCAACCAGGATACCCTCAATAGATTAATGGATCAAGAAAATGATATATATATATATATATATATATATACATATATATATATATATATAATTCTATGCTTCCATCAGAAAGAATGGCACTACCCCATTTGTTAGGAAATGGAAAGACTTGGAAAAAGTCATATTAAATTAAGGAAACCCTACCCAAAGAAATATAGGTCCCATGGTTTCCCTTATTTGCAATAATTAGTATATGTCTAGGACAATCTTATCAGATGAGCAGAAAAATCTCAAAAGCTATGTTCATATGACCACATAAGATGATGCTAAGCAAAATGAACCCCAAGATATGAACACAAGAGGTTTTTCTTTGTTGTTGTTGTCAATGTACTATGAAATTTTTTTTTGTTTCTTTTGTATGTTCTTCCCTCTATGGTATATCCCCAGTTGTCCCTGTATTTGATTTTGGTACCCTTCATCTTGTATATGTACATTTATCTAATTTGGGGAGGGGAAGGAGAATAACAAAATGCTGAAACAAGGACACAGATGACTCATTGCCACAATGAGACTCACAAGACACCATGTAGGGGGGGAGAAAGGAATAAACTCTCTACTGGATTTAGCCCTTAAATATTGCTTGATCACCTACTACTTTTTCTGTATATCTAGCATACTTAATTAACATTTTCTAAAGGAAAGCAACCCTAACCTTGAACTTATGGTAAGTCTAAAAGTTACTTCCCAGGGAAGATCTATGATCAGTTTCTCTGATTCAGTGGACCAAGAATCTGATATCCCCCAAAGGCTTTTGGAAGAGTGATGTTCCAGAGAATTCAAGAGGAAAAGATTGATTATGAATTTCTGTTAGTTTTCATATTGTTAGACATTTCCTATTTCTACATATATGTAAACATTTATCCTCATATTGCATTTCATGTATTAAGACCTTACTATATTCTTAATATCTGTATTTTCAAATGTTCTTAGTGAAAATACAAAGTTTCTAGACAGAATACATTAGCAGATCCTTCCTACTTTCTTCCTTCCTCCTTCCTTCCCCCTCCATCTTTCCCTCCTTTCCTTCTTTCTTGCCTTCCTTCCCCTTCCTTCTTAAGTTACAATGTATCCTGGTAAAATACATAAATATCCTATGTACTTCCTTTACAGAAGTAATTATGTGTGTCCTGCAGTTACATGTATCAGAATGCAAATTCCTGTACATTTACGTAGAGATAATGGTTCCTAAAGAGGAAGACCATAAGTTTCAATCCAATTTGAGGTAAGATAAAGTATCCTTAAAGATGACTTAGATAGTCAGATGCTGGTGGCTCACAACTGTAATCCTAGCTATTCATGTGAGGATCTTGTTTCAAAGCCAGCTGGACAGAAAAAGTCTGTGAGACTCTTATCTCCAAATAACCACTCAAAAGCTGTAAGTGGGGTTGTAGTTCAAGCAGTCAAACACGAGCCTTCAGTTTAGAAAACTAAGTGACAACACCCAAACCTTGAGTTCAAAATCCAGTCAGTACTGGTACAAAGATGATTAAAACAGGGCTGAGAAGTTGGCTCAGTGGTAGAGTGCTTGCCTCCCATGCCTGAGGACCTGAGTTCAATTCCTCAGCACCACATAAGCAGAAAAAAGACAGAAGTGGTGCTGTGGCTCAAGTGGTAGGGCACTAGCCTTGAGCTGAAGAGATGAGGGACAAGGCCGAGGCCCAGAGTTCAGCCCCTACAACTGACAAAAGGAAATGATTAAAACAAATAAAGCATAAAGATGATTTAGAAAATACAGAGCATAGAAGATTCTACCATCTCCACAAAGTTTATAAATTGGGCTTTATGAATAAACATGGGATCCTGGGAGAAGTTGAATCTCCTTTGTGACTTTGATTCAAATCTTGTCTAAACATAACTTCCCATTTGGTTTTGAAAATCGTCCAGTAGAAGTGCTTCATGGTCTACCCTGAAAAAATAGTTCCCAAAACTAACCCTCAATTTGTAGACTCCAAACATGGAAAGCAGCTTATTTTGGGTATGCATTCAAACTGGGCAGTATGGTTGCCAGTATCTCCTCACTATCTCAGTTTAAAGTGGGATATTTTTAACCAGCTAAACTGCATGGCACTACTAGTTCTCTGGAGCAGAAAACAGCAGATGTGAAAACATATGCTCTTTTCCAGACACATGCTAGATTTCTGGACTTAGCATGTCAGCAATCACTGCATTTGTGAAGGCCCAAAAGCCTGGTCCCACAATTCTATAATGTAGGGATGTGCTCTGCAGCTACCCTGTCAGATGATATGCAGCATATGATGTCTATTTCTATAAGCTCAAAACTAGAAAGCTCAGCAATTGGTCAATTCTCAGCATGTCATGTTTCCCTATATAGATTAGGAATGATTCTAGGCCAGTTTTACTCTTTACTAGAAATTGTTTTTCCACCAGTTATTTCAGGTAACATTCTTTAGAAAAAGTATTGTTTCCCAGAGTGATTTAGAATTAGAAATCATTACAGAATTAGACTTTCCAAAATTCACAGGAGTTTGCATCTACTTATAGTGATAGGCTGGAAGAGACAGTGAGGAAGGAAAGGTAGACATGTGACAATAAAATGTAGTGATATAGTGGTACCTACAAAGAAAAATACCTCCATCATGATGCTCTAGCTAACTTGAAGAAAAACTGGGGACCATGTCAAGAAGCTACAGTAGTACCTGGTCCAATGTTAAGCACATAGTCACTCTTAAGCCAATTTCCAGAAACTAGAGAGAAAAGAAAATATATTCCCATCAAGTCCTCTGGTGAGAGAGAGAGAAAAAGAAATTGAGAAATGGAGAGAGAGAAAGGGATTGTGTGCTACAAATAGGGAAAGTAATCTCACTAGTACTCAATTAAGAATTATTTTGAGGGCTAGGGACAATTATTAGGAATTATTAGGGCTAGGGACATGGCTTGAGAGGCAGAGCACTTTGGTTCAACCCTAGTCTATCCCTCCCCCCCCCCGACATACACACATACACACATAATTTTTTGAACGAGTGTATTGCTGAAAATAATGCCAGCTTTGGTGACTGAGCATATTGATGCCAATTCATTTCAGAATCCTGGTTTTGTAAGTGCAAATATTTATAATTATAATGGCATAAATGTCTATCCTTGACTCATAAAGGTTTCTCTCTCAGCTCTGATAACTAGGACTCACTGCTCATTATATATAAGCTTATTGCCTGGTTTTGTTCCATCCTTTCTAGAAGCTTAACACTGATATGGTAACTAGGCAAAACAGACAGATAATGGCTCTCTCCCAACTTTTGGCCAAAACTGTAAACTAATTGTTCCCTTTAATATATATATATATACATATATATAGTTATTTTCTTATAATATAGGGAAGTGTTCATACATAAAGCTATGCCTTATGGCCAAAAAGCAATCGTATTATAGTGGTTAATTCAGAATTATGGTTTTATGAGTACAGGTAATTATTTGTCTTGTAAATGCAATGAATTTTGTATACAGCCTCCATGAAATTACATGTTATGCAATTTTCTCTGTCTTCTTTCTTTAATTTTTCCCCTGATTATTTCCTCCTTTGTATCCTTCCTCCATCTCCTTCTGCTCCTGTGTCCTTTCTCCTAGGACTGCTTTTAGATAGGGCTGACACAGTCAGTGAAGAGTTTAAGCCCTTCAACCACCTTATTTTCACTGAAGATTGCTTTATTTTACATCCACATTCAAGCATCCTACTTACTTTTTCTAACATTTGCTCAGAAAATAAAAGTTTAAATTGGGTTAGATGATTATGAATTTGAGGATTTAGCATTTACATGCTGAACCGCAAAAGAATGTTAGCTAAAACATTCTCAAGAGAAAATATAACTTGTTTCCTCCAATGCAAAATAAAAAATTAATAACATATTTTTTCATGTTATAAAGCACACACATTAGCTTAAAGAAAGAAAAGTCTTTCAACATGTTTAAATAAACTGATATGGCTTCATGAGACCCGAAGCAGCTTGGTGGTCTTGAAAGTAATTCTGATAATTAAACTTCCTAAGCATTACATTTATTATAGCCAACTGGGTACAATCTTGAATGTTAGTTAGCACTGTATGGAATTGAAAGCTATAATTAGTAATATTTAAAGAATTTACTTATAAAAGGGGAAAATAAGGCAGGATACTAGTGCTCAAGTTCAAAGCAAAACAATCAATTAATACATTGAGCAACTGAAGTATTTATTTGGCACTGAAATTGACTGTCTATCATTAATTATCTATGGATTTACTGAAGTCTTAAAGATAGTTCTTTCCTTCAAGCTGGCTCCAATCCATGTAGGAGGTTCTAAACTAGATGTAGGACAAAACAGTCAGCAATGTGTTCTCTTTCCGGACAGCCCACATTGTGTGCTAGCTAGATGATTCCCTTGTCTGCTTTTGAATTGATGTAATTTTCACTGAAGAAAAGATATCAGTTGTATTCTGTGTCAGAACAAAGTCTTATTTTGTTTGGTCTTTGCAATAAAGGAGTGACAAATTAACTGTGTGAAAACACTAAAAAATGTAAGTTTGTATTTTAAAAGTGTAAGATTTTTCTTTTTTTCTTAAAGAGATGGGAAGGATCTCAAGATAAAACCGAGTAGTTTCCATATAAATGATTGCAGCTCAAAGCAGTGTATCAAGACTTAGCCTCTGCAGTCTCTATGCTAACAAAGTGACACCACTGGCCTTTGATGATTTGTGACAGTCATTGCATTTCAATTGTCTGAAACCAGCATTACCCTCTAGCATCTGCTTCTTAAACATTTATCAGCTGTGCCTGATGAAGCTTGAGATAACTCAAAGCTTCAAACTGGCTTCTAGCTTTCTTGGTGCATGGACCTATGGCAGCATTTTTCTTTTTATCTTTTTTCTTTTTTCTTTTTATTGTGAGACTACTGTACAGAGAGGTTACAATTACATGGGCAAGATAACGAGTACATTTCTTATCAAGCATTGTTGCCTCCTCTTTGTTTCCCCTTCCTCTCCCTTCCCATACTCCCCCACCTCCCCCCACCAGATTCCCCCCCACCACCACCAAAGTTGTAAAGTTCATTTTTCGACATAACGTCTTGTACATCTCATTGTTGCAATGGATCCACCTGTATCCCTAGTTAAATGATTTGTTTTTGCCCTTCCCCTCCACAAATTATACCAACATCAAATAAAGTGGAAGCAGGGTTATACTGTGGGGGAGGGGCATACAAAGCAACAAAGAAATAATCTTATAAATATTTTAGAAGCAATTGCATGAAAGAAAAAAGAGAAACATTTGAATACTTATCTTGGGGTTCATTCCCCTAACATCAACTGATCTTACCTTTACTGCTTGATTCAGACATGTACTTGTTATTGCAAATAAGGGAAACCATGAGACCTATGTTTCTTTGGGCCTGGCTTACTTCACTTAATATAATTTTTTCCAAGTCTTTCCATTTCCTAACAAATGGGGCTATGTCATTCTTTCTGATAGAGGCATAGAATTCCATTGTGTGTGTGTGTGTGTGTGTGTGTGTGTGTGTGTGTGTGTGTGTATCACATTTTCGTGATCCATTCATCTACTGAGGGGCATCTGGGTTGGTTCCATATCTTAGCTATGGTAAATAATGCTGCAATAAATGTAGTTGTGCTAGTAGCTTTAGTATGGTCTTGTTTTTGATCTTTTGGGTAAATGCCCAAAAGTGGGATTGCTGGGTCATAGGGGGGCCAACATTTTTCTAGAGGAAGTTTTCAGAAAAGTTAAGCACCACACACTCACACACACACACACACACACACACACACACACACACACACACACACACACACACACACACACACTTAGGTGTTATTATTGAGACTTTAATTTTCAAACAGTTTGGTTCATATTTTTTAATGCACTTCCATTTATGTATCCTTGCAACAAACAAGTGTTGAATGCAAACTTCTTGTCTCACGCTTTATATATGGCCCATGGTTTCTTAAGCAATATACAATGCAACAGCAGTGGGAAACTGAGAAAGAAAGAAAATTGCATTGTGTTAAAATATAAGAATGGTGTCAGAGATAAGAGGCCCAAAGACTCACATAAGTGTTAAAACATTGCTTTTGTGGGTACTTGGAGAATAGCAGGTAGTATCCTACAGATATTTACTACTTGAACTGTTTGGAGTTGATTTATATTTATATGTTACTTCAGTGAGGTTATTTTTTAGAGCAGAGAAGTAAAAATCCTGATAGAATCAAAGGAATCAATTCAGCAAGCTATGTTTTCTTTTTAAAGAATATACCATTTTTCTAACATTGTACTGGTTTCTACAGGGAATATAAACATGGTGTACAGGTAAGAACCTTGTATCCTTTTAAAGAATTGTAAACTTAGTAGACAGTCAAAGTTAGGAAACATCAAAGGTCAAAGTTAAAAATAATCAAGGACCAAAGTGTATGACTGGGTGAAGACATGTGCTTTCCACAGGGGAGGTTTGCAGGAAAGCATGCACTCCCAAATTTATATCATTGCAGTCTAGAGCAAGGCAAACAGATCCATGCATTAAACTCTCTTTAGAATCTGTCTTCCTACATATATCAGGAGTGAGTATTAGCAGAGTAAGAAGCAAGTGATAAAAATTTTGCAGCAGTGGGAAAGAATATGACATTAGAACTCCATTCTCTCTAATGCATATGACTTTTTTCTTTTTCTTCTGATGATCCCTCCTTCTTTGGACACGGTGCCTACAGACATGTGCACTTCTTTCTCAAATCTTGCTTCAAATCCACAACTGAATCCTGACACTTCCTTTCAACCAGTGTATTCCTGAAAAGACCTCCTGCAAATCACAGGAAATGCTTCTGGTCCTTTTCCAACTCTTTACTCTCCCATCACTTAAAGTGATGATTTTCCTTGGCATTGCAGTGTTGCTCAACACCTACTATATATGAAGTTCAAAGGAGAAAGAGTTTTTTTTTTTAATAGAAGGCACTGTTTTCTTTCATCCTTTTCCCTTTGGGAAGTATAAGACTAGAGGTTTGAAAATTTCACTATGAAATCCTAATCAATATAATGGAAACAAAGAAAGAGAAAGGAAAGAAAGAAGGAAGGAAGGAAGGAAGGAAGGAAGGAAGGAAGGAAGGAAGGGAAGAGAGAGAGATAGACAGCAACATCATATTATTGTATGCCTGAGGAACATCTAGAAGTTCTGGTTTTCAAGCCACCCTAAATTCTGTTCAGTAGAGCATACCAGCTGTGGCTGCCATTACTAGATACTCTTTAGCAGAAGTCCACAGCAGCATTTTTCCCTAGAGAATGGTCCACATTAGCTATCTAACCTAGAAATGCCTGGGAGGCTATGTCCTTGTGCCCAACGTAGTCTCTAGCTAATAACTTATTACCATGGAGCGCAAGTGCTACTTCTGCTTCCTTGAAGTAGAAGTCTAGTCTACCATTCGTGTCTCATGGTTCACTGTAAGGTCAGGCTGAGGCTACAGTTTACCTGAAGAGTGAATGATTCTCAAATTTGAATCAGAATCACCAAAAAGATTTGTTAAAACATATATTATTGGGCCACATACCATTCATGGAGGCCTAATAATTTGCATTTTAGCAAGTTCTGTGCTTATATTGTTGCTTTTTGGGGGATGGAGGGAGAGGGGGATGGATTTGCGGTCTATATTTGAAACACTGCTACACTGAACCCACCACTTTTCTACTTCCTTCCTTTGTCCTTAACTGATTTACTCTCATAGTTTTCACCTGACAACACTTTGTCTTCTATTTGCATTAAGAATTCCCATCTCTGCCTGGTGCCAGTGGCTCATGCCTGTAATCCTAGCTACTCAGGAAGCTGAGTTCTGAAGATCTCGGTTCAAAGCCAGCCCCAGCAGGAAAGTTCATGAATCTCTTATCTCCAATAAACCACCAGAAAACTGTAGCTCAAGTAGTAGAGTGCTAGCCTTGAGCTGAAGAGCTGAGGGACAGCGCCCAGGCCCAGAGTTCAGGCCCCATGACCGGACCCCCCCCAAAAATTTTCCTATCTCCAGCTCTGCTTCTGTAGACAATGACCTAAAATAAGGTATGAAATTATATCTATAGTGTTTCAAACTATGTTATTGCATACACGTTTGTACACACACTGAAAAACAAAGCAGCAGCATGGCAAAAATGTCCTATTTATGTTAATTCTGCACTGTAGTGCTCTTTGCATAAAGGACTGTTAACTACAATAATAAAGGTTTTGCTAACTGCTTAATCCTCCTTCTTGTTATTACTTCTGTGACTTTTTCCAATGCACACCTGCATTAGTCTACTGGAATATGGCTGGGGAAAGGGGACATGTGTGAAGAAAGCATTGCAGAGCATTGTTATAGATGACTACACCGCATTCCAGAAAACTTAGGGAAACTCTTCTTGTAGAAATTGATGTCAGCCCCTTTTTCCTGAATGCCGTAGATCAATCCATGCAACCACACAGAAAAGTCACCATACTGTTTTCAATTCATCCCTTTGACAACTAAAGTGTTCTTTCTGGGCAAGCTTAATTTGTCTCTTCCTTGGAGATCTCAGGTGAGTTTTCAGAGTTCTGTATTGTTTCTGTAAACTTATTTCTCCAAGACTTTCTGATTTCTCTAAATTTCCCTGAGATTCAAGTTGGAAAATTTTACTACATAAGTCTTACTAGCTTATACTGGGAGTTAGAATTTGTAATGTTATTTTTTTTTATCCAGGAAATATTGACTTGTACTGACTGTTATTCCTGACTTAAAAATAAAACATAGACACAAAATGAGAAGGCAAATGTTAACATATTATATTATATCACGTTATATGTATGGGAGGGATTCTCAGACTGCTGGAGCATATCTTTCGTTAAATACAGACCGAGTTTTCAGATGCCAAAAGCCACTTCACTCTTTATGTTCCCTCCTCATATGACAGCTTTAAGACTGTATCCATTCCAGAAATTTAATGAATAGTCTTAGATTCCAAATATAAGTGAAATCCTATGGAATTCTTGTCTGTCTTTGGCACATGCATTCAGTATCTCATTTAGGTACTAGGGGCCAGAGAGGGAGAGACTGGGGAGACAGAGGTCACATGGTACAGTATGTAAGATGCATAAGTCCAGAAATTCAGTGTACAGCTCCAACAATGCAATTAGCACTATTATTTTGTATACTGAAAAATGCTGAAAAAGCATATTTTGGTACCTTTCCCAACATAGAGAAAGTCACTGTGGAGGCTGGTTGTCAGGACAAGTGCATATGCTCATCACTCAAAAGTGAATACTCCAGAGATATAGTCAGAGCAAATCAAGTTTTACAAGGCGCTGTGGAAACTGTGTCTGTCATCTCCCAAGAAAGGTCATTCTAGGGAACTCAGATGCATGGAAGGGAGGGTGCAGTGGTTAAATGCAAAGAAAGGTTACCTGCTGAGGAGGATCCTTACTATGTGAGGACTGGTTACAGTTTTGACATAATTAGTGTGAACATCAAGACAAGTTCTGGGTTTTGTAAATTTAAAGGAAGATTATTTAGCAGTGAACATGTGAACTATTTACATGCACCTGGCACCTCTTTAGCAGCTGGAATGTCAGACATAGAGAGAAGTGATTCTGTAGAAGGATAAATCTGACATTAGTATCCCCTGTTACAACATGATGAATAATGGTAGTTAATTCGACCATAGCCATTTTTCACTATGTGTGTAATTATGTATTTTGTATATCACACATCATGGTGCACACTTTATTAAAAAGTTAAAAATAGATCGCCAGGAATAGAGAAGCCTACCAGCCGGGAGTCTCCACGAGGATCCCACCCCCACCCCTCACTCTCCACCCAAGCAGAGAGGCTCCATCCCGCCAAAGCCGCTCGGCACCAGCAGCGCGCCCTCCCGATCGCGCACCCGAGCAGAGAGGTTCCATCCCGCCAAAACCGCCAGCAGCGCGCAAAGGGAACTGTCTGCAGACCACCCACCCGCCCGCCGCCCGATCACGATTGCAACGACCTGGCGGGGCCACTCGGGCCCCAGAGGTACCGCGAAGAAGCTGCCTGAGCGGGGACACTCTTGACCCGACAGCTTCGACAGAGGCAGAGACAGAAAAGAATCACACAGAGCCACCACCGCCCAACCCAGCCCGGATTGCAACAACAACTGACGACCTACACCACACAGAAACAACCAGCTCCAGCGTGAGTACCCCACAGGGGAAGTGTATCCCTCAAGGGAGACCAGAGCTGGAGGGAATCCCCAGACCCTGACCTAGACTCCCTACCCCAACACCCGGACCACAGGACCCACTAAAACTGGGAACTGTTTGAGAGCTCCACCAGCCCGTGGAGCACACTCAGCTGGCCAGGCTAGAGCAAGAGCACCCCTGGAAGGGAGCTTAAATGCCCAAGCCAGGAACAGCGCCCCTGGGTCAAGACTACCAACAGTAGAAGAAATTTGAACTGTGTCCCCCAGGCTGTATAACCTAGGTGGTATACACATCAGCACAGGCCTAACGAGTGCGCTCCAGGCTGCATAACCTAGGTGGTATACACATCAGCACAGGCCTAACAAGCGCGCTCCAGGCTGGGGCCGGAACCAGGCCCGGGGATCCGGCGCCTGAACAACACAACCAACTCCTCCCAATTGAAGTAAAAAGCTGAGCATACGCCTCAACAGAGGGGAGAAAGCCAGGAAACAACACTCCCCGGGGAAGCACGCCTGTGACAACAAAAGACCTGGAGGCCCAGGACAAGAGAAGCCCAAACCCCACCAAAACTCCACCCATATACCCTAGACTGGGAATTGGGCAACACAGGCTGCCAGCACCTGATAGTAAGCAGGAGCTCAGACTGTTAAGGCGGCTCAGCAATAGAGTGATAGTCTTGGATGTATGAGGCCCTGGATCTGATTCCTCAGCATCACAAAAGCAAAAAGGGTCAGAAGTGGTGCTGTGGCTCAAACGGTAGGGTGCCAGCCTTGAGCTGAAAAGCTGAGGGACAGCACCCAAACCTAGAGTTCAAGCCCACAACCAGCCCAAAACAAACAAACAAAAACACATCAGGAGCCCATAGCAGACTCCAGCATTTGGGAGAGTGCATCCAGAGCATCTGTTCTTCACAAGAGCACCCGTAGGAGCAAACACAAGCAGTCTAGGCTGCTCAACCCTTCCAAAGGCGGGAACTGCCAGCAATCTACAGCAGAGAGCTGAGAATCCTAAGTAAGTCAGAATAGCAGCTGGAAATAGGCTCCCAACAGAACCCAGATCAGGCACAGACTCTCTCTACCAATACAGAATCAGCAACCAAGCAAAGACAGACACACCAAAACAAAATTGAAGAGCAGTCTCCTGAACCTCCATGCGAAAATCACAGAGAAAAATCACAAGGTTTACTACCACCCAGGACAGCAAGCTCACCTCAAAAGCCAGCAGCCACACAGGGGAGAGCCCCAGTGGGAGCAAAGCAGGAATGGAAGACAAAGGCTACTTCCAAGGGTTGCTGGAGGCAATGACTCAAGAAATAAAGCGAGAAATTGATCAGAAATTGAAAGAGCACAAGGATGAACTATCCAAAGAGATACAGGGTATCAAACAAGAGATGCATGCAAAAATAGAAGCTGCACAAACCTCAGTAAGAAGTGAGATAAACGCCAAATTAGAGGTAATGCATACCTCATTGAGAGGTGAGATCAGTACTCTGAGAACCAACATTGAATCCATAAAGGGATCCATTTCCTCCATGCAAACCACAATAGAAGCCACTGTCAACAGAGTGAATGAAATGGAAGGTCGAGTGTCAGATACAGAAGACAGAATACACCAACTGGACCAAAAAGTGACAGATATGGAAAAATTACTCAAATTAAACCAAAGGGATATTCAAGAGCAAGCAGATAATGCTAAAAAATTTAACCTTCGCATAATTGGAGTGGACGAAGGTGAGGAATTCCAGAGCAAGGGAATGCAACACCTATTTAACAAGATAATCAATGAAAATTTTCCCCACCTCAAAAACGACCATCTTAACTACATCACAAAAGCTTATCGAACACCCAACAAGCAAGACCCCAGGAGAAACACTTCTAGACACATTATAGTAAAAATGATAGATCTGAATAATAAGGAAACAATCCTGCATGCAGCAAAAATGAAGAAGGAGCTATACTACAATGGGAAAAAAATAAGAATTACGGCAGATCTCTCCACACAAACAATGAATGCAAGAAAAGCCTGGGAAAGCACCATACGAGCCCTGAGAGCCAATAACTGCCAACCCAGACTGATCTACCCGGCAAAGCTAGCATTCACATTTGATGGAGAACTGAAAACTTTTAATAGCAAAGAAAAACTAAATGAATACATAAACATTAAGCCAGCATTACAAAGAATTCTAAGAGGGGGGACACAACCTGAAGAAAGCAGCCAGGAACTGGGGCCTGCCCCAAACAGGCGTTACTCAAAGTCTAACTGAGCAAGCACAGGAGGAAAGGAAAAAAGAAAAACTTAGGAAAACGGAATGGCAGGGACAACAATGCATCTCTCTATACTTTCTCTTAATATAAATGGGCTGAATTCGCCAATTAAAAGAAAACGAACTGAGGACTGGATAAGAAAACAAGACCCATCCATCTGTTGCCTTCAGGAGACCCACCTCTCAGCCAAACATACAAACAAACTCAGAGTGAAGGGGTGGAAAAGGATCTACCAATCAAACGCCCCCAGTAAGAAAGCAGGTGTAGCTATCCTGATATCTGACAAAATAAACTTTTCATTAAAATCAGTACAGAAAGACAAGGACGGACACTACATATTAATAAAGGGAACAATCCAAGAGGAGGATAAACCATCATCAACTTATATGCCCCAAATATTGGTGCACCCAGATATGTCAAACAAATGCTCTCAAACTTACAGAATAAAATAGAGCCCAATACGATAATACTAGGAGACTTTAACACACCACTCTCACCAAAGGACAGGTCTACCAACCAGAGGATTGGCAAAGAAGCTACCGAATTAAGAGAGGCCATACTGCAAGCGGAATTAACTGACATCTACCGAGTATTTCACCCTAAAACAACACAGTACACATTCTTCTCAGCAGCTCACGGAACTTTCTCCAAAATAGACCATATCATAGTTCATGCAAGGAACTTAAGCAAATACAAAGGGATCGACATAATCCCCTGTATCCTATCTGACCACAGTGGAATCAAGCTAGCTCTCAATAACAAAGCATACCGCAGAAATTTCTCCAATACATGGAAATTGAACAGCACACTCCTTAACAATGCCTGGATAACAGAAGAGATCAGAGAAGAAATAAAGCATTTCCTACAACTCAATGAAAATGAAAACACCTCACAAAGAAACTTGTGGGACACAGCAAAAGCAGTCCTGAGGGGCAAATTTATTGCCCTCAGTGCCCACATCAAGAGAATGGAGACAGACCAAGTAAATAATCTCATGTTGCAATTAAAACAGCTAGAAAAACAGGAAAAAATGGGACCTAAAGCTACTAGAAGAAGCCAGATAACCAAATTAAAAGCAGAGATTAACCAATTAGAAAATCAGAAAACCATAACCAAAATAAACCAAACAAAAAGCTGGTTCTTTGAAAAAATAAACAAAATTGATGGCCCATTGGCTAGATTAATTAAAAAAAGAAGAGAGGAAACCCATATTAATAGGATTAGGGATGCCACGGTAAACATCACCACACGTACCCAAGATATCCAAACAATTCTAACAGACTACTTTCAAAAGCTATACTCTCTAAAGGAAGAAAATCGGGCAGAAATGGATGTATTTTTAGAGAAATACAAGTTGCCCAAACTGAGCAAAGAAGAAGTTAACCAATTAAATAAGCCAATATCCTATAATGAGATACAGGAAGCTATCAAAAGTCTTCCAACAAAAAAAAGCCCAGGACCAGATGGATTCACAGCAGAATTCTATAAGACCTTCAAACAAGAACTAATACCCATACTCCTCAAGCTCTTCAGAGAAACAGAGAAGGAAGGAGCTATCCCAAACTCATTCTACGAAGCCAATATCACACTCATCCCCAAACCAGGCAAAGACCCAACCAAAAAGGAGAATTACAGGCCAATCTCCTTGATGAACACAGATGCAAAGATCCTTAACAAGATTCTAGCTAACAGAATCCAGAAACACATAAAAAAAATAATTCACTATGACCAGGTAGGCTTCATCCCAGAGACACAGGGATGGTTTAACATACGTAAGTCAATAAATGTAATCCAACATATCAACAGAGCCAAGGTCAAGAATCACATGATTATCGCTACAGATGCAGAAAAGGCCTTTGACAAAATTCAACATTCATTCATGCTAAAAGCTCTGGAGAAAATAGGAATAGAAGGAACATTTCTAAAAACAATAAAAGCCATTTATGACAGACCAATAGCCAATATTATACTTAATGGGGAAAAACTACAACCAATTCTCCTAAAATCAGGAACAAGGCAAGGATGCCCACTGTCTCCACTCCTCTTCAATATAGTCCTAGAACCCTTAGCCAGGGCAATAAGGCAAGAAAAAGACATTAAAGGGATCCGCATAGGAAAAGAAGAAGTTAAACTATCCCTTTTTGCAGACGACATGATACTATACCTCCAAGATCCCAAAAACTCCATCCCCAAACTCTTAGAAATCATAAATCACTTTGGCAAAATAGCAGGATACAAAATAAACCCACAAAAATCAGTTGCCTTCCTATACACTGATAATGTACAGGAAGAGAGGGAAATAAAGGGAGCAACCTCATTCACAATAACCTCCCGAAAAATAAAATATTTAGGAATTAACCTAACCAAAGATGTAAAAGAACTATTTAATGAGAACTATAAAAAGTTAAAGAAAGAAATTGCAGAAGACACTAGGAAATGGAAAGACCTCCCATGCTCCTGGATAGGCCGACTTAATATAGTAAAGATGGTAATACTTCCAAAACTAATATACAAATTCAACGCAATTCCTATTAAAATCCCAATGACGTACATCTCTGAAATACAGAAAACAGTCCAAAAATTCATATGGAACAACAAAAGACCTAGAATAGCCAAAACAATTCTAGGGGATAAAGACAATATGGGAGGGCTATCCATGCCGAACTTCAAACTCTACTACAGAGCTATAATAACAAAGACAGCATGGTACTGGCACAAAAACAGACCCGAAGACCAATGGAACAGAATAGAAGATCCAGAAATAAATCCACAGGCCTACAGCCAGCTGATATTCGACAAAGGAGCCAAAGACATACAATGGAAGAAACACAGCCTCTTCAACCGCTGGTGCTGGGAAAACTGGGCAGCCACATGCAGAAAACTAAAAGTGGACCCCAGCCTATCACCATGCACCAACATCAACTCAAAATGGATTAAAGACCTTAACATTAAACCTGAATCTCTGAAACTACTGCAGGACAGAGTAGGAGAGACACTTGAACTAATAGGCACAGGAAGGAACTTCCTGAACAGAGTCCCAGGGTCACAACAAATTGGAGAGAGACTCGACAAATGGGACTACCTTAAAATAAAAAGCTTCTGCACAGATAAAGCTATCGCAACCAAGCTAGAAAGACAACCAACTAATTGGGAAAAAATATTTACCAGCAATATATCAGACAAGGGGTTAACATCCTGTATATATAGGGAACTCAAGAAACTAATCCCTCCCAAACCTAACAAACCAATTACTAAATGGGCAAGGGAACTAAAGAGGGACTTCTCAAATGAAGAAATAAAAATGGCAAAGAAACACATGAGGAAATGTTCATCATCCCTGGTGGTGAAGGAAATGCAAATAAAGACAACCCTGAGATACCACCTTACCCCAGTCAGAATGTCCCACATCCACAAATCAGCCAACGACAAATGCTGGAGGGGATGTGGAGAACGAGGAACGCTATTACACTGCTGGTGGGAATGTACACTCATACAACCACTTTGGAAAGCAGTCTGGAGGGTCCTTAGAAAGCTAAAGATTGACCTCCCTTACGACCCAGTCATACCACTTCTAGGCATCTACCCTGAACAACAGGAACCAATATACAAGGACACGTGCACCTTCATGTTTATTGCAGCACTGTTCACAATAGCTAGGATATGGAAACAACCTAGATGCCCCACCACAGATGAATGGATCCAAAAATTGTGGTATCTATACACAATGGAATATTATGCAGCCATTAGAAATGACAAAATAATGGCATTTGCAGGGAAATGGATGGAGCTAGAAGGAATCATGTTGAGCGAGGTAAGCCAAGAACGAAGAGACAAACAGTACATGGTCTCCCTGATAAGCGGATGATAAATCCAAAATGTTAGGTGATATGACAAAACTAACAGGACTTAAGAAACAAAGAACTCCCACTCATCTGGTTGAACCACTACTAAATATCCCCATGCTGCTGATCACGTGTATGGTATATAACATATGAACACCGCTATATATTACAGACTGTGATAGACAATTTGCTCCAGGAAAGTTAGAATGAACCTGTGACTTTAAATGAGCATCATTATTCCACAATACTGTGAATTTCCGGAAATTAAGTAATCACTTAATCACAATCAAAAAAAAAAAAAAAAAGAACCTTGGGGAAGGGAGGGAGGGAGGGGATGGTAGGGAGAAAACAATGGAGGGGGTAACAATGTTCAAGAGGAAGTGTACTCATTACCCCACTACCCCACTCATGTAACTGTAACCCTCTGTATAGAATCTTTACAATAAAAAAATTAAAAAAAAAAAAAAAAAGTTAAAAATAGGGCTGGGAAGGTGGCTCAGTGGTAGAGTGCTTGCCTTGCATGCATGAGGCCCTGGGTTCGATTCCTTAGCACCACATAAGCAAAAAGAACAAAAACCAGAAGTGGCGCTGTGGCTCAAGCGGTAGAGCGCTAGCCTTGAGCTGAAGAGCTGAGTGACAGCACCCAGGCCCAGAGTTCAGGCCCACAACTTGACCCCCCCAAAAAAAGTTAAAAATAAATTTATAAGAACAGTAACAATATTCATGTGTCAAACAACGTCTTCATCAGTGAAGCCTGCGTAAGAGGTAGTTATGTGATCTCATAAAATTACAGTGGAACACAAAGACCCCTATTGCTTAGTGACATGTAGCTACCAGAACCTCAGGTACTATACCACCCTAGCAGGAGGCATTCTCAGATGTTTATGGCGATGCTGGTGCAAATAGTCCTACTGTGCTTTTGGTCATAAAAAAAGTACAGCACATAAAATTAAGCACTGTGCAGAGTAACTTGAAAATAGTCATTAAAAATATATTACTATATTTGCTGAGCAGTAATTTCTATGGTTACTCTAGAGTATGTGCCCAATATTAAAAAAATACAATAGAACAGTAAGGTTGTGTTATGCCAACAGCAGCCTCCAATGCAGTTAGTTTATTTCATGAATGTATCAAAAGGCCAGGCCCAGGAACTGAGCTACTTCCACTAGAATGGTGGAAGTACACACTAATGTTCACACAAAAAGGACTTGACATGTTTCTCAATCATATCTATACCCATCAATAAGTGACTTGTAAGTATCATAAACAAAAATAGCACCTAAAACAAAAAGAATGCAGTGGTAGCTATGATAGTAAATTTTCTTCTTCTCATGAAGTACTGACTCTTAGAAATTACTGTTTATGGAGTGGGATCTACTTCAAATGGTAGAATGCTTGCCTAACAAGCATAATGCCCTGGGTTCAAATCCCAGTACTACTAAAAAGAGTAATCCTTAATTCTTTTATTGGATGTTAAGAAGAAACACAGAGAATCAGAAACACATCTTGGGCCTCCTATGGAGAAGGAAAAATGTTAGAAAATTTTAAAATATGGTTAAATGTTGGTTTAAACTTTTTTTCTGGCCTTAGATTTCAGGTTCAACAAAATTTACTATAAACTTCCCTCAGAACACATAGCATCAGTTCAATTCCAAATGAATACACCTGTACCTGGTTACAAATTTGAAAACTTAGAACCACTTCCCCTCAGGAATAAAACATCATTTTTCATTCTACTAAAAAAATCCACTAAAAGTACTGAGATATGTTGATACAAGTTAAAATGCACCTCAGGGCTGACATAAATGATGTAATTCAAAATATGATTGCATATAATTTTGTATCCAACATTCTTATTGCCTTATCCAGAATTGGAAAGCACAGACATTCTATGACATTTAAAAACTCTAATCAGGTAACAAATAGATTAACCCAGCTGAAAAACCTGTTATGTAAAAAGAGGACAACTTCACTCCTGTGACATTTAGCACTTTTTATATTTTCAGTAGTAACATCAGTATGACCTTATTGTCTAAAACACATGCTCCATTTATACAGGGAACATTGCATCCTATAATAGTTGAACATTCTTCACACCAATTAAACACTATTGTAAACTTAGATTTAAAGGAGCACCATTTATATATCATGAAGTAGTTCTTAAATAAAAATCAATACTTGACAAAGTATTATTTTGTACATATTTCCTCGGGTTCAACGTTTTGTGAAAAATTCTAATTTTTCTCCAACAATTCAGACTCTTAAATTCTTTAGATGTTAAGTACAAGTCAAAAATCACACTGTACACCTAATCTTGCCTATGTTGAAAATTAACTTCACAAATTTGCGGGGGGAAGGAGATCAGGAGGTGGGGAGAAAAGGGATGGTAGGGAATAAACAAAGGAGGGGGTAACAATGCTTGATAGGAAATGAACTCATTACCTTACTCATGTAACTGTAACCCCTCTGCACAGTATCTTTACAATATAAAATATATAAAAATAAATAAATAATGAAATAAATACAAAAATGAAAAAGAGGGCCTACTTAGTTTAATTGAATTATATTCAATCATATTTCTGTACATTCTTTCAGATTGTTATGTACACCTATGGAAGAAGAAACAAATAAATTGTGGAAAGTACAAAGCAATAACTTAAAATATCAAAAATTTAGCTCTAGTTGAATTGGGAAATATATTGATATTCAAATTTGATTTAATTAAAATACAATTCAAGTTCATGATTGTTTATTAATAATCTTCTGATGACCTACAATTGGTCTGAATTTTACCTACTGAGGTTAAAACTATTTTCCAAATGTAGACTACATTTATTTTACTTAATTTTATTTAAATTTTCTTTCACTTCTCATGTGAAAGAGACACTGTTCCTGTTCAATGGATTTGTTTATGGGTAGACTTTTGAAGTATTTATAAGAACAGAAAAGAACTTTCAGATGCTTTGTTCTAGACATTATTTGTAATCACATGAGCAAAATCATCACTGAAAATGCAATGGCTTTTAAACAGGTTCAGAAGAGGTAAGTGAACAATTGTTTAGAGCAAAGAAAGGAGTCAAACGCAGTCAATCCAAACCACAATCTGCTATTGGCTAAGCAAAATTATCCTCATTAATCCCAGCTATGATGGCATTCTTTATACTATGGCTGAACTTCAGTATCATACTCTACCTTTTAGACTCATGGCTAATATATTAGCGAATTGGTGCAAAAACATCCATTTTTTCAAATTGTCTTCTGTTTAGAATATTAATATGCAAGCCATATATAATATTAAAAATACCTAATAGTGAAAGTACTTTTTAATGCAACCACAAACTTTACTATTTTAAAAAGTTTTTCAGTATGTTCAAGATAACACAAACATGTTATGCTTTTGAAGAGATTATCATTTTGCAAAAAGTAATGTATACTTTGTTTAATTCTTAAGGTAAGTTATAATTGATAAAAACAAATATTGATGCTTTATTACTTCTACTATATAGTATGTATTCATTTCCTAAAATTTGCAAAATCAAAGTTTTTAAGAAATGGTGAATGGTTCAAGAAAATGTGATGTACACACACACACACACACACACACACACACACACACACACAAAATGGAATTCTATGCTTCCATCAGAAAGAATGAAAAAACCCCATTTGTAAGGAAATGGAAAGACTTAGAAATAAACTCATATTAAGTGAAGTAAGACAGACCCAAAGAAACTTAGGTCCCATGGTTTCCCGTATTTGCAATAAATAGTATATGTCTAGGATAATCTTAGCAGATGAGCAGAATGGCTCAATAGCTATGTACATATGACTATATAAGATGATGCTAAGCAAAATTAACTCCAAGACATGGACTCAAGAGGTTTTTCTTCATTGTTATTTTTTAGTATACTCTGTGATTTCTTGTTTCTTTTGTATGTCCTTCCCCTTTATGGTATATCCTCTGTAGTCACTGTATTTGATTTTGGTACTCTAGTATTGTATATATGTTTATCTGAATTAAGGAAGGGAAGGGGAACAACAGAATGGTGAGACAAAGGACAAGAGGGAACCAATGCAACAACGATATACACAAGACAATATGTTGAAAATGATCTGTACAACTTGAGAGGGGGAGGGAGCTTGGGGGAAGAGGGAAAATGGGAGAAAAATGAGGGAAGGTGTAACAAGTTTGACAAGAAACATACTTATTACCTTACTTATGTTACTGTAACCCCTCTGTACATCAGCTTGACAATAAAAAAAAATATCAAAAACAAAAACAAAAACAAAATCAGAGCTCCTGCCAAAAGGGAGGAGGGCACCACCTGCCGTCCATTGTGCAAGGTTTAATAAAGTGTCTCTAGGAGAGAGAAAAAAAAAAGAAATGGTGGTACAAAGAGTGAACCAATGCAGCAGCGATACTCACTAGGCACTATGTTGGAAATGAACAGTACAACTTGGGGTAGGGAGGGAAGTTGGGCAGGGAAGAATTCAGAGAAATGAGAGAAGGGTGGCACTGTTCAAAAATAAATGTACTCATTACCCGACTTCTATAACTGTAAGCCCTTGTACATCATGTCTACAATAAAGTGTTTAAAAATTAAAAAAGAAATGATCATAATTCAGTGTTTTCAAAGGTTATGATTTTAATTTCTTAAACAAAGTAAAGCAATGCTAAGATCTATGTCAAGCACTAAAAGAACTTTATTTAACATTTATGCAGTATTTCCTATATACCAAGTAGTGCTACAGGCTAATAGAGTGAAATTTTTAAATCTCTGCTTTCAAATAGTCTTTACTTTAATGAGAACTAAACTCAATTTAAGATAATATAACTAATAAAATAAAGTGATAGGCACTGAAGTACAAAATAGAGAAAGAACCATCAGAAATTTGTGGTGAAATTAGAGATTTTTGTCAAGAAAAATAATAAGTACTTGCACTTTTCTGGGGAAAAGCCTAGCTTATGATATTTGACCAGTTGGTTGTATTCCCAGGTCTGCCACTTGGTATCTAAGAGATAAGCCAAGCTACTGGTCTTATGTCACTGGGTAATATGAATGAGGAAACACAATGATTGTAGCACCATCCTCATGGGTTTTGTTGAATTAAATGCACCAAATGTAGTTTAGAACATATTTCTCACACATATTGCCATCTAAGTAGTATTATTGGTCAGATGGGAAGCAGTTTGTTGGATGAGTAAGCTGCAGAAGAGTTTTCTAAATAAAAGAAATAACCTAAGCAAAGTTACTGTAAAGCATAAGCATTTCCAAACACCTTGGAGAAATTCTAGAAAAAAATGTCAGTACCACAACCCTATCAGGTTACTTCAAACTGCC
Organism: Dipodomys merriami; assembly: GCF_024711535.1. NCBI lineage: Eukaryota > Metazoa > Chordata > Mammalia > Rodentia > Heteromyidae > Dipodomys > Dipodomys merriami. Next base: position 11,012,618 of record NW_027202382.1, on the reverse strand, counting down.
ATGCAAGCCAATTATTCCTTAACTCCAATAAACTCTTTTTTTCCCAGTTACACTTTCTTTCTTTCTTTTTCTTTCATTTTTCTTTCCTACCTTCCTGCCTTCCTGCTTTTCTTCCTTCCTTCCTTCCTTTCTTTTTCTTCCTACCTTTCTTCCTTTCTTTCTTCCTTCCTTCCTTCCCTCCCTTCTTTCTTTCTTTCTTTCTTTCTTTCTTCCTTCCTTCCTTCCTTCCTTCCTTCCTTCCTTCCCTCCCTCCCTCCCTCCCTCCCTCCTTTCTTCCTTTCTTCCTTGCTCTTTCTTTCTTTCTTTCTTTCTTTCTTTCTTTCTTTCTTTCTCTCTTTCTCTCTTTCTTTCTTTCTTTCTTTCTTTCTTTCTTTCTTTCTTTCTTCCTTCCTTCCTTCCTTCCTTCCTTCCTTCCTTCCTTCCCTCCCTCCCTCCCTCCCTCCTTTCTTCCTTTCTTCCTTTCTCTTTCTTCCTTTCTTCCTTTCTTCCTTTCTTCCTTTCTTCCTTTCTTCTCTTTCTTTCTTTCTTTCTTTCTTTCTTTCTTTCTTTCTTTCGTCCTCGAGCTCTTTCATGAAAGGCTAGCACTCTACCACTTTGAGCCAAGTGCCACTTCAGGTGTTTTGAATGGTTGAGTCTCACAGGGAATTTTCTGCTTCAAACAGCAGACCTCATCCTCCTGAGTAACTAGGATTACAGGTGTGAGCCACTGGTGCCTGGCTCCCAGTTGCACTCTCTTTTTAGTATCAAGCTGTTAACTTGGAACTAGCCACAGTTGGAGGTGTTACACTATGGAAATACTAAATTGGTACAAACCAAGATTTCATTACTACTCATCATTTATAATCTCTCATACTGCTGAATATGCTCTGTTTCAACTTGACCTTGGTCTTCAACCTAAGGATTAAATACCATAAAGAGAAAATTTGCCCTATATGTAATAACAATCAAAGCTATGGGAATTTCACTTTGGACATTGCAAACCATATGTAAATGCCTATTTTACTTTTGATAACCACCCATTTTATTAAAATAAGAGGTGAATAGGAAGGAATAGGTAAATTGGTTCCACCTTTATAATAAAAAATGATTTTTAGGAGTTCTAAACATTCTACTTATACTTATTTCATCTATACTGTGAATGTTCAGTATGATAGATAAGTTACTCCTTTATAACAAACTTTACAATTTAGGCGTGGGTGGGAGGGTGTAGTTGTGGAGGTGGGAGGGAAGTGATGGTAGGGGAAAAACAAAGGAGGAGGCAACAATGCTGGATAGGAAATTACTTATTACCTTGCTCATGTGATTGTAAACCCTCTGTACAGTATTTTCACAATAAAAACATATAAAATACTCTTAATAGGGAGAATGATTCTTCTTGTTGCTAAGAATGATGTAAACTAAGTGGGATACAGGAAGTTCTACAGAAATTTAAGTCTCTTGTTGAGACCTGTTCATTTAACAAGTGTTAATACAGAGGCTTTGAACGATCCTGACTTGCAAAGATTGTTGACAGAAGTGAGACTTAATCTTTCCACCATCCTGGCACTCCAAATGATGTTATCAGAGTTGGCCCATGGGATTTGGAGTCCAGAAGGTTCTTTGACTCTTGGGAGAAAAGATTCAAGGATAAACGCAAAGGAAACAGCATAGTCAAGCATCTTAATGCAAAGTAAAGTAAAAGTAAAACAAAAGTATACTCTCAGAGAGGAGAGAGAGGAGGCAGGCTAGAATAAGGAGTGGCTTCCCTGAGGTTTCTAAAATCTCCCACTTTCCTTATAGTCTGTGGGCATGGAGATAGTCATTCTTGTAAAACTGGGCTGTGTGTCATTAACTCCTTCATACATAAAGCTGGTGCATTACTGGCCAGGGGGATTATCATTTACTACAGGTGGTATGAATTGAATTACCATAAGATAAGAGCTGTTATTATTTTATTCAGCACTTTGAAATGAAATTGGAATGTAAAATGAAGGAGCTAAGACCTTACCTTGAACCTCATGTTCATTACCAACTGTGACAGGGCAGTTATATTCATCATGTATCTGGTATGACAAGCACAGAACTGTCACTTAAATAAGATGAAATCTGTGGTCAAGAAAGATGTAGCTCCTGTGAATATTTTCTTCTTCTTCTTCCTTCTTCTTCTTCTTCTTCTTCTTCTTCTTCTTCTTCTTCTTCTTCTTCTTCTTCTTCTTCTTCTTCTTCTTCTTCTCTTCTCCTTCTTCTCCTTCTTTCTCCTTCTTCTCCTTCTTCTTCTTCTTCTCCTTCCCCTCCTTCTCCTCCTCCCTTTCCTCCTCCTCCTCCACCTCCTCCTCCTCCTCCTCCTCCTCCTCCTCCTCCTCCTCCTCCTCCTCCTCCTCCTCCTCCTCCTCCTCTTTTTTGTCATGGGGCTTGAACTCAAGACCTGAGCACTATCCCTGAGCTTTTTTTCACTCAAAGCTAGCACTCTACCTTGATCCCCAGTGCCATTTACAAATATCTCATTTCTTTTTGGAAGTAAAAAGACATTCTAGAAACATATTTGAATTTCAATCAGAATAGTTGAATTCAGATCTGGATGTGTGGCTCAGAGATAAAGTATCTACATAGCAAGCATTAAGCCCCAAGTTCAAACACTGGGACTACCAAAGAGAGAATGACAGAAAGACAGAAGGAGAGGCAGAGGGAGGAAATAAGGAAGAGAGGAAAGGGGAGAGGAGAAAGGAGAGGGAGCAGGGAAAGGGAGAGGGAACGGGAGTGGGAATCAGGACTAAGTCTTGTCCTTCCCATTAATATCTTGGCCTATTAAACAATAAATTAGGCTGCTTTCAGTCTGTTTCCTCCTAAGTAAAAAAGTTGATAGAAAACGTTTAGCTGAGTTCCGGGAAGATGGCGGAGGAGAAGCTGGAGGCTAAACAAGCTCTTGCATAGAAAGCAGTTTTAGAGTTCCGGTGAGCAGTCCTAAGCCAGAGAATCACACCAAGTGTGCCATCACAGGTCAGAGAGTTAGGCCAGAGAGGGAAAATCCAGGCAAGGAGACAGCTCTGAGCTCTTGCCAGCAGCCGCCACCACCGCTGCCGCCGCCACCACCGCGGCGGCGGCGGTGGTGGCAGTGGCCGCAGATGCCATATCTGAATCACAGAGAGTCCCGGATGAAGGAGCCAGATGCAGCGGGCAAGCAGATTCTACTCAACACCAGCAAGAACCGACAAGCAGCAGACATCTTCATCCTGCAGTTCAAAGACCAGGGACGACCCAGGAACCAAGACTCGGCGTGAGTAGAAGCCTGAAGTCCTCACTCCTTCTCAGGGAGCAGAGGAGGGAAGGCCACCTCTCCCTCCCCCACCCCCCCAGTACCTGAGATCTCCATCTTGGATACCAACAAAGCTCGGGGCAGCTGCTAGCTCCAACTCAGGCCTGGGGTGATCTGCCAGACTCAGCTCCACCCAGGGAAAAGTCACCCAGCTTGGGCGCCAGCCCTAGGAGTGGCTTTCTTCACTGGGTAATCAGAGCTAGAGGCTGCCCCTCCCTTTAACAGCCTGGACAATCAATTGAAATTCAGTAAACAGAAACCGTGAGAATGGCTCCAGGCTGGGCTCTGTGAGTTTTTCACAAACTAGCCCCCGGGAAAAGCTACTGTTTGTGGAAAGGCCTCAAATCTACCCAGAACCTAGCCTCATCAAAGCATCTCCCTCTTTTGTGATACTCAAAACAGATCTGCCTCCGATTGAACTAGCCTGGGAGGAGGATTGCAAAATCCTGGGTAAAGCAGACCATTTTTCTGCCTATCCAAAAAAAACTGACTTAAGAAACCAACCAAGCCACAGGACCACAAGCAGACCAGAGACTCCAATAAGAGGCTGGTTATGGACACAAGGGAGATACAGGATTTTTCCCACCCCTCCCAAAAAAATCAAAGAACTTTTCTTCTTCTTCTTCTTCTTCTTCTTCTTCTTCTTCTTCTTCTTCTTCTTCTTCTTCTTCTTCTTCTTCTTCTTCTTCTTTTTCTTTCTTCTTCTTCTTCTTCTTCTTCTTCTTCTTCTTCTTCTTCTTCTTCTTCTTCTTCTTCTTCTTCTTCTTCTTCTTCTTCTTCTTCTTCTTCTCCTCCTCCTTCTCCTTCTCCTTCTCCTTCTCCTTCTCCTTCTCCTTCTCCTTCTCCTTCTCCTTCTTCTTCTTCTTCTTCTTCTTCTTCTTCTTCTTCTTTTTTTTTTTGGTACCTGTTACAAAAATTTTTTTTCTTTTCTAAAACATTTTTTAATCTTTAATTTTTACCTTCATTGAAAAAAATTGTTTTCCAGTAACTGTTTTTTTCTCTTATAATTTTTATTTTAGGGATACATGTGTGTGTGCGTTTTTCTTTCTTTTTTTTTTTGTTTTCTTTCTCTTTTTTTAATTATCTTTTTGTTTTTTGTTTAGCTCTACTGAACTTCTGATCTTTTTTTCTTCCTTTCTTATCCTTTTCACCTTTTCCTCTCTTTCATTCTCCTTTATGTGACTTAATTGTTGCCCTGCACATCCTCAGATAAACCTGTAGTTGACTATTAGACCCTATCTCCCATTGTGTACACACTTAATCCACAAATTTATTACTCAATTCAAAACCTCGGAGACTTAAATTCCTTAATAGCAGTACTACCTCTTTATATCCTGCCCCTTCTCTCATTATATTCACGTTCTTCTCTAAATAGATTGTTTTCGGATTTGCATTATATTATTAATTTTTGCTTTTCTATTTTTTCTGGTTTCTTTTCTTTCCCTTTCGCTTTCTTCTTTTTTTCTCTTCCTCTACTTTCATCCTACCCAACATATTTCCTGCTTCGAGATTAGGACTTAGTTAACTTTCCCTGTGCCTTCCCACATCACTCTATTCCTATTTTTTACCCACACCTCTCCCTAACCCTAATAATTTCTGGTTTTCCAAATTCTTTGCGGTTCGTAGCCCATTAATATATAGTTGTTTGATGTTGAATAGATGTATTGTTGAACTAGATTGTATCTGTAGACTATTGACTGTGCAAATACACACTTTGGTTGATGCTTGCCTTAAGATAGTGTTCTAGCACAAAGCTGGTGCTATTTTAATATCAAATGGGCAGAGTAAGCTGGAAAAACACAAGAAAATGGCAAGTCCGGGTATCTCAACTCCCACTCTTGATAACCAGGAGACAGAATAGATAATGAATAATCCAGAGGAGAGTTCCCAAATAGCTCTACAAACACTGCTGGCAAACATAGTAAATGAAAAGATTGAAAACATACAAAGGACTCTGTATGAGCATGATAGGGAGAGAGAGGAGGCAAACAAAAGGTCAATGCAGGAAAAGATTGAAAACATACACAGGACTCTGTAGGAGTGTGATAGGGAGAGAGAGGAGGCAATCCAAAGGTTTATACAGGAATATCATGAGCGTGAGGAAGCTACTCAAAAACTGATACAGTATTTGCATGAGCAGCTTGAGAATACTCAAAGAGAAAGGCAGGAATGGCATGAGCAGGCTAAGAACACTCAAAGAGAACTAAAAGAATGGCATGAGCGGGAGTGGGAGGAAGCTAAGCAAAGAGTAATACAGGAATTGAGAGAGCAGGAAGAGAATACACAAAGATCACTAAAGGCATTCATGGGATCCATTAACAAAGAGCTGAAGGAAGTCAGGGAGACCACAAAGGTAATGCTGAATGGAACCCAACAGAAGGAATGGGAGTCCAAGGAAACCATAACCAATCAACTAAGGGATTTGAGAATAAACACTGAACACCAAATTAAGGAAGTAAAGAAGTTCATACAAAATCTAAAACAAAGCTTCAACAAAGAATTTGAAGCCATCAAAGCTGACCAATTAGAAGGAAGAGAAATAAAAAGCAAAGTAGAAAGTCTTGACAGCAGGTTAGACCATGCAGAAGATCGAATCTCAGGGGGATTGAAGACAGCCTAGATATTTCAGAGAAAGAACATACAACCATCCAAAACAAGTCCAAGAAATATGAGAGATCTATCCAACACTTGGAAGACACCATCAGAAGGCCTAATCTAAGGATAATGGGTGTAGAGGAGCACCTAGAAACAGAAGTTAATGGTCTAGGAAATTTGTTTAACAGGATCCTAGCAGAGAACTTCCCAAACATACAAAAAGATGGGCCTATTCAAATACAAGAAGCTTTTAGAACTCCAAATAGACCAGACCAGAATAGGACATCCTACCATCACATTATAATACACAGGATCAACTCAGACCAAGGAAAAGACCCTTAAAGCTGTCAAGGAGAAAAGATTAATCACCTATAAATGGAAACCAATTAGAATCACATCAGATTTCTCAGCAGAGACAATCAAAGCAAGAAGAGCCTGGAATGATGTATGCCATGCCCTAAAACCAAACAACTATCAACCAAGAATACTGTACCCAGCTAAACTCTTCTTCATAACTTAAGGCCAAATAAAAAACTTCCATAGTGAAGAAAAATTGAAACAATACATCTCCACCAAACCAGCCCTACAAAAGATTCTTAAAGATGTCCTACACATAGAAAACCAACAAGACCACAATAAAGGTCAAGAAAATGCACCCAAACTGAGAATCCAATAACCATAGGAAGAACCCAGTTTTTGCAACCCCTAAGAAGGTGGATAACATGGCAGGAACTCCCAAATACCTCTCAGTCCTATCTCTTAACGTTAACAGACTGAACTCTCCAATTAAGCGACATAGACTGTCTAGTTGGATTAAAAAACAAGATCCTTCTATCTGCTGCCTTCAGGAGTCAGATCTTGCCCATAAAAACAAACACATTTTCAATGTTAAAGGTTGGAACAAAATCTCCAAGCAAACGACCCTCATAAACAGGAGGGAGTTGCAATCCTAATATCAGATAAAATAGACTTCAAATTAAAATTCGTGAGAAGAGATAAAGAAGGTCGCTACATACTAATTAAGGGATCTCTCCTTCAGGAAGATATTACAATTCTAAATATCTATTCGCCAAACAACAATGGAACACCCAAATTTATCCAAGAAACACTACTTTTCCTCAAATCCCACATAGATCCAAAGACATTTATTGTTGGTGATTTTAACACACCACTTTCCCCACTAGATAGACCAACTCAGCAAAAACTCAAGAGAGAAACCGCAGATCTAAACAGCTGCATAGATAAGTAGATTTAACAGATATCCACCGAACATTTCACCCAGCAGCATCAGAATACACGTTTTTCTCAGCAGCACATGGAACATTTTCTAAAATAGACCACATTATAGGTCACAAAGCAAACTTGTCTAAATTCAGAAACATTGAAGTTATACCTTGCATTCTCTCTGACCACAAGGGAATAAAATTAGAACTCAACACCAAAAGCCACCAAAGAAAGTCTGGTATCACATGGAGGCTGAACAACACACTGCTGAATCACGAGTGGGTCATGGAAGATATTAGAAAGGAAATTCAAATGTTCATGCTATTCAACAAAAATGAACACACAAATTACCAGCTCTTCTGGGACACAGCAAAAGCAGTACTCAGAGGCAAGTTTATAGCTCTGAGCTCCGACATCAACAAATTGGAGAGATCTGAAACCAACAATTTAATGACACATCTAAACCTCCTTGAAAAAGAGCAGCAAGATAAACCCCAATCCATAGACAGAAAGAAATAATTAAAATTAAATCAGAATTAAATGAATTAGAATCCAAAAAAACTATAGAAAGAATCAACAAAACAAAGAGTTGGTTCTTTGAAAAACTTAACAAAATTGACAGACCCTTAGCAAATCTTAACAGAAAAAGAAGAGAACACACCAAAATAAATAAGCTCAGAGTAGAGAACAGAAACATCATCACGGAAACAACCAAGATTCAAAACATTATAAGGGAATACTTCTCAAAACTTTATGCTAATAAGTTTGAGAACCTGACAGAAATGGACCTTTTCCTAGCAAATATTGACATGCCAAAACTAAACCAAGATGAGTTAAGCCAGCTTAACAGGCCCATATCAAGCATTGAAATAGAAACAGCAATCAATAAGAGACCTCCCAGCTAAGAAAAGTCCAGGACCAGATGGTTTTACAGCAGAATTCTACAAGGCCTTCAAAGCAGAGCTCACACCAATACTCCTCCAACTCTTCAATGAAATTGAAAGAGAAAGTTCACTACCAAACACATTCTATGAAGCCATCATAACCCTCATCCCAAAACCAGGCAGGGACTCATCAAAGAAAGAGAACTATAGACCCATTTCTTTGATGAACATTGATGCAAAACTTCTCAACAAAATATTGGCCAACCGACTTCAACAATTCATCCAAAAAATCATACACCATGGTCAAACAGGATTCATTTCAGGGATGCAAAGCTGGTTCAATATACGCAAATCAATTAATATAATTCATCACATCAACAGGAGCAAGGATAAGAACCACATGGTTATCTCAATAGATGCAGAAAAAGCATTCGACAAGATCCAACACCCCTTTATGATGAAGGTTTAGGAAAAATTAGGAATCCATGGAACATTCCTCAATACAATAAAGGCTGTATATGACAAACCTACAGCCAGCATTATACTCAATGGTGAAAAACTAAAGCCATTTCCTCTTAACTCAGGAACAAGACAAGGATGCCCACTCTCTCCACTTCTCTTCAATCTAGTATTAGAATGCCTAGCTCCAGCAATAAGACAAGATGCAGACATAAAGGGGATCCAAATAGGGAAAAAAGAAATAAAACTCTCCCTCTTTGCAGATGACATGATCTTGTATTTAAAGAATCCCATAGACTCCACTCCCAAATTACTCAAGCTGATTCAAAACTTTGGCAAAGTAGCAGGGTATAAAATTAACCCCCCAAAATCAATGGCTTTTCTGTATGCCAACAATGAGAAAAGTGTGGCTGAAATTAGGAAAGCAACTCCATTTGTAATAGCCCCACAAAAAATAAAATACCTAGGAATTAACCAAAGAAGTGAAGGACCTCTATGATGAAAACTTTAAAATCTTGAAAAAGGAAATCAACACAGAACTTAAAAAATGGCAAAACCTCCCATGCTCCTGGATTGGAAAGATTAATATCGTGAAAATGGCAATACTTCCCAAGGCTATCTACAAATTCAACGGGACACCTATCAAAATTCCAAGCTCATTCTTCAAGGAAATAGAAGACGTAATCCAAAAATTCATATGGAACAATAAAAGACCCCGAATAGCAAAAACGCTCCTCAATGGAAAGAACACTGCTGGAGGAATATCAATACCAAATTTCAAACTCTACTATAAAGCCATAGTTATCAAAACAGCTTGGTATTGGCATAAGAACAGACCTCAGGACCAATGGAATAGAATTGAAAACCCAGAAATGAACCTACAGACCTATAGCCATCTAATCTTCGATAAGGGAGCTAAAACAATAGAATGGAAGAAAGACAGCCTCTTCAGTAAATGGTGCTGGCACAATTGGTTAACTACTTGTAGAACACTAAAGCTAGATCCTTAAATATCACCCTGCACCAGAATCAACTCCAAATGGATCAAAGAACTCAAAGTCAAAGCAGACATTCTGAAAACATTACAGGATGGAATAGGAGAAACCCTAGGTCTCCTTGGCTCAGACAGAAATTTTCTGAATAGAGACCTGGAAACACAACAAATCAAAGAAAGGTTGGACAAATGGGATTGCATAAAGTTGCAGAGCTTCTGCATGGCAAATGACATAGCTAGCAAGATCAATAGAAAGCCCACAGATTTGGAGAAGATCTTTACTAGCTATACAACGGACAAGGGTCTCATATCTAAAATATACTTGGAACTCAAAAAATTAAATCCCCCAACAGCAAATCCTAAAAGAAACAACTACCCAATAAACAAGTGGGCGAAAAACTTAAAGAGAAACTTCTCTGAAGAAGAAAGAAGGACGGCCAATAGACACATGAAGAAATGCTCAACATCCCTAGCCATAAAAGAAATGAAAATCAAAACAACATTGAGATACCACCTCACTCCAGTTAGAATGGCAAAAATCAAGAAATCTAACAACAACAGATGCTGGAGGGGATGTGGACAGAAGGGAACCTTAGTTCATTGTTGGTGGGAATGTATACTTGTTCAACTACTTTGGAAAGCAGTATGGAGGTTCCTCAAAAGACTTCACATAGAGCTCCCCTATGACCCAGCAATCCCACTTTTGGGCATTTACCCAAATGTTTACAAACAAGACCACACTAAAGCTACCAGCACAACTATGTTTATTGCAGCATTATTTACCATAGCTAAGATCTGGAACCAACCCAGATGCCCCTCAGTAGATGAATGGATCAAGAAAATGTGGTATATATACACAATGGAATTCTATGCCTCCATCAGAAAGAATGACATTGCCCCATTTTTTAGGAAATGGAAAGACTTGGAAAAAATAATATTAAGCGAAGTAAGCCAGGCCCAAAGAAACATAGGCCCCATGGTTTCCCTTATTTGCAATATCTAGTATATGTATGAGTCAAGCAGAAAAGGTCAGATAATGTGATGTTAGGAAAATGAACCCTTAGATATGTATTTTAATGTTTTTTTTCTTTCATGCATGTGTTTCTAATGCATTTATAAGATTATTTCTTTCTTGCTTTGTATGTCCCTACCCCACAGTATAACCCCTGCTTTCACTATATTTGATGTCAGTATAACTTGTGGAGGAGATGGGGAAAAATAAGTCGTTTAAGGATACAGGTGGACCTGTTGCAACAATGAGAAATACAAGTTGTCATGTCCAAAAAGAGCTTTACAATGTGGGTGCTGGGCGGGGGGTTGGGAGTGGTGAAGGATTGGGACTGGGGGGGGGAAGGGGGAGGCTGGCAAGGGATGTGAAGGGTAAACAAAGGAGGAGGCTGCAATGCTTGGTAAGAAATGTACACATTATCCTTGCCCATGTAATTGTAACCCCTCTGTACAGTATGTTCACAAAAAATAAAAATTAAAATTAAAAAAAAAGTTTAGCTTTAGCTAGGTGCACATGGGCCATTCCTATAATCATAGCCCCTTCAGGAAAGTCTCTTTTTTTTCTTTTTTCTTTTTCTTTTTGTCAGTTGTGGGGCTTGAACTCTGGACCTGAGCACTGTCCCTCAGCTTTTCAGCTCAAGGCTAGAGCTCTACCACTTGAGCCACAATACCACTTCGGTTTTCTTGGAGATAAGAGTCTCATGGACTTTCCTGCCCCACCTGGCTTTGAACTGTGATCCTCAGATATCATCCTCCTGAGTAGCTAGGATTACAGGCTTGAGCCACCAGCACCAGCCCTTCAAGAAAGTCTCTCTCTGTGTCTTTTTCTCTCTTTCTCTCTGTCTCTCTTTCTCTCTGTCTCTCTCTCATTCTCTCTCTCTCTCTCTCTCTCTCTCTCTCTCTCTCTCTCTCTCTCTCTCTCTCTCTCTCTCTCTCTCTCTCTCTCTCTCACACACACACACACACACACACACACACACACACACCTCAAATATACATACATACACTTAAGACTGGAGAGAATCCTATAAAGAAAAATTACATCATTACATGACAAAACTGTCATATACTGTCTGGATAGAGAACTATTACAAATAGTTCTATCAATATACTACATACTGAAGGATCATTAACACACCTACAAAAAGTGATTGCCATAAGTGGACTGCAGTGTTACAATCTGGAATGTAACATTAGTGCCTACTTTCAGATATTTAGATAAACAGTGAACTATAATTGGGAAATCAAATGTAACATGCCATGAACTAATTGGCAGGTAGTAGACTAAGCAATTGCCATTTTAGGAACTTTCATCCTAGTGTATAGATACCTGAATATCACATTTATCCAGATCCTACATTTAGTTTCCATTAATAAGCAGTTACAACAGCAGTTACTGCTGTTGCTTTAATCAATTCTTTAAAAGAAATCAGAAAGGAAGATGGATGATCCAAGTCTCCAGCTTGCATGTCTAAGCTGATTGTTCCTGTCTCCTTGGGACATCCATTAACTCAAACTGATACCAAGGAATTCTTAGGTAGAACATGCATGCTGTACTATTTACTTTGCAACCCCATTTGATGATTTGAAACCTATTAGTGGCATACACTTTCTGTATTTTCACGTGGCCAAGCACTGACATTCCTGGTGCATGGAGCTTAAGGTACTGAACCAGCTTACTGCTGCCTGTCAAATCAATCACCAAATGGCAAGGAGCGCCAGATCTCATGCAAATACCATGGCTTCTACTGGATGCAAATGTTCTTTTGTTAATGTGCCCTTTGCTGCAACTTCTAAATTCCTCTCACCTTTCCTCTCCCTCCTCCTCTGTGCCCAAGCCTAAAATCACATTGTTCAGATACTGTATCAATCCACAATCTACAGAAAATGTAATTATGTGCTGGATGTTTAATAAAGAGAGTCCTTAGAGGAAAGACAGAATAACAGAATTAACGACACAAACTGGAAAGAAGAATCAGTGAATTTTGTAACTGACTTCAGTTTGAAGTACTAAGAGAAAAGTACTATGAGAAAATGCTGATGTTCCCACTTTTATGTGGTTTCCTCAGATGTCGGGTTAATAAGTGTGCCTACCACTTTAGATACTAACCGATGAAATCCCTTTTTGGCTTTGAAGTAAGAATGTCTATAAATAAACGTCTATAATATCAGTATGAGGGCTTTTAGAGTTGACATAGTGTATCAGGGAAAATTCTAAGTAAAATTATTAATTTGAACCCTGCTCAATTTATGAAGTTATGAAGACAAGCTTTCTAAATAAACGTTGTGCTCTGAATGGCATGTTTATTAATGTTTGGGCAGGTTTACTCTTCCATTCTTATGAAGTAATGTCCTTGAAAAGCACATCATGGAAACGTGTACTCTGCAACTAGCCTTCAAGACTGAAGTAATTTGCAAAATGATACATCTTACTTAATATACCTCCTCTGTTGCTTACTGAACATCTATACAATTATTAAAGTAATGAAATGCTTTTGCCTTACTATAGTTACCTTAGCAACTTGTTGAAATGTGGGTTGTAAATAACTGCCTTTTTTCTATTCGGAACCAATTTTTGTAAAACTGATCATGTCATACCAGGATGTTAAGATGATTTGAAGAACTCATTTTTTTCTTATTGCCTTATAACTATAATGTTAGATATCACAGAGTCATCGTGGTAATTTTATAGTTATGTGAAGTAATCTTTGACTCAATTACTTTTTGGAAAACAAGTTACAGTTCATATGTTTACTTGAAAAAAAACATACAATATTTAGTATTCTGCTGTTCAAGACACTGTCTTAAGAGAAGTAAATAAAAATAGAGAAAAAAGCAAAGTCCCTGCCCTCTTGATCTTAGATTCTAGTGAGGGAGGTAGATCAAAAATATGTCAAACATATATTGTAAAAATAAAGCAAAATAAAATCATAGCAAATGCCCTGAGCTTGGTCATTGGAGTCTGGGGTGGTTTGCAAGGGGAAATGTTCCTTATGTGGAGGGCATCAGAAAGGCTCTTCTGGAGACCTAACATTTAAACATAGGGCTGAATAAATGAGAGGAAAACATCCTGGGGAGAATTACTCCAGGCAGAGGAATAAGATCCAGGAACACAACAAAGGCCAGTGTAGCTACAAAGTTGTAAAAGATGAAAAGATACAGAAAAATCTGGTTTAGGTTATCAAAATATACCCTGGTTAGATGTTTAGGAAAGATGGAATGCAGCAGGGAGTCTGGAAGGAAGGAGAGGCAGGAGTGAGAACTTAAGGAACAGTAAGGAAGACAGGTTTAGAATCTTAAAATACGATGAAAAATGATTGTCATATAGTTTGGGTCACAATAACAGTACTGGTAACTAGCTTTTGTGAAGACATATTTTAAAGTGGAATTCGTAGATTTCAAGTTTCCCAACCCCAGAAACACAGGATCTCTGCAGGCTTCCTTGAGAGATAGCAATGGATAGTGCTTTCCAATGCAAATCTCATTCATTTGCAATTTCTATCATTGACTTTGAAATTTGCCTCAGGGTCATCTTGATGGAGTTTCTCAGTTTCCTGTGATATCCTTTACATCCTACTTGCAAATACTCATTTGGTGTGTGTGTGTGTGTGTGTGTGTGTGTGTGTGTGTGTGTGTGTGTGTGTGTGTGTGTGTGTGTGTGTGTGTGTGTGTGTGTGTGTGTGTGTGTGTGTGTGTGTGTGTGTGTGTGTGTGTGTGTGTGTGTGTGTGTGTGTGTGGGAATAGGGCTTGAACTCTGGGGTTTGTATGCTTGTTTGGCTTATCCCCAAAACTGGCACTCTACCATCTGAGCCACATATCCATTTCTGGCTTTTTGCTGGATATTTGAAGACAATAATCTGTCAGATTTATCTGTTCAGCTGGCTGTGAACTATAATCCTCAGCTCTCAGCCTTGTGAGTAGGATTAGAGTTGCAGGCATGAGCCACTGGCCTAGTCCATCCAGTCTCTTTAGATACAATCCTAACCATATGCTTTGCTTTTCTCATTTTGAACCTAAATTGACCACCTAGTTTTCCTTTTGAAAGAGGGTTTCATATGTTTTACAGTCTTTTTTCTTTGTTTGACAACCAGTTTAAAGAAGGAGCTGGGGGGGGGGGCGGGGCTGGGAATGTGGCTCAGTAGTAGAGTGCTTGCCTTGCATGCATGAGCCCTTGGGTTCGATTCCTCAGCACCACATAAGCAAAAAGAAAAAAGCCGGAAGTGGTGCTGTGGCTCAAGTGGTAGGGCGCTAGCCTTGAGCTGAAGAGCTGAGGGACAGCGCCCAGGCCCAGAGGTCAGGCCCCATGAGTGGACTCAGAAAAAAAGAAGGAGCTAAGGGCAACACTATAATCGATCACTTTGTGAAACACTATTTCATATTAAAAACTAAAATGAAAGGTTGGACAAATGGGATTGCATGAAATTGCACAGCTTCTCCATGGCAAAGGACATAGATAGCAAGATCAATAGCCCACGGATTGGGAGAATATCTTCACTAGCCATAAAACGGACAAGGGGTGGGCTGGGAAGGTGGCTCAGTGGTAGAGCGCTTGCCTTGCATGCCAGAGGCCCTGGGTTCGATTCCTCAGCACCACATAAGCAAAACGAAAAAAGCCGGAAGTGGCGCTGTGGCTCAAGTGGTAGAGTGCTAGCCTTGAGCTGAAGAGCTGAGGGACAGCGCCCAGGCCCAGAGTTCAGGCTCCACAACCGGACCCAAAAAAAAATTAAAAAAAAAAAAAAAAAAAAAAACGGACAAGGGTCTCATATCTAAAATATACCTGGAACTCAAAAAATTAAATCCCCAACAACAAATCTTCAAAGAAACAACTGCCCAATAAATAAGTGAGCTAAAGACTTAAAAGAGAGGGGCTGGGAAGGTGGCTTGCCTTTCATATCTGAGGCCCTGGGTTCCATTCCTCAGCACCACATAAGCAAAAAGAAAAAAGCTGGAAGTGGCGCTGTGGCTCAAGTGGTAGAGCACTAGCCTTGAGCTGAAGAGCTGAGGGACAGCGCCCAGGCCCAGAGTTCAGGCCCACAACCGGACCCCCCCCCAAAAAAAAAGACTTAAAAGAGAAACTTCTCTGAAGAGGAAAGAAGGATGGCCACTAGACACATGAAGAAATGCTCAACCTCTCTAGCCATAAAAGAAATGCAAATCAAAACAACATTGAGATACCACCTCACCCCATTTAGAATAGCAAAAATCAAGAACTCTAGTAACAATAGATGCTGGAGGGGATGTGGACAGAAGGGAACCTTACTTCATTGTTGGTGGGAGTGTAAACTTGTTCAACCACTTTCAAAAGCAGTATGGAGGTTCCTCAAAAGACTCCACATAGACTTCCCCTATGACCCAGCAATCCCACTTTTGAGCATTTACCTGAATGATCACAAACAAGCTACCAGCACAACTATGTTTATCACAGCATTATTTACCATAAGTAACATATGGAACTAAACTAGATGCCCCTCAGTAGACGAATGGATCAAGAAAATGTGGTACATATACATGATAGAATTCTATGCCTCCATCAGAAAGAATGACATTGCCCCATTTGTTAGGAAATGGAAAGGCTTGGAAAAAATAATATTAAGTGAAGTAAGCCAGGCCCAAAGAAACATAGGTCCCATGGTTTCCCTTATTTGCAATAACTAGTATATGTCTGAGACAAGCAGAAAAAGGTCAGATAAG
Organism: Dipodomys merriami; assembly: GCF_024711535.1. Taxonomy (NCBI): domain Eukaryota; kingdom Metazoa; phylum Chordata; class Mammalia; order Rodentia; family Heteromyidae; genus Dipodomys; species Dipodomys merriami. The sequence continues at coordinate 10,996,471 of NW_027202382.1, read as the reverse complement.
TTGATGTTAGGGGAATGAACCCCAAGATAAATACTCAAATGTTTTTTTCTTTCATGCAATTATTTATAACATATTTATAAGATTATTTCTTATTGCTTTGTATGTCCCTCCCCCCACAGTATAACCCCAATATCAATATTTGATATTGGTATAATTTGTGGAAGGGGAAGGGCAAAAACAAATTGTTTAAATAGGGATACAGGTGGACCCATTGCAATAATGAGATGTACAAGTCATTATGTTGAAAACGAACTTTACAACTTTGGTGGGGGTAGGGGGCGGGGGGGGGGGGGGGGAGGGGAGGATCAGGTGGGGGAAGGTGGAGGGAGTATGGGAAGGGATGGGAAGGGGAACAAAGAGGAGACAACAATGTTTGCTAAGAAATGTACTCATTATCTTGCCCATGTAATTGTAACTCCTCTGTACTGTATTCTCACCATAAAGAAAAAAAATATATATATAAAATAAAAATAAAACATTACTAAACAATTTATAGCAAAATGACACATCCTACAGGAGGGAAACCTTTCCTTTTAAAGTTTCAAAATACTGTTCATATAACTTGCTTTAGCATAGAACTCTTGTGCAGTAAGGAGCCTCCTTTTCAGAAAATTAGTGTCTGTATCATACTCTTATAATGGTAAATGGACTCCACAACTATACTGTTATTATGATATTCTCATTCTTAAGCAATGCTAGCTAACTCACTATGCATAGATCTAGTTTGACATCATATGTAGGAAAACATGTCAGAAAATATAATGAAGTACTTCAGATAGATTGAATAACAACATATTTTATATGACCCTTTTGTAAATTATCTATTTATATGACTCTTATGTAAATTGGAAACTGTTTCTTTTGAAGCAATTCCAGACTAGGTTAAATGTGTTATAATCCCTTCACATTATCCATCTGGGTATATACATATGTTCTTTTTAGTGAAAAAACTGCCAAGACATTTCCTCTTTTGTAGTTAACGTTTGTAGGAAATTGGTTAGACTTACAAGTCCAGTAGGGATGAAGAGTTTACCAAATCGTCTTCATTAAGTCTATCTTTGTCTTGGCAGTGTCTCCTACATTTAAGTCATCTTGATGCTTTATACATTCTGGTCTCAGACATTAATGAATAACCAAAAAATGCCAAAGAGAAAAAAATAATAGAACCCTTTTATCAGCTCTATGTTAGATTTTAACTAAATTCTATTGTGTATAGTGATACCACAAGTTTTGAATCTACGTAAAATTGTACTATCTTATCCCAGTAATGTAAAAATATACCTTTATTATGCTCTCACCTGATATGTCAGCCTATTTCCTATATTTTAAATATTTTTATTAGAAAATGCTAAAAACAGAGGTGTTATATAAGTCAGGGAGAGTATATTTCTTTTTGGACAATATCCCCTCTTCCCTCACTTTCTCCCAATTTTCACCTCCGATTTCACCCACAAATTGTATAGTTCATTTTCATAATTGCTGAATTTGTTTATACCCCTGTCCCTCCATTTCTGTACCTCCCCTTATGCTCCCAAAGACATAGAGAAAAGAAAACAAAAGTAAATGACAACAACAACAACAAAAGAAGACAAACAAAACCTTATTTCCATTTCCTGAGTTCCTTTTGACAATTATTATTTTGTATGATCAGATGCACATAGGCATTGTGCCTTTCTGTTCCTCTCCTAAGTGTGTCCTCCTTTGTGCTCACTGTGTGTGAATCCCTATTTCCTATTTTAGAATGTCATGTTAATGGCATTCAGTACATAGACTATGTGGAAAATGAGTAATACAACTTGTGGGCAGGGACAGGAGTGGGAAACTGGGGAAAGCGGGGAAACGGGTAGGGGTGATATTGTCCAAAAAAAGAAATGTACTCAGGAACTGAGTTATGAAATGGCAGCCCCTTTGTACAGCACCTTCATAATAAAAATAAAATTACGTTTTAAAAAGTGTATGCTCATTCATTCTTAGACAATATATTGTGATTCTTCATGGCTCTTCCACTTTCTAAATTTTTTCAGTGGCTGAGTCCTCTCCTTTCCCACTTATGTTATTTCTCAAGGCTCATCCCTTTTCATCTCTCTTAGGTCTTCTATAATGTCTCAGTTTCTAAAAGCAGTCCGGAAGTCACATTTAGCAATTGCTTTTGTAATGTAGTTCAGTGAACTTACAAATTTTAATCCCTTTAGAGCTGAAGCTGGTTTTCTATAATAGAGATGGAGTGATCCCACAGAACTAGAGGGAAGTGGAAAGGCAATTAGAAGTGGGCTATAATTAAATTATTGCAAGAAGATTACAGACAGATATACACATTGGAACAAAAACTAATTTAAGTGTTTTTATTTGAACAAAATCAGTAATAAGAAAAAATAGACCTATAAATTCTAGTGAAATTTAAGAAGCTTAGCCCATAAAAATATCATTTTACCTCCACCCCTACTATGGAAGAACTCTTCAGTAAATTTAAAGACACAAGACTTTTTTCAGGCTGCCATTTTGTTGATTGAGCATATACATAATAAATAATGCAAGAGTATAAAAGGGTGAAGCATGACAATTAAAGCGAGCTCTTTCCAGGCTGAATGGTACTAGAAACCATGAGGAGCTCTAAATCACTATATACTCTTGGAAATTAGTCACCTGAATCATGGCACATAAGATTATTCCAACTATATATTGTTCTGACCCTTCCCATCAGCAGAGGTTAATTATATGATTAGGAATAAAAGAGGGAACTGTGATCTTAAGCAACTGTTTTAATTAGTTTAATTATGAATAAATAAAGCATGCCAATTTGGTATGCACTAGAATATGAAAACAACTCTATACTATAATACAAGAGTTAAGCATTGTTTTGACAAATCAGAGATATTTAAATATTTAATAAACACAAACTATGTGACACAAATTTTGCTAGAAACTGGAGAAACAAATGTCAATGTATTATTATCTCTGATAGCAGAGAGTTCAAGAGTTTATTCAACTTAATATAAATAGAAAAATACAAGAATGGGAAAACTAAACCCTTGTCCTTATTAAATCAAGAAATAATCCTTAAGTATAGCACAAGTCTTAAAACCAGAGAACCTATTTCAAAATTTCATTAAAAAGAGTCTAGATTGTATGTAATAAATTTCCTTTTCTGGGTAATTTTAAAGAATGTTTACAATTATGATGTGCATGTGTAAATTACTTCCAAATTTGTTGATGTTGAATAAACAAAATTAGGGCAAGTCCTAAATAATAGGACAGAAATCCTTACTATAGAGTCAGAAAATGTGAGATATTTAGTTACTATCTAGTTAGGTATGTTACCAGGCTGAGATATTTAACGGGCAATTGGAACTTCAGCATGGGAGACAGGAAAGATATGGGTAACCATTTTGAGACTTCTTTAAAATATATGAACAACTCCTGCCTAGGGAGGAGAATTCTTCCACTCTATTTTTCATAGTAGCTCTCAATTTATCTATAGATATAGATGGTGGCCTTGGAGAAAGGCTTAATATAGTATAGATTACATTTCCATATTCAAATCATGTCCCCAACATTTTCTTCATTATATTTCTATGGCTGAAGTAAATCCCATTTTTCAATTTTGCTCTATGTGGTTACTGTATCACAAGGGGCATAATTAACAATCAGAGATAGCAGCAATGTTCTGTTGTGCTGTAGTAATAATAGACACATCTCCTTTAGAAGAGTGTTTGTTTGTGGCAAAATTATGGTTTTACAAGATAGTGTCACAATGACTATATTCTTATACTGTAAATTCAGTCATAGAAATGTTGAGTATTATTCAGACTTCCTGCTTGAGCTGGCCCTGGTAATGATTGAGTCCTAGTTATTACAGCAGTAATCTTCCTTTGATTATCTCTCAGATAAATGAAATATACAATACCAGATGTTTTGATAGGACATTGTTTACTTTATCACTGATAAAGGAGTCTAATATGTCCCATTTAGTAAATAATTTTGTGTTTTTTTAAAACTGGATCATTTTGTCAAGATCATTTCAAATTAAACTCAAGCAAGAATAAAATAGCAAATAAGCCCAGTTATAAATTAGATTTTTGTGTTTGTAGTGGTGAAAATTATCCGAAGCATAGATTGAAAATACCTACAAATCAATGAGTAAAAGAAGAAATGAAGAAAAATCATTCACAAGTATTTCTCAGAAAAAGAAATAATAATGGTTAACAAACATATAATGATCCTGAGAATCATAACTCACCACAGACAATGAAAAATAAGTACCACATTAAACCAACATTTCATATCCTTTTGATCACAAAAATAAGGAAGTCTGACAATATTTTTGTATTGGAGGTGTTCTGAAAACACAAGCTATTTCATACATGGTTAGTAGAAATGTGAATGTGGGGACTGGGAAGGTGGCTCAGTGGTAGAGCGCTTGCCTTGCATGCATGAGGCCCTGGGTCGATTCCTCAGAACCACATAAGCAAAAAAGAAAAAAGCCAGAAGTGGCGCTGTGGCTCAAGTGGTAGAGCACTAGCCTTGAACTGAAGAGCAGAGGGACAGCGCCCAGGCCCAGAGTTCAGGCCCCAGGACTGGACCCAAAAAAAAAAAAAAAAAAAAAGAAAGAAAGAAAGAAAGAAATGTGAATGTGTACAAATACTGGAAAGGAATTAAAATAGTCTTTTATTGTTGAGAAAGCTTATCCTTTGTTATCTACAATCTACTTGCAAATAGTCAACAATGACCATATACAAGTATAAAAGAGTTTGTACCAGAATTCATCACAATAGATTAAAATGTCATCTAAATGATACCATGAGGGCCTAGATGAATTGTGACATGTTCACATAATAGAGTGGTCAATGGTCAAAACTATAAAACTCTCTCATTCTCATATGTATATATATATATATATATATATATATATATATGCAATATATATGAGACAGTTATATATATCAAATATATCATATATCATATATAACATATACTGTTTTATATTGAGTTGTTATCATATATCTATGATAATTTTTCCATAGCACTCAAGAAAATGAATAAAACAAAATTAAAGACAGAGATACTGAGAAACAGCATACAAAGGAAACAAAACAATTAAAAAATGAATATAGAAAGTAAAATGATGTCAGACAAGGACAGGAGGACTGATACTGATTAGATACAAGAGGAGGACAAATGATTAAATGTAAATTATTTTCAAAATCTTAGCTTTGCTTATGGGTAGTGGGTTTATGGTTTATATTGCATTCTATGAAAACAACTTAAGTTGTTACACATTTTTAAAAGTAGTCCATGCATAGAACAATGACAGAAACTAAGTAATCATATTAAGTTCTGTGCAACAATGGCCCTAGGCATGGACAAATTCACATAAATTCATTAGTTTCCTGAATGTCTTAGACCAAGCCTGTGAATTCATCTAAGTTTTTGCTAGATGTCTGATTTCTCTAACAAAGAAGCAGAATAGTTTGGTCTTTTATGAGTTATGATTAATGTAGGTAACATGTTGGACATTACATGTGTTTTCATCCTACATATAAATAACTATATGGAGATCAAATACAGGTCCTCATCTATGTTAGCCAAATACTGGACCCCTCAGCTGTAGCTGTACTTAGAATCTCTTTTTTTGGGGGGGGGGTTCGGTCGTGGTGCCTGAACTCTGGGCCTGGGCGCTGTCCCTCAGCTCTTCAGCTCAAGGCTAGCGCTCTACCACTTGAACCACAGTGCCACCTCCGGCTTTTTTCTTTTTGCTTATGTGGTGCTGAGGAATTGAACCCGGGGCCTCAGGCATGCAAGGCAAGCGCTCTACCACTGAGCCATCTTCCCAGTCCCTTAGAATCTTTTTTATCAACACTTCTTTATTCCCACATCCATCCACTGTTCCTGGTAACACTCAAACTTTGTTAAAGTATTTCAGGTACTGTTACAATGCAATATACCCACACAGACAGACAGACAGACAGACAGACAGACAGACACACACACACACACACACACACACACACACACACACAAATGTAAGGAGATAGATATCTTAATTTTGATGTAGTAATAATTTTAGAATTTTTTTTAATTCAAAATATATTATGTAACCTAACTATATACAAAAAATACTGAAAAATAATTAGCTTTTCTGGATGACTTATACTATATTTCACACACTTGGCCATTTAACTTCTCACATTCCATAATCAATTTGTTAAAGGGGTGAAGTTGTATTAGTGTTGTTATTGATGGAAGAAAGAGCAAATCAGAATCTCTTTGTATGGTCATCTACCATTTAAGACTTTGTGAATCACATTGTAAGTCAACAATTTCAACTCTAATGAGAAACAAAAGAAAAAATTTTATATGATACAGTAATCAACTCAAACAGATGGCACAGTGAGTAATGCCTTTTTTCTCTCTCTATATATATGTAGTTTTTACATGATAAACTATTCATATTTACTTAAAGAGATTAAGTAACAATCACAAACACATACCAACAACTTGTATCCTGGAACAATAAATGAAAAAATGTTTCCTAACATTTTACCATGTGCTCTTTCTTCTTCCAAAAAAATTACTCAACTGGGCAAGTGGGTCATGCTTTCTTGAAATTTGTCAACACAGTCAGCAACTAAGTCTATCACTATGTTGCTTTATCTCCCCCACTAAGAACACTTGAGAGTTGGCACTTGTTCAGAAAGGCTCACATTCATCTTACTGTCAGTACACTTCTTGGAACAGAAGCTACACTTTGTCTTCTTGATGTTTGTAAAGCTTTGGAAAGCCTTATATCAACTTACATCAACTGGCAGAGAGTTGAGGCGTGTCACACAGCATTCAATTTAATGACAAATGTGTGTGTGTGTTATTATTGTGAAAATACCATACAGAGGGGTTACAATTACATGGGCAAGATAGTGAGTACATTTCTTATCGAGAATTGTTGCCTCCTCCTTTGTTTCCCCATACCATCCCTTCCCACCACCTTCCCCCAACCCCCTATCCCCCACCCCGCCAAAGTTGTAAAGTTCGTTTTTCGACATAACGTCGTGTACATCTCACTATCCCTATTTAAACAATTTGTTTTTTCCCTTCCCCTCCACAAATTATATCAACATCAAATACAGTGAAAGAAGTGCTTATACCATGGGGGGAGGTACATACATGTAACTGAATTTAGAACAAAATGTCACAGCAATTTTTAATTGTAAAGGTGATGTACAGAGGGGTTACAGTTACATGAGTAAGGTAATGAGTGCATTTCTTTTTGAACAATGGTACTCCTCCTCCATTTTTTTCCCACCTCCTCTGCAGCCCTTCCCCCACATTGTAAAGTTCATTTCCAACACAGTATCTAGTATCACTGTCACACTGGTTTATAAGAATTATATTCTATTGAGAACTTTTGGTAAATATAAATATAAGAGAAAGGAAACATCAGAATCCTTAAATTGATTAAATATTTTGCAGCTATAAATTTCCAAGGTAATCAATGTTTATGTAATTTATGCTGCTTTGCTCTGTTATAAAGTTCAGTATGTGGCATCATCACTTGAAGATTTTATTGATTTAGAGTCCAAGTTACACTATCATACTTTATTATATTTTTTATTGTGAAAATACGGTATAGAGGGGTTACAATTACATGGGCAAGATAATGAGTACATTTCTTATCAAGCATTGTTGCCTCCTCCTTTGTTTCCCCTTCCCATCCCTTCCCAACTTTCCCCCTCCCCCCGTCCCCTCAAAGTTGTAAAGTTCGTTTTTCGACATAACATCTTGTACATCTCATTGTTACAATGGGTCCACCTGTATCCCTATTTAAATGATTTGTTTTTTACAGTGAAAGCAGGGGTTATCCTATGGGGGAGGGACAAACAAAGCAACAAATAAATTATCTTATTAATATGTTAGTATTCAAATGTTTTTTCTTTCATGTGATTGTTTCTAACATATTTATAAGATGATATACTTTATTAACAGAACCATTAAAACCTTGATTTTTGCACTAATGTGTATACAAAATGTAAAGCACAAAAGAGCAATATGTTCTGATGTGTTAACGTCTGACAATACTTAAATCAGATCAAATTTTAGTGAGAACAAATAATGGTTATATTTTGAGACAAAAGAACACAAAGAGGCTAGGAATGTGGCTTAGTGGTAGAGTGCTTGTCTAGCATGCATGAAGCCCTGGATCCTCAGTACCTCATAAACAGAAAAATCTGGAAGTAGCTCTGTGTCTCAGGTGGTAGAGCACTAGTCTTGAGCAAAAGAATCTCAGGGACAGAGCCCAGATCCTGAGTTCCAGCCCCAGGACTGGCCAGAAAAAAAACAAAAAACATATAGCTTACAGACAATCATAGAAATTTAAGGGCCATAATAAGACTCCAAGGAAATAATTCTGAGATGGTGAATTTAAAACAGAAATGACCAGTAGCATTGAATGGACAGCTTCTAATCCAAACATTCATTTTCTCCTTGGCCTCAACGAAAGATCTCTAATTATCATCTGGGCGTATTGCCACATAGCTAAAAGAGAACACTCCTTCGGCCTGTATTATAGTTCTGGTGACTAAGTGACTGAAGATTGGGTAAAGATATTCTTAAAGATATGCTTACAATAAGGCATTCTTCAGGTTACTTTTGCCCCTATCTTCATGATACTCTATTTGATGACTGAACTCTCTGAAGACTTTTTGGGTGAAAAAAAATGACTTGAGGAATGGAAGCTCCATGGAGCACCACAACTAGATTATATTTGCTAGGATCTTTGATTCAACAGTTACTCTACCAGCAGTGAATTTTGCTTGTGGCAGATTTCTTTCAAGTAATATAAAGTGTTTTATCTAAGTCATAAAATTACTGCCAACTATACCCAATCCTTACTCATGTATGGAGCAAAGAAAATATAATCAAAATAATTATAAAACTCCTATATTCATATTAAAATTCAAGGTCCTTTACTGTAGTCAAATTTAATTTCAAAATCACTCTCAATGAAATAGCTTTCCATCAGTAGTCTGTTCCAATCTATGTTTTACTTCCTGTGTATGAATATTTATTCATAAAATATTTATTTTAGTCATAAAATTTATTTTATTCATAAAATATTTATTTTACCTTGATTCGTTCTTTTTTTTCCCCCTTCAACCTACCTTAGTTACATTGTCAGAAACTACATCTTTGGAAAACTGAAAAAAATGTCCAGTCTTTAGGGATTTGTTTTACTCTTTCAGTTAGAGGCTTAACTTTATTGTTAAATAAACATTTTACTTAACACATACTGCCTTATGACATTTTTTTACAGTGTTTTTGAGGTTGGTTTCAAACTTTTTATGTGTTCTTTGTATTTGTCATTCAATTCTGCTCAAATCACTTTAATAAAATTTCACCAATGAAAATAAGCAACAGAAACAAATAAACAAACAAGCAAACCAAAACCCTTTTGATTTTTGTATCCTTACTTTTGTATTTTGGAAAAGGTGACTAGAACTATTATTTGGTTCTTTTTCTACATAACTGGTACTCATGTGTGATCAATCCTTAAATTCTATTTCTTCTACCTTTCTCACTTCTCTGGAGTCTCTTTGCCTCATTCCCCATCTGTAATAATTGTCCTAATTCAGGTGACATCTTCCAAGACTGGCCAAGTCTACTTTCCTTCATTCTTCTTCTAACTTGATCTTACAGGGGTGAGTTGATTAATGTCACGTGAAGCTTCTATCTCACTCCTTCAGTCTTACCTACTAGTGTTTTTCTTTTCTTCTTCACTTTGATAGAGCTGCCAAAACAAAATACCATATGATGGATGAATGAAACAACAGAAATATATTTCTCTTATCAAGGCTGGAAGTCTAAAGTCTAGATAGTCAACAGGACTGACACTTTTATTATGAAGTTCGTCAACGTGGCTTGCAGATGACTGCCCATTTGTTGTTCTGTCTCATGGTTATCTATTTGTGCACCAGCAACTCTAATGTCTGTGACTGCTACTTAAGTTTTTATAAGGACAACAGCCATGTGAAATTTGGGCCCATCCTTATGGCTTCCTTTTACCTCCATTATCTCTTTAGAGATCCTACCTCCTGAAATAGTTATAGTCAGAGACTCTGGTTATTAGTCTTTGTTAAAACTTTAGCCTGCAATCTCTCAGAAGTTACTACAAGTGAAACAAATTCTCTATCTTCATCTCCCTATAATACCATTTCTTAAACTTCATATAGGCTTGTGCCTCTTTCTTTGTGTATTCAGACTTGTGCCAATTTTTTCCTGTAGGTAGAACTGACTGCACTTCCTTCTCACAGCCTTTCCCTCTCTATTATCCTTTGTAAAATGACTTAGAGGGCTATATTAATCAGATTTCTATTACCGTGGTAGAATACCTGGGACAAACTTATAAACAGGAAAACTTAGTTTGGCTTGTGATTTCAATCCATGATTGATGTCATTACTGTTTAGGAAAGAGGAAGACTCTTGTCCTCACATCATACAGGTAGCAAAGAAAGAAAAAGAAGAAGAGTCAATTTCTCAATTTCCCTTTTACGGGCACAATCTCAACCTAATTTCCTTTTATAGGCTCTACCTCTAAAAGTTCTACCAACTCCCAATGGTACCACACAACCCAGTGACTAGCCTCACATGATCCTATGACAGATAGGTCTATCCATTAGCCAAAATCTTCTTTTTTTGGGGGGGGGGGGGTCTGGTCGTGGGCCTGAACTCTGGGCCTGGGCGCTGTCCCTCGGCTCTTCAGCTCAAGGCTAACGCTCTACCACTTGAGCTACAGCACCACTTCCGGTTTTTTCTTTTTGCTTATGTGGTGCTGAGGAATCGAACCCAGGGCCTCATGCATGCAAAGCAAGCACTCTACCACTGAGCCACCTTGCCAGCCCGCCAAAATCTTCTTGTAAGCTTCTACAACACTCTTTATTTATGTTTTAAGAGTTCAAACAACAGCCACTCTGAGAGCCAGAATTCCAACCAAAGTATCTAATATCATAGTCTGTAGACTATGCATCATACAGAGATGCATTCGTGGTAAATGTGAAACTCTTTGGTCTTGTATGTGGCTCTATCAATGGTTGTCATCTAGATAATAACTCCAGGCTCATCTTTCAACTGTAAGCAAGACTTTTTAATAGGTTTCAAAAATAAGGAAATTAATCTTTGTAGGTTTCAAGAAATAAGGAAGTTTTACTAGTGTAGAAATAAAATCCTTCTATTGGTTGTTTCGTTTCTCTAATGGACAAAGTTTAATGTCATTTTGAAATTTTCTATGATGGCTTATGAATCTACTGATTGACAGACTGAGAGATAGTGAAAAAACATGCAGCATGGCTTCTGTGTAAGAAATCAAATAGGCTAAAGTTTCTGTAAAAAGAAAATAATGTTTATGTTCTCTTCTGGCCATATTACCTTCACTGATTTCCTTCGTTGTTAAAAACATGTCAAAAATAGTCACCAGGATGCCCACTTACCTTCAGAGGATGGCAAGTGGAAAATTACCCGCACTTCAGTAACACATTTCACCTGGTTAGAAGGACATTTATTCCAACTCTATATTTGGCTGGTGTTTACTTCGTTGCAGTATGTGTTTTGAGTCAAAACAGTAGAACTGAGGCTGAATTTTAAGCAAGTGATATAGTTGTGAACAAAACAACATAGTTGAAAATAGGAGACTGAGTTAAAGTCAATGTCCCATAATGATTATAAGCAATAGATGCTCTATCTAAATAATTCTGTATTAAATGTCAGTGAGTCTGAGGAAACAATCATATTAGCGTTGCTCATAGTAGGCTGAGAGTAATATTGTTTAATTTGTGGAGTGATTGTAAAATTAAATAAGATAATACACACAGCACAATTAGCATCCCAAAAGGCACAGAGGAAAATCAGTTGTTGTTACTTCAATCTTTCCCTAACATTTTTTTTCCAGTCAAAATCTACATGCCATGTCTAAACTAAAAAGTCTGTGTTGAACAGTAAAAACAAGTTCCTACTCCAACAGGCTTTATAACCATAGTAGATCTTTATGATATTGTCTAAAATTCTTTGCTTTGAGTACTGGCACACAAGTTTCAAAACCTGTCTGTACAACCAGCTCTATGGATCTTTGCAAATTACTTTCTTTTTCTTGTTCTCACACCTCTTGAGTAAAGATAATAATTAATTGGCTAGTCATCCATGTTAAATCAATCAACTAATCTAGTCCTCTTAGCATATACCTGGTAGAAGACAAGTGTTCATTATGGTTTTGTTATTATTTAAATTCAGAAACTTCTGGGCTATTTTACAATGCAGCAATTATTGAATAAAGCAGCTGTAAATCCACAGGCATAAGCAGTTATCAATGGAGGTCGGAGAATTCTAAGGATTCCAGCAAGAGATTCCTTACACATGGGTTTCAAGGTCTCTACTTCCTGCAAAAGATAGTCCCCTTGGCCCCAAGTAGATGTGTTGAGTGAGTTGTGCATGGTCAAAGCATCTGTATCAGGAAATGTCTCCATTTTATTTTTTAAGAATATTTTTATTATCTTTAAGTAGTTGTACAAAGGAGTTGCTAATCAGCAAAGCAGCTGATGAATGGATGAATGCAATGCATCTTGATCAATTTCACCCTATAAATGCTCACCCACCTCTCCCAACCCACCCAATATCCCTCATTTTTCTTACTTTTTAGGTTATGTATTGAATTGTTTTCTATTTAACGAAGTAATATTATATATACATACATATGTGTGTGTGTATATATATATATATATATATATATATATATATAATCTTGATCTGTGTTATCCCTTCAACATTTTTACCCACCCCCTTTCACACTGCTCCTTCCTTTATTTTTCTCAATTCAGTAGTCTATACAATGCATTCTTCCTCCTCCTTCGGTGAATATCATCTTACTATTTACCCAGAACAATATCATCTGTCAACCCAGAAGATGTCCAAGTGACAATTAGACCTAATAAGCTCCTGCTAATGCTCCAGAAACTCATATACTGAAACCCTAACATCTGGCATGGCTGTACTTAAAGATAAGTCATTTGGAAGCAATTAGGTCATAAGGGTGTGACCTTCATGACAAGATAGTTTTAAGAAGATCTCTTTTCCCCTACAGTCTATACTGAAAAGAATGACATGTGAAGTCAGGGTTAGAAGGAACTGTTTTTAAGCCATAAAGAGAGAGAACCATGACCAGGAAGCAAATTGGCTCGCTCCTTGAACTTGGACTGTAACTTCCAGAACTTGAGAAATAAACTTTGGTTTAAACTATAGGTAATAAGATGTTGTTTTGCTAGACCACAGAAAAGATACTTTACTTCTTCCTGTTAGGTTTCTTCCTGATAAGGAAAGTAAATAAACTAATTCAAACTCAATCACATCCACCTATTAACAAAAACTACTTTGAGTAAAGAAAGAGAGAGAAATTATATTAAGTGAAGTAAGCCAGGCCCAAAGAAACATAGGTCCCATGGTTTCCCTTATTTGTAATATCTAGTATATGTATGAGTCAAGCGGAAAAGGTCAGATAATGTGATGTCAGGAAAATGAACCCTTAGATATGTATTTTAATGTTTTTTTCTTTCATGCATGTGTTTCTAACGCATTTATAAGATTATCTCTTTGTTGCTTTGTATGTCCCTCCCCCTCAGTATAACCCCTGCTTTCACTATATTTGATGTCAGTATAACTTGAGGAGGAGATGGGGAAAAACCAGTTGTTTAAGGATACAGGTGGACCTGTTGCAACAATGGGAAGTACAAGTTGTCATGTCCAAAATGAGCTTTACAACGTTGGTGCGGGGGAGGGGAGAAGGGGGAGGAAGAAGAAGGATTGGGATGGGGGAGGGGGGAGGCTGGGAAGGGATGTGAAGGGTAAACAAAGGAGGAGGGTGCAATGCTTGGTAAGAAATGTAGGCATTATCCTGCCCATGTAATTGTAACTCCTCTGTACAGTATGTTCACAAATAAAATTAAATTAAATTTAAAAGAGAGAGAGAGAGAGAGAGAGAGAGAGAGAGAGAGAGAGAGAGAGAGAGAGAGAGAGAGAGAGAGTTAAATGTTTCTTTTCTTTTTGCTATTACTGGGACTTGAACTCTGGGTCTAGATATTGTTCCTGAGCTCAAGGCAGCACTCTACCACTTGAGCCATAGTGCCATTTCTGGCTTTTTCTTGGTAGTTTCTTGGAAATAAGAGTCTCATGGATCTCAGCTTCCTGAGTAGCTAGGATTACAGGCATGAGACACCAGCACCTGGCTATGTTTCTTTTTAATGTAACCTTTTAGATATACTTTTTTTTCTTTCAAAAAATAAAACTTTATTATAATCTGCAAATTAACAAAAACATATAAAAAGTTCTCCCTCCTTGAAGAATCTTATTAATAGCTAGAGGAAAATATCATCTTTCTCTTTTTACCTAAAACTATCACAGAAACCTTTCCATATCAATATGAAAGGAATTCCCTCCTTTTATCCCAAAGAAGTATAGGAGCCTAAGGAGTAAATATATTGTATCTGTATAAAACTTCATATTTTAAAATGCTTAATAAGATGAGCCATTAGAAATAGCCACTACATTTCTGGAGCATGTTCTTGCATTGTACTACATTCACTCTTCCCCATGTTCCAAAACTTATATATTTATTGTTTTAAATTGTGGTCATAATGTGATATTTACTCTCACAAAATGTTAAGTGTATCATACAGAACTGCTAACTAGAGATGGGTGATGTTCAGTGCTTTCTAGACTTCATCTTACATAGCTGACACACTAACATGGCATTTCTTGTATTTTTATAGTTGATATTGACATTTATATAACAATGAAAGACTTTCTGTAACCATAAACTCATTGTGGCCTGACCCCTAATCTCTTCCAGGAAACTTGCAACTCAGTATTTTCTATTCAGATAGCAAGAGTGCTCCCCCCCAAAAAAAAACAAACCACACCCCCTGTTTTAATATAAAAAGAAATCCACTCTGTTCCAATGTTCCTATACACAAATACATGCATACTGGCTAGGTTTCATAAGATCCAAAGAGCTTATTCTAAATTTGTAAGAATACTTTATTTACCATTAAAACATCTAAATTCCTTCTAACCTTGAATAACTAAATAGGTGAGTCCCTGGCCATTTGAATTAAGCCAACTAATAGCAGTATGGCTTCAGAGTCAGGTACATAAAGATTCCATGCTTACTTGAATGCAGCAAAGTAACTTTATTACCTTAGGTAAATTAGCTTGAGTTCCAATCTTTGCTAATTTGAGGATTTAGGGGATCCATATCACCTGAGCCACATCACGAGACAAATCTTAGTACATGGCAGCTTTCATTATCTTTATCATTGTCATTGTTATACATAACACCCTTACTCAAAGTTTAAGGTATTGTATGAAAAGACTTGCCAATAAACACATAAGGACTTTAATAAGTAACAAAACAGCACATTAATAGATTAGAGGCTACACTCTCAGGAAGTAAAGATGTAATGAAAATACATTTTGTGAACCAATGATTTGGGAGTGATAACAAGTTAGAGATTGGCCCCATTGGTCAAGACATCATTGCCTTACTTCAGTTGTAACTTCTCAAAATACATGCAAGCACAGGCCACACTAAAACAATGCAGTGGTTATATGAACGTGGGTGCTAGTGGGATATGGAAAGCTCTGGGATCTGACAGTACCTTAGTTTCAGTAGGGTCTTCTCTGTTGTGTAAACATGGAAAAGTGAGGAGGGTGGAGTTTATTCACAGATCCTGAGCTTTACTTTTTCTGCTTACTGTCAATCATTTTCCATCATAAAAGCAACCTATAAAAAGTGACTAGGAAAAGTGTGCTTTTATCTTCCTTTTGTATAACAAATAGGAGTTTGGTTTTGTACAACAAAGGGGAGTTTGGTTTTTGGAAAGTCTGACAGTGCTTGAGCAGATTGCATTCTCCTAAGAGGAGTAAAGTGACTGCTTCTAGAAGAGAGATGGTGAGTACTCAAGCTTTCACTTTGTCAAGGGAATAATATGCTGATGACTATTTATTAATCCTGCTGCATAAGATTGTGTAAGCTAAAGTTTAAGATAAACAAAAGAATACTCTCTGGCTGGCCCATGACTTTCCATGGCATTGCCAAGCATTGATGGTGCCCTTAGGTTAGAAATGTAATGGATAACCTTTAAAGGGAGGTTTAGTCAGACAATGATCTGCAAGAGCACAGAAACCAGGAAAGGAATTTCAACTCAGAAGCGTCTTGGGGAGGAAATTGCATTTACAGCAGTTAAATTGTGAATTTTTCTTTCAAGTGACTATCTTGATTACAGTTCTGGGATTCATGTCTCATCATCTAGTAGAACATTTAGTTGTTAATAAATCTATGCAATCAGAAATCACAAGTTAAAAATATTGGTTGGAAATAGTTTATTATCATTCTTATTCCCATTTCAGTTAACTACCTGGGGAAAGGAACCCATTAACTAGGAGTGGAAGAATTCAAACCAGCATCAAACCTTGCGGGCAGCAGACAATATATAGGTTAGTATCATGTTCAAATCCAGCGCTGAACCCATTCCACCTCAAATGCTGCTAAGCGAGTCAGTGTCCAAAATATGTCTTGAATATCATACATAAAAAGTCACTCCGGACAAACTAATACATACGGAAATAAAATGCCTCTCTCTTTTCTTAATTCAACCACGTTTCATCTCACCACCAATTTCTGTTCACTTCTCCTTTCTGTGGGTTTAGGGTTTTGCTCCAAGTTCTTCACATAAGGGCACCGAAAGAAAAAAAAAAGTCCAGATGTTGGGTTCGCACACTCGGACTTCTGAAGCATGGCTTTGTGTGCTACCTGAAATGGAGTGCTACATGGTTAGGAGGGGATCGCCGGTGATTCACTTGCTACCGGGGACAAGAAATCCCTTTGGATTTATTGTTCATCCCTAACAACAATCCCCACTGCTTTTCTGCCTGACTGACTCACACAAAACCCAAAGCAGTTTGATTCCTAACACTCAGACTTGCTCCTGTAGTTACCGGTCGGTCCACAGCCTTGGTTGCTGAACGCTCCCCTTGGAAATCTTCACAATCGATTTCTTAGCTGCGAGTAGCTCTGCTTAGAGCTCCCACCAACGCACGTTGCTTCTGTTCACTAAATCCTCCTCTTGCACGAGTTTTGCAATCTACATCTCCACGGTGGGTCGGCTGAGCTCCCCTTCCGCTCCCTTCCAGACAGCCGCCTTGCAACTTGAAGAAGATCAGTTCCAAAGCCCTGGTTCCCAGGAGGAGAAGCCAAGATGGAGAGTATGCCGGAGCCCTGCGCTGCGCGACCCTGCAAACGAACGTAGGCGCCACCTCTATGCCGCATCATTTGAGGTTGTGGTTTTTTAACTTGTATAAAAAAAAGTATGTTGGAGCCGCCAGGAGATCCAAAGCCATAGAGATGTGCAAATCCCAGAGTGGAGGCCCCGCTGCAATACCCCTATTTGCAACGCGAGGGACCAAGGGACCAGAGGGACGCTCTGCTGACCCGAAGATGCAGTGAAGACTCCACAGATGATGAAGAGCTCACCGAGATAAACCAAAAGCCGAAAAGACAGAGAGAGAGAGAGAGAGAGAGAGAGAGAGAGAGAGAGAGAGAGAGAGAGAGAGAGAGAGAGAGAGAGAGAGAGAGAGAGAGAGAGAGAGAGAGAGAGAGAGCGCAATGCCCCGAAGTTTACTTTCTATAAGGAATTAATTCCTACAGCCCAGTAAGACGAAAACTTTCACCGTGAAGATCCTTTCCAGAGAAAAAGAAAGCGTTCAGGACGATCCTGGGGCTCTTCTTAGAATTGTTTTTGTTCTTGGCTCTGCGCACCGCACCTGTGCCGCCACCAACGATTCTCTCCGATCTTCTAGGGCAGAAGGAGAAGTTGGGACGGGCGCTAGCGAGAGGCCTGGGCAGTGGTTTCTGGGGTGGAATGTGGGTGACGGCTCCGCGGGGCAGCCCCTCCGCGCTCCTAACCCCTCCCCTTTCTCCAGAGGAGCTGTTCACCTGCTACCGTCCAGTCTACAATATACGCGTAGACTCGAAATAAGCCCCGATCCCAAATGTAGCCAACACCACTTCCTGGGCAAATTCCATTCAAAACCATTTCAGTGGGACTTCCCCAGCTCCTTAGTGGAAATATTACTCAGGAGAAGTGAGCAGGAAAAGCAACTTGAGAGGAGATTGTGTCCAAGATAAGATGTAGACGCTCTTCTATTCTAAGGACCTCGGGGAGCCCCTCAGCTCTGGGGAGAGCTGCGGGTGCCACTCCAGTCCTTCCGCTTCCACGGGGCGGTGGTGGTTCTGGAGGCTAGGGACCAGGATCCCCTTAATCCTTAGTCTGGGGACCTCGCCCTTGGGTGGGTGGGGGAGGGTAGCAAGAAAATAGCAGGCTGGAAAGGCAGAGTCAGAGAGTAGTAGTGCCACACTGGGCAGGGCGCGGGTCCTGGAGGTGGCTGGAGACTTACCAAGAGAAACTGTGGGGTAGGAATCTTCTAACTTGACCCGAGTCTCTCAGGAAAGCCTAGTTTTTCTCCCTCCCCCCCCATTATCTCCCCTCCCCTCCCTCCCCCTCTCTCTCTTCTGTCTCTAGCCAGTGGCTTGGGGCTGAGGGCGCGGGGCTGGGCGTGCGTGTGGCTGTGCGCGCGCCAGTAAGTGTGTGTGTGTGTGTGTGTGTGTGTGTGTGTGTGTGTGTGAGCGCGCGCGCGCGCGCGCAGTGCATGTGTGCGGAGCGTGTGAATGCGCGCAACGCCCGGACCCAGCAGCGGGCGGTCCGCCTGCGGTCCCGGCTCGGCTCCCCGCCGCCCTCACTAGCCTACCCCACCCCACCACCCTTGACCCCACCCAGCAGCCCCCGCCTGGCTTGGGCCCCTGCTGCTCCGGGGCAAAGTTTCCTGAGCGCCGGGGCTGCGCTAGAAGACCGGGTGCAGCCGCCGCCGTACCTGGTGCGTGGAGTGACTCTTCTTCTTCCACCTGGCAGCCGGGCTGCCGCCTAAGTCAAGCGGAGTGTAGACGTCCCACATTAACCCGAGAGGGGAAGACAAGCCGGAAAAGGTCAGAGAGATTGTTTTTTATTTTTTCAAGAGAAAGAGAAACCGCCGCCAGCAGCATCGGGAATATCCGTGCCTCTCCTGCCTGGCGCCGGGGCCCCGACGGACCTCGCCCGTGGGGATCCAGACGGAGATGGACTAGCCATCCAAGTTGCCCGATCGCCGGGTCTGGGAGGTTTCCGAGCACCGGGAACGCCGCCCGGCTCTCCCTTTCCACCTGCGGGAAGGTTTCCAGGCGCCTCCAAGCCGAGGATTTTTTTTTTAACGCCAGTCCTTCAGATCTCTTTGAAAGGAAAATGAATGAATGAATGAAATATATTAAAACAAAACAAGACATCCCGGAGCAGTCGAGGCAGAGCCCTCGGACATGCGTGCGCCGCATCCTCGCCTTTGGATTGTAAGGACGTGAAGGAGAATCCACGGCGGCGCCTGCAAGGTAAGCACCAGCCACACCGCGTTTGGGGTTCTCGGGCGAGAAGAATAACTTAACACAGAGGTCGGGGCTGGGGTGGGGTGGAGGTGTGTGTGTGTGTGTGTGTGTGTGTGTGTGTGTGTGTGTGTGTGTGTGTGTGTGTGTGTGTAGGGAAGGGGGTTAAACCAAGTTATGGCGATTTCCCCCAGGGTGTCGCCGCACAATTGCACCAGCAAGCCCGCGCGTGGCTCAGGGCGGACCAGCCGGGGGAGTCGCCGGGGCTGACCGTGCCTAGTTGGGAAGCAGGAAACCCTGACCCCCCGAACACTTTTCCACCGTATTGGAAGCACAGATCTGGGCTGGGTCGCTCGTCCCAGACGGATGTGCAGTGGTGTTAGTATTTTATTATGTTATTTGGGGGAGGTAGAGAGTTTTTTTTTTTTTTTCCCATTAGCACCGCAGACCCAGCCCAGAGGCACTGGGAGAAAACAGCTTCGACGCGGTAGTAGTTAAAGCCGGAGCCGGAGGACAGGTGCATTCGGTCCGCAATTGGCCCGGGCACGCGGGAGCCCACGCAGCTGTCTGGGCCGGGTTCTGGCCCGCGCCGGTATCCGAGCCTGGGCGCTGCGGGTCGGCTGCAGTTCCCCAGGCGTCCGCTAGAGGCTCCCAGCGGGCGCCGTGGAGCGGGTGGGTGTGGGGGGCACCGGGCGGCTTCGGGGCCGTTCTCGCACCGGGAGCCAGCGTGGCCCCCGCGGGGCGGCGGAGCCGGCGCGGCTGGAGGTGTGCTGGGGGAAGGGGGCGGAGGGGAACCTGACTGGTCCGGAGACGGGAGGCCCCCGAGTCCGGGTGTGCGTCCTGGCTGCGCGCGCTGTGGCCGCAAGGACGCCGGTGCGAACCCAGGCTGAGGTCCGGAAAGCTGTGCCCAGAGCGGGTGATGCTGTGCTACTCCGCGCCCCGAGGTGAGCCCCCGGAGGCGCCGCTCCTTCCCTCTCCCTGCCCCACCCCTGCTCCTTCAATGCACGGGCTAATTATTCTCAGGTGGCAACGAGTGGGGGCTTGTGGGAGGGCGATGTGGTCGGGTCTGGATCCAAAGATGCCTTTCGGTGATGCTCCCAGGACTGTGTTCCATCTGATCCCTATTCCATCCACCTCCCCAGAATAAATCTGCTTGAAAGGGAAGTTTTTCTTGCAGGTGGTGCTTTGGCTGGGCTGGGTTGCTGGGAGGTCAGGGAGGTGGGGGAGGGAGGGGGAGAGAGACTCATCCTGAAGTTCCATTCCCCCCCCCCCCCCCCCCCGCCTCCAGTCGCAGTGGATTGGAGTTAAATACTCCAGGGATGGGGTGTGGTAGAGGAAAAAGAGCGCCACACCCTCTTCTTCTTTTTTCCATCCCTCTCCCCTCATTGACTTCATTTGGGAGGTAGTAGCCCCATTCAGAATTTTATGGATCTTTCTCTAAAGGGTTGGTCTCCAGCAAAGGAGCCAAAAGACTTGGGAGAGAGATGAGGGGAAAATGATGAGGAGTCAAGGCCCCCTGGAATAATGTCAGGGGAGAAAGGAGGATGAAGTTGAGCTCCTGTGTGTGTGTGTGTGTGTGTGTGTGTGTGTGTGTGTGTGTGTGTGTGGCCTTGTCGGTGAATGCTTGGAAATGGCCTTGAGTTCAGATTATGTGATGAAGTCAGATTCATCTCACACTTCCTTTGGTATCAAAACCAGTTTGTTTAAGCTACTAACAAATGTAATCCCTGGTAGGAACTTCCTTGAGCATGGTGGGGCACTGAATAGAGTTGATTGTTGTGTCTAAACACAAATAGCAGCAATAATAGTAACAATAATCATAGGTCTTGTGGTCTATTACTGTTCGCTGTGAATACCATGCTGGCTGTCAGGCAGCCAACGACGTATGTGTTTCCCCGTGTGCTGTATGCTTTGTACATGTAACATGTGTTTATTTTATGCTCGGTGATACAACTCTGAGGGCTTTTTAAATATAAAAAGATGACTAATAACGCCTCTTGTGATATGAAACCTCTTGGAGAATAATACCTCATGAAGACCAAAATTGCACTGGGTCCTGGAATATTGTGGAAAAACTAAAGATCCAGTGATTGCAAAATATTGGGACACATGCTGGGAGAGAGAAATACACACACACACACACACATATATGGAAGTATATAAAAATGGAAATAATGGTTAACATCCTAACAGGAGATCTTCTCGGTTATGCTATCTTCATCATCCTGTAGTGTGCATTACCACTAGTACAGCTGGAGTTTGAGAAAAGGAGACAGTAGCACTTACTTCCTGCCGAAAGCCACGGAAATGTGTGATGTGCTATGGTCAGGTATTTCACCTTAACATTTTAAGTAGAATGGACTAGTGGTAGTGCAGGAAGTGGTTTGGGAGTCATTTATGTGTGGGCCCCATTACTTACTTGATTAAAGTAACTATGTAAGTTAATATTTTTAATTTTTATATGACAAATTGCACTTTAATGGAAATGGAAAGAATAGATATATTGATGCTTTTCATTTCAGAATATCAGTTAACAGAAACTCAGAGGAGTGGAAGGATTGTCACTCACATATTGCATTGGCTAAAGCTCTGTTGGAGGGATGGGGGAATAAAGTCTCCAGGAGGATGGATTGTGTAAAGTACACTGTTTAAAAAATGTTGTAATAGGAAAACCATAGTTATCTGCTTCTATACACACACTTTACTTATTTGTTGAATTAACAAGGCAAATACATACTAAAGCCTGGATGATCTTTCTGAAAAACATTTCTGAAAGCCAGGGGAAGGAAGATCTGCTGGTATTAAGAATCTGTGTGCGTGATGCATGAGGGATATTGTATTTCTTTTAATGAAATCAAACTCATCAAACTGGTTTGCCATCTCAATTCTGTTTTTAGATTCCATCTCTAAAGATACGTTCTCTCTCACTCACTCTCTCTCAAATATGATTTCAAATGTGACCAAATAGGTCCAGGAATACTATGGACCTGAAAACCATTCGAGTCCTCTGAAACTTGATCTCAAGAATAAGAACTGATTGGAAGATGCCATAAATTGCCTTGATGCTTCTATTAAAAACTGATTATTATCTGGCTCTGGTAGTCATTACAGTTGATTTCATTTGGTCTCCAGATATTCTGTGAAAGGACTCTAGGTGGAAATGTTTTCCTGTAGAACAAGGAGAGGAGGTCACTACATGCAAACAGGGTTGTCAGTTACTGACTCTTCAGGTGTGTGTGTGTGTGTGTGTGTGTGTGTGTGTGTGTGTGTGTGTGTGTGTGTGTGTGTGTGTGTGTGTGTGTGTGTGTGTGTGTGTGTGTGTGTGTGTGTGTGTGTGTGTGTGTTTGCTTTTTAAACCATAAGGCAACATATTAGATTGGAAAAAACAAATCTCTAATTTTACATAAACATTTCTCTCACAACTCTAGCAACCCCTGGGGACTCTAGTTTTAATTTTGATAAGGAGATATGTCAACAGCATCCTTTTGTACTTTAGATACTAGTTTGGTACTCAGACTTTTTAATACTATTTAAGCATAGCGTATTCTATTTCCTGAAAGCAAATACATTGAGTCTTCCAAAGGTAATTGATCAGGAAATAAAAGATGAATAGGAGAAACAGATTAAATACTAGGTAACAGGCTTACCTGTCAGGCTGCATTTACCTTTATAATTTGTTCTTTAAGCCACCATTTTTTTTTTTTGGTTATGCCTTTGGGGGAAGAATTCTTTTCTTTTTCTCTGTTCCTTTCCTTACTTAAAATATTTCCTGCAGAATGAAATCCATTCTGCCTTGTTACTGTTTTACAATAATCAGTGTGTGATTTATCTTTAAATAGGAGGTATTCTTAAAGGATTGAACTTTTAGCATTAACGTTTGGGTTTTACATCAAGAAAAGCCCATTAGAATGTGATTTTAGAGGGGAATCAGCCAACAGTTGGTTGTCCAATACTGGCTTTTGTTTCTAGGATATACAAATATTTGTATATGAGTAGTAGTCACTGTAGATAGATGGAATCTTAGGAACATGGGTGCATTTGAATGCTGAGAGACTTATATGTTATTGTTATTTGTTTAATGCAAATTGACCAGTGTATTCTTTCCTTTTTGGGGGGGGTGGTCAGTCTTGGGGCTTGAACTCTAGGCTTGGGCACTCTCTCTGAGCTCTTCAGCTCAAGGCCAGCACTCTACCACTTGAACCACAGCGCCACTTCCAGTTTTCTAGTGGTTTATTGCAGATAAGAGTCTAGCAGACTTTCCTGCCAGGACTGGCTTTGAACTGCAATCCTCAGATCTCAGCCTCCTGAGTAGCTAGGATTACAGGCATGAGCCACCGGCGCCCGGAACTTGAGCTCTTCTAAAATAAATATGATGGCACTGAATGAAGTCAAAGAAAAGCATAAGATACTTCTTAATGAGAATGTTTCAATGGAACTCCTGATCTTACTTACTATCAATTAAGCATTTTCCTTCTCAGATATATATATGTATATATATATTTCCTTTGTCTTATACATATGATACATATGATATGATATGCATACAGTGATATATCTGTCTGTCTTTCTGCCTGCTTGTCTGTCTGTATCTATCTATCCATCTATATTTATTTGACATAGATATCAACTGTCACTGTTTTCATTTAAGCTGGGCAAATTATCCAATTACACTAAAACTTAAAAAATATTTAACTTGGGTAATTTATCCTCATTCAGTGGTTTAATATGTGAAGTGGAACACAAATCTGAAAATTCACTGGTCCTGTTTTATTTCTATGACTGTAATATCCAGTCCTATTGATTATAAGTTATTTTCACCAAGTGAACTAGTGAGGGGACAGTACATATTAATGACTCAGAGATCTGAATAAAAAGTTAAAAGCTCCAATGAAATAATTATGTGCTCTTTTGGTAAATTGTGAGGACCGCTAAGAGTGGAAACTAGAATAAATGTGTGTTTTAATTAAATCACTAGTTAATAGTAAGAACTGCTTCTTATTACTAGTCACAAGGGTAAGATGAATACCATTTCTTCCCTAGAGCTTTGGAATCATTGGCAAGATGATTTTTTTCACTAAAAAATCTCTTAAGACTAAATATGAATCTAGGAACCTAGGCTAGAAATATACCACATTCTTGTTGCAGGTATAATAAGAACATAATACTAAATTGCCTATAAAGAGAGAATTATTGTCTTTTCAAAAATCATAACCAAATTTCAGAATGACAGAAGTCTATGCAAAAATCAAAGACTCTCAGCACATTTCAGTTGCTGGATGTAGGACTATACGGTTTTTGAAATGGATTCTAAATTGGACTGCATAAGAGGGTTTTCTGTCCTCATACAATCCATTCTATTATCATGCAACTATGGTTAGCTGCAAGATATCTATCTAGTAGCCAGCATGAAGGGAAATAATTAGCATAAAAACTGTATTGCTCCTGTGCTACTATGAGAGCCAAAAACAGTGTCCTGTGAGAAATGTTGATTTTTGGAATGATGAGCTTCATTGTTCCAAAGGAAAAGGCATACATCTTCTTCAATTTGGTTGGGCTTTGGCTTGTAAATATATGCACAAACCCTTTATATGTGTTTTTTATATTATATTTTGTACATAGAATTCTCTCTCTGAGCACTCACACATGTATGCTTCATGCACACATATAACCACATATATACTATGCATTAAAATATGCATGCATGTATGCATAGATAAATGTGCACACATAGATACATAGACATACATATAACTTGTGACATTGTAAGCTGGTGAAATTGGTCCCAAGTAAATTCAAGGGAATTATCTTGTGACATTTCTACACATGAGTGCAATACATTCCCAACAATACTCTCATCCGTTGCTCTCTTACCCTGATCTCCCCTCCAGTTTTAAGAAATGTTATTTTCTTACTTTTATACTTGGTGAAAATCTATTTTGACAATTTCCTTCAGCCACCATCAAAACCAAACTCCTTCTTGCTAGTACATAGAAATGCAATTTAGGTAACTTAATTACTATCGGAATGCCTATCAAATACATATGTGTGTAAAAGTTGGCATACATTTTTATTCAGGAGTGTATCCTCAGAAATGCTTTCTGCATCTGCAAAGATATATTAGATGCATTCAAGAAGAAACAGATAATTCTAATGGCTTTTTATATTTGAGAGAAATTGTGTTTGTGGTTCAAATATTCCACACAAATAGTAAATGGGTAAACAAATAATGGATATCCACTCAGTAAAACATTAATTATTCAGCAATGTAAGACATATATTCTTCTGTTTTAATACATTGTACATATAAACATTCCAGTAGAATGTGATAGTAGATTGCTGTTTGCCTGGCACTGAGAGTAGGAATACTGTATGGCTATAAATGGGCATTAACTGGGCATGAACAGTCTTTTTTGTGAGGGGAGGGCAGGCATGGAACTGTTCTATAATTGCATTGTGGTATTTTGATGACTGCACAAATCTATAAACTCACTAAACTCCCTTAGTTGGTCAATTCATTGAATAAAATTCATAGGAGATAAATGATCTAGAAGTCAATTGTTGACAGATACCAAATTCAGAGTGAGTAAATCTCTTCCCATGAAATAAACATAGACATGACTGAAATCACTCATGAGTATTCCTCACTTTTCAAGGAACTTAGAGGAGAATATTTCTCAGCTCAACTTTAGACACTGATTATTGATTACATTGATACCAGTGCTAAGGAAGGTTATAAGAAGACCAAGCCAGGCACTGGTGGCTCATGCCTGAAATCCTAGCGATCTAAGAATCACAGGTTAAAGTCAGCCCAGACAGGAAAGTCTATGAGACTCTTATCTCCAACTAGCTACCAAAAAGCCAGAAGTGGAACTGTGGCTCCAATGGTAGAACAGCAGCCTTGAGCGAAAAAAAGTTCAGGGACAGTGCCCAGGCCCTGAGTTCAAGTGTAGGACTGGCACAGAAACAGCAATACCAGCAGCAGCAGCAACTACAACAGCAAAAGCCAGACCAATACTTGTCATCTATGCAGACCCAGCATTCCTAACACAACTTTCTTAGACATAAATATCAACAGTATATAAGGAGTTGATGCACCATGAGGAAGTACAGTTTATTAAGAAAACCAATGTTGGACCAAAAGGTTCAAAAGAAAATGAAATGTATTGTCATGACACTGAATGTACAGTATTTGAGAAAAATCTGACTTTCTTTTACTTGATAACATATAGGCCAGCTGTGGTGGCGGTTCAGATCTTCAGGAGATTAACAGAGGTGGGTTTCAATCCAAAACTGGGCAAAGAAAGAAATATGAGAGGTAAACAAAGATATGATTAAAACAAAAAGGCCTGCAGGAATACCTCAAGTGGTAGAGCTCCTGCATAGAGTTCATCTCTATGGTCAAATCCAGTACAAAATAAAACTGAACTAAAACAATCTACTAATGGAACCATTCCATTTTTATGAGTGTCTCTCCAAGGCTTTGTGCCTTGAGATTCCTCCCCCAGCAATGGTCTGTCTTTTCTAATTCATTGGGAATATTCACTTAAACAAAACAAAACAAAACTGTACTGCCATCACATTCTCAATAAACTCCTTGTGAAACCCAGGGCAAATACCATCACCTGCCTTTTATAATTCATAGGTATTTATAAATGTCAGTATTTTTGTTCATTACCCTGTGTACCTTCCCCAAATGTGACTCAAGGGTTAGAAAGCCTCTATCCAGGATCACCTTTTTAGAAATTTGAGACATTTCTCATTATTTGTATATTGAAACAAAATATGATTTGTAGAACATTTGTTTTTTTATTAGTTTTTTTATTGTGAAAATACTGTACAGAGGGGTTACAATTACATAGGCAAGATAATGAGTACATTTCTTATCAAGCATTGTGGCCTCCTCCTTTGTTTCCCCTTCCCATCCCTTCCCATCCTCCCCCCATCCCCCCTACACAATTCCCCCCCCCCACTTCCGCACCACAGTTTTAAAGTTCGTTTTGGTTTTACATTGTATTACATTATATATAATATTAATATATATATTACAATATATATATTTCCAGATTTGGTTGCTAGTTTCTGTACCTGGGCAATATCTTTGTTTTTTGGTATGCAAAATAGAGGTCATACTGTGGAAAGCTCACACATAGTTCTTGATGATAGTGTAAGTCACAGATATAAATAACTTACAATTCAGTAACTGTACTAAAGAGCTATTCCTGTACCAAGTAGCTAATCAAAAGGCACCAATACAGTTCATACAATAAACTTGAAATGCAAGTAACTGCATCACAGAAGAGCAAAACAAAACTAATGAACTTGAATTTTTTTTTTTTACTTCTTCTAGTGTATTTACAATGCTGGTTTATAATTTACTCAGATATTTATATGCTTGTTTTATAGATTATTGAAGGGTGAGAGTAGAAAGACAATTGTAGGTTAAAAATCTCATTGTAGAGGAATGGTTAATAACTTTGTCTTTTGTTTTTTGTTTTTTGTTTTTTTTGGGGGAGGGGTTCCTGTCTTGGGGCCTGGACTCTGGGCCTGGGAGCCCCAGCGCCACTTCTGGCTTTTTTTTTTTTTTGCTTATGTGGTGTTGACGAATCAAACCCAGGGCCTCAGGCATGCAAGGCAAGCGCTCTACTACTGAGCCATCTTCCCAGCCCTGGTTAATAACTTTGATGTAGTTGTGTATACTCTAAATGAAGGTTGTTGAACAGCTCTCTGGTTCTGTACAAGTACTTGTTTTTAACCACTCTTTAAATTATAACCAATGTACTTAAAGTAATCTACATTTCACTGTATATAGTGAATGCCTTACTTTTTAAAGCACCCACTTCCTACTTTCTTCTTTGATGCTTTCTGTCTTATTGAGAGAAGAAAATTCAAGGATCAAATGATTACTGATTTAATGGTAGTTTGCTTCTGGGAGATCCACTGTTAATGTGATCTGATAGCATAAGGGTTATCACTCTTTGCCTAAATCTAGTTTGTTGGAAATAAATTATGTTTTTCGTCTCTTTCTAAGATTGCTATTTGGCCAGTGTTACAGAATCTAATCAGATTTTCTGCCATTCATTTGCCTGTGATGGACGATTTTCCTGGGTGTTTTTGACTGAACTCAGACACTCACAGCATTCTTATCTTTAATTTTGGTTTCATGCATCTTAGGAGAAACTCCAGTGCAGTTTAACCTGATTTCTAAACTTTTTTTTTTCCTTTTGCAGTAATAGCTTTTTATCTTAATGCTTCTGAGATTTGCTGGGTTCTACATTCTATCTCCCTCTGATATTCTAGAGGCATCCTGATTATTGTGTTCTTATTTGAATTCACTTTGAAGTTTTTTTTCCTCCCAATTATTTTCTTCTTGACCTGAAATGTATCACTCACCTAATACAATTTTTTACACATGTGCTTCCTGTTTAAGTACACTAGTTTCTTTTCCTTTCTCCTCCTCTGTTCTTCAGTTAGAGCCACTCTGTGATATGTTAGTTTTGTGTTATGAATGGAATTACACATAGGCCTCTTTTTTTTATTGTTTCACTATTTTAGAATCACGTGAATAACGCCACTTCCTCTACATCCCATTCATCCAATTTGGAAATGCTAAGTGTTGACATTTTCCCCAATTTAGTTCCAACCCTCTTTAGGCTGGGGCCTTATTTGGAAAACAGGGAAGTTTGTCAGCTTTTCTTGTGGTTCCCTGTTTGACTTCCATGCTTGCCGTCTTGGACTCTTCTGGAGTTGAACCTCAGGAAGGTGGGGAAGGTGAAGACTTGACTGAATTGAGTGTCAGCCTGTAATGAACTTCCTCTGGTCATGGCAGATTCTTTCTCTTTATCAAGTATCTCTTTGTTTTACCTTAGGGTGGTAGATGTGAATGGTTTGGAACCATTCTGACTGTGTGCTTTCTGGATGCATGGTTTAATAGTACCTTCTGGTTTTCCGTGGTTGAGGCCCTGTGACCAGTTCTGACCAATGAGTAGTGATCAAAGTAGCCAATGCCAGTGATTGGTTTAGCTAGTATGAAACTCTATGGAGATTGGTTTTCCCCTCAGACACTGCAATCAACAAGTTAATGATATGCTAAGTCAACAATGTAGTGTGAGCCACTGAAAATTCAGTGAAACTAGAGTCCAGCTACCACTGACCAACAAAAAATATTGCACAGAAAGAAATAATCTTTTAAGCTTTAAGCAAAGTAGTTTTAAATCAAATAGTTGATTACTACCACAACAAAATATGACTTGTAGAAACAGAAAGATAGATTTTTTCCAGAGGTTCTTGAAGATATAAATATATGTTCTTATGGTTTGAATATAAATTATAAGCAAAAGCCTTGGTGTCAAATGGTGATGCAATTGTGAGGTGATTGGATCACGAGGATGATTACCTCATCACTAGATTAATCCATTGATTTGTTCTTATCTGAATTGACTTGTTCATACCCTCACTCTCTCCCTCCCTCCTCCTTCCTTCCTTCCTTCCTTCCTTCCTTCCTTCCTTCCTTCCTTCCTTCCTTCCTCCCTTCCTCCCTTCCTCCCTCCCTTCCTCCCTTCCTCCCTTCCTTCCTTCCTTCCTTCCTTCCTTCCTTCCTTCCTTCCTTCCTTCCTTCCTTCCTTCCTTCCTTCTCTTCCCTTTACATTTTCTTCCCCTTTCTCTTCCTCCTTCTACTCCTACTCTTTCTTCTCTCTCTCCTCCTTCCCTTTTCATCATCATTCTCTATTCCTCTCTCCTCCTTCTTTTCCTCTTCTTCCTCTCTATACCTCTTCTTCCTCTCTCCTCCCTCTTTCTCTCTCTCTTCATTCTGGCTAGCCTGTGATGAGAAGCTTTGCCTCACCTCATTGCCTTTCTTTCATGGCAGTCTGTTTCACCAAAGCCTAAAAGAGTCAAATGTCCACAAAATGTTATATCTCTGTCATCATGGGACCAAATGACCTCTCCTCCTTTAAGTAGTTTTTCTCAGGTATTTTGTCACAGTTGACACACATGTCAATTTTACACTTGGATCTCAACGTGAAGCCACAATTGAAATATCTCATTTTAACATCTTGTTTATAGTCATGGTTACAGGGTATATACTACAAGATTATTAGAAAGCAACCTGTAGCATTCATTCAGTATTTTAAAGTCATTCATAAAATGAATTAAAACTACATTTGCTACAACTGTAGTTTCATATTCTCTCTGAAGGAATCATACAATGATTTATGGGAAGTTGTGGAAAATTATTATTTCTTTTGCTAAAATCAAGATGGCACTATATATAAATGGTATGTATTCACTTGGTGCCCATTAAAGCTATTGGTGTTTCAGAAATTGTCACTGAGTAAGATTTACTGAAGGTATTTAAGAGAGATATCTTTATTCTTAAAATTTTCAGAGGACTCATGCTAAAACAGTTGTTGGCAGTCACTGCACATTTATTCCAAAAGATTGCTCTGACTTAAACAGTTAGTGAATCGATCTTTCAAACTGATTGTTTCATAAGTAATATTAAACAATTTGAGATGTGTGCAGGCCGAGATAGTGAAACTTTACAGGAGCATAATGCATGTTGCTCATTAATAGCTTCATTGAAAGTATGAGAGAATATACTAAATTTTATTTATGTGACTGGAACATGGTATAGTTGTTATTTTTAAACCATCCCAGTATGCATTTATTATTGACTTTGCATATACCATTATTTGAGCTACTAATTATTATTTTATCTCTGTCTTCTCAGTGATACTCCATGGAAAATATAATAATATTTTAAATATCTAAGCCATATACAATGGGAGATGTTTTCATGGCCAATGTTTCTGGTATGATCTAATCAATACTTGATGCATTTGAGCAACACAGGTTTTTTAGTAGATTAAGAGAGAAACATTTCCAAACTCTAGTCCAGGCTACTATAGTACAGGGTTGATATTTGTACCCAGTAGTAAGAGACTGTCTTCCAAAGAATGATGGCTATTTTTGTACATTTCTTAGACTCAGTTGACATACTATGACATACAGATGACTTACTGGACACTGACACCATCTGGTGGCCTTGTGAAATTCCTTTACTTCATTCTATGATTGAAATCTTTGGGCTGCTAAATCAACTTGTGACATTAATTGGCCTTGAAGAGGTCTAGAAAAGAAAGGTATTTGACTTGTGTGAAACCCTTACTGGACTGTAATGAGGAAGTCTAAGGAAGGAGGTGCCATGACCGTAGGTGAGGATATTGGTTGTTATTAAGAATACTTCCATCATCTCTGATAGCTTTTATTAGTCTCCTCTGCCCCAGCTCAGAATACCAGACATTTGTTTCCTGTCATGTAGTTAGTACCCATCAAATCTAAATTTTGGTGTATAATTTCACACATACCCTTTCTATTATAATCGATGACATTCTTAATTTGGATTAATCTTTTGTCTCACATTAGATCACAGCCTTTTAAAAATTAAATTATGTTTAAGTAGTTGCACAAAGGAGTTGTCATTGAACAAAGCAGTTCATGAATACAATTTTTTAAGGAAAGACATTATAGATTTCTTTTTTTGGGGGGGGTCCAGTCGTGGGGCCTGAACTCTGGGCCTGGGCACTGTCCCTCAGCTCTTCAGCTCAAGGCTAGCGCTCTACCACTTGAGCCACAGCGCCACTTCTGGCTTTTTTCTTTTTGCTTATGTGGTGCTGAGGAATCAAACCCAGGGCCTCAGGCATGCAAGGCAAGTGCTCTACCACTGAGCCACCTTCCCAGCCCCAACATTATAGATTTCCTTTGCATGCCTGAGTCCTGGAACACTAAACATTCTTTCAGTCTTCACACATGTCAAGATTTGTTTATTAATATAATGGTAGCATTTAGGAGATTGTTCCTAAGTGCAAATGGTAAGAGAAAACCATGATTACTTTTTTCCCTGTAAGCTTTAATCTCCTCTGTATTGTCTTATAACCTCAAGCTGCATGTTGAATAGGATGATGATACTAGTAAGAAATAATAAGACTATTTCCTTAGGCCACATTATAGACTCTTTCTTTCTTTATAGAAGAGGTGTGTAAGGAAAGTAATTACTCATCAGTGAATTGAGTATAATCGAAGAACAGCAGAAGAAATTTCATGTCTTTACAAGACAGAAGTTGTGCACAGAAGAAATCTATGTAAGTGAATGTTAGAGATTGTTTTCTTGATTGGAAGAAACACCTAGATATTCTGAAATTCTCATGGAGCCAAAACAATTGAAAAAGTTAATGAATTTTGTGGTTGTTGTTTATAACCATTAATCAAACCAATTGAACAATATGTTCAAAACTTGTAAAGTATGAAGCACTTTTCCTTCCTATCTTCCTTCCATACTTCCTTCCTTCCTTCCTTCCTTCCTTCCTTCCTTCCCTCCTCCCCTCCTTCCCTCCTTCCCTCCTTCCTATTTTTTCTCCCTTCCTTATTGTTAAACAGTATTTATTCTGTAGTCTAGGCTGGACTCAAATTTATGATCCTCTTACTGAGTTCATCCTCTACGTGTTGAAGTTATAAGCACCATATACTATGCTTGGCTTTCTCCAGCCTTTTTCATTTGAGGTTTCTCATGTAACTCAGAACATATACCATTTGTTTGTGTCATTTTATTTCTCCCAAACATGGTGGATAACTATTGCCTTGCTAGATGCAGATGTAAGAAGTTAATTTACTACATTCAGCAGTGCAATAGGTCATTGATGTTTAAACTGAGAATGCATTACTGCTGAGGCAAATTATGTGTCATCAGAAAATCTTGGTTAAAATGTTTCCTATATGAGAGTTACAAAGCAAGGTGCTGCTCCCCTCATGGTAGGAAGAAAGGAAGGAAAAAAGGAAAGAAGGAAGGAAATAGGGAGGGAAAATTGAAGGAAAGAGAAGAGAGAGAGAGAAAGAGAGGGAGAGGGAGAAGGGAAGGAAGGAGGGAGAGAGACATCCTGCTGTGATCGGCACACTTCACTTTTATTGTATGTATGTATGACAGCTATCTTTGTGTGGATGTGTATGTGTGTGTGTGTGTGTATGAGATAAATTTGCCCATCCCTGAGCTGTGTGTGTGTGTGTGTGTGTGTGTGTGTGTGTGTTCAAGGCTAACACTCTGTCTCTTGGGCCACAGCTATTGGTGGTTAACTAGGCATAAGAGTCTCCCGGACTTTTTGAGCCAGAGGTGTCCAGCTATTAATAATGTTTATGAAAGTCATATATATATAAATAAATAAATATATATATATATATATATATATATATATATATGTTGGAGCAATTGGATGTTTAGAGCCAAAATATAAACCTTGAAATAAGCTAAATACATTAAAAATAACTTCATGTGTATTGAATATGAACACCTTTCTTGTTATTATCTCTGTATATGTGCATGCATGTGTGCACACATGTGTACCAATTGTGGGGTTTGAACTCATGCCCTCACATTGTCATTTTGTTGTTGTTGTTGTTGTTGTTTGCTCAATGCTGACACTTCCACTTGAACCACAACTTTATTTTGGCTTTCAATGGTTAATTACAGATAACAATCTCACCAACTTGACTTTTTCTGCCTGGACTGACTTTGAAATGAAATCCACAGACCTCAACCCCTGAGAAGCTAGGATTGCAGGTGTGAACCACCAGCACCCAGTTTTCATTGTCTTTATAACATTATCATATTACATGATCTTAATAACTACTTAAGTTGTCAAATATTAACAACTTCATAACTATACAGCTTTACATTGTTTAAGTTATTATAAGTAGTTGATGCAAAATGTATGTAAATGTGTGCATAGGTTATATGCAAATATCATGTGACTTTATATAAGAATCTTGAGCATCTGCATAGTTTGGTAACCACAGGGTAGAGCGTTTCTAGGAACTTGTCCCTCATAGGTACCAGGAAAACTACTGCATTGGCATTATAAAGTTGAATAGAATTGCTTTTCAAGCAGGTCAGAGTGACAGATAAAATAATGGAGAAATACACATTTCTTTGTTCTGGGATTCCACAAGGTATTGCAGAATTACAGAAGTGTCTCACTTAATCCGAGCCAGGTGAAACTGTAATGAGGTGGCAATATCTGAACTGAAACTTGGAAATCATCACACTGTGGAGAAAAGTGAAGGCTCAGAGGATGCCAGGCAGTGGCAGAAAGTATGGCATGCTCTGGTTCACACAGAGAGTCAGGGGATGGATAGGGATGATGGGCCTGCTGGACAGTGATTGATCAGATTGGAGGTGCGATGGTAAGCAGACCGGAAGGCTAGATAGTAGATTCCCAGTACTCAGCATGGGGGAAGGATCAGATTCAAAGACAAAGTGTCCCAGGTCACAAAATATGTGTCCTTAACCAAGGAAATAGTAGTGGAGAAAGGAGGAATCAGGTGGTTCCAGTTTTACACTTCATCTTTCCTACCCCTTCCCTTCAAAAGGCAGGCTATTTTTAATAGATGTAGTGCTTATTTAATTTACTGAAAGAGGTTGCCTTTAGCAAATAAACAATAAAAAAATGACCATCAGTGGATAGAAAATGGCAAAGGACACTTTTCTGAAAGATGTCCCAGAACCTGTCAAGCCTGCTGCATAGCAGACACCACCTGGTTTGGCAAAATGGACTAGATTTCTTTCCTGCATATTGCCATAGCCATGTGGACACATTGCAGGCTCGAGACTATAGATCCTGATTGAGTTTGTATCAGCGGAGGCTGAAAATGCACCAAAATCAAAGAAAACAGCATCAAATGAAAATATTTTACCTCTGCTGATCTGAGACAGGTGAACAATTTGTTACATCCTGTAAGTGTCAGAGCAAAAAAGACATTTTTGGTCTCTCCAGCAAGTGGTATTTCCAAGCAGTTCCAGAAAGTATGTTAATGATAATCATTAGAAAATATGAAACCCCCACATCTTTTGATGAAGCCCCAAAAATCATATTTACTCTTATGGAGAAGGACTCTTACCCCAGGTTCCTGAAATCAACTATTTACATAAATCTCCTAAATGGCCTTCAGGCTAATAACCATAAGTAAGTTCTCAGCTGAGGGAATTTAAAGATGGTGTCAAGGACAGGACCCATGACCAAGTCGCTTCCTGGATGAACAGCTCAGCTTGTTTGGGTGATTCCACAGCCCCATCAAAAGAATAAATGGGTCAGAATGATAAAACTTCAAGTCTGCTTCCAATCAGACTTGAAGAAGCATAAGAGAGATGAACATGGAGGAGCAGCTATAGTACTCACATCAACGGCAGTGGACCTCTCTATGAGAAACTGACTTCACAGAAACTGAAGAACATTTCCCAGACAGATTATGGCATGCTGTAAGCTTTCAGTTCCACTGACCTCATGCTGCTTATTAGAAAGACTATATTCGATTTCTGAAATCCCCTTAACTTACACGTTTCAGATTACCACTGTGATTAGCACATGCTGTTTTGGGTCAGTGTGTTTGTCTTAGAAGTAGTGAAGAGAATGGTGGTGTAACTTGAGCTACTGCTCTTACAATTGGAAATCAGAATATGTTTGTAAATTATCACAGTGATGACAATAAATAATAATCACAGTGACCAAAAGTAAACAGTGACTTTTGTATTAAAATATAAAAAATAGGAGCTCAGTTATTTCCTATATCATTAATATTACCTTTGTGATGAACATTACTTCTGTAGAACTAAATCTCCATTTTAATAGTGAAGGTTATTTTTGTAAAGATATACTACACAGAAGACAAATGCAATTTTTAGCTTCTAAAAGATGAAGATTTTTGTGAAATAGACTTTTAAAACAATAAACAGTTATTACTAATATATCTCAGATGGTATCTTCAAATTTCCATTTATTAACAGGTTTTTATGAGCTATAGAAACTGTAAGATTAGACCTAAGATAAGGTATGCATTGACATGATGCAAATATAATATGAGAACCTAATTTAAATCATTGAACTAATGCAGAATCCATCATATGGATAAATTTGGGATTTTATAAATGATATACCACAAAAACTGTTTACCTAGCACTATATGGTGTTGGATACTATAGGTAATTGAAAGATGATTTAAAGTGTATATGAAGATGTGCATAGATTATATGCAAATATGATGCCATCTATATAAAGAACTTGATAAACATTTGGGTACAACTTATAACACAATTCCTGTAATTGCCAAGAGTTTGAAGAGTACAGATAACCTCATTGCAGGTAGCATATTGGTAATTAGGGTTGGTGTCAGTCACCTACCTAATAGTCTAGGGTATTGTACATTAATATTGCTTCTAATTTAGTGAAATAATTAGATTAGTTGGAATTCATAATGTCCTGAGATGAAAATTAACCTCTGTAGTAAGAAAACATGAGATCATGTTCATTACAAAAACAAAAATTGCAACAGACCTTATTAATTTCTGTTATTTAATGGTAACCATTTTTATGTCTCTGGATTCTAGCCCAGGCCCTGCCACTTGGTCAGTGCTTTGCAAATGTAACAATAGTCTTTCATGAAACTGTAGTTGCAATCTTACCTCATAGACTTCAGAGCTGTGCTATTCACAACAC
Source organism: Dipodomys merriami (assembly GCF_024711535.1). NCBI lineage: Eukaryota > Metazoa > Chordata > Mammalia > Rodentia > Heteromyidae > Dipodomys > Dipodomys merriami. The sequence goes on along the minus strand of NW_027202382.1, from coordinate 10,959,442 downwards.
AGAAAAATTAGACAGTGAAGTCTCCTGAGAATATTCTGTATTCTTAGGAGGTCAAACAGTTTGAGATTGAAAAGATGACCTGCCAGATGGGAAATAATGAAAATAATAACAATAATTAGGACTGAGGTCAACACTACTGAGTCACAAGTGAGTAAGAATGGTTATTGAAAAGCATCTGCACTGAATAAAAGCAACAATAAAGCACCACCAAACCCCTCCCCCACAAAACAACAACCTGTCATAGTAAAAACATCTGTGCAGATATTATGACTAAAATTGAATGGAGTGATTTGAAAAGATAGCTAAAGTTTCTACTTATTTTCTATAAATAAGATGTAATGGAGTCTTAGGAACTGTTAAAAATCCTAAGGCTGCACAAGTTGCCATTTGGTGTTTGGTTTTAGTGTTGGTTCCAGGTCCTGAACTGAAGGCTTGAGTTCTTTGCTTGTCATTTTGGCCCATAGCTGCCATTTTGACTGGCTCTTTTTCTTTCCTTTTTTTGGAAACGGTTAATTTGGAGATAAGAGCCTCTCAGATTTGTTTGTCTGTGCTGACTTCAAATTGATTCTCAAATCTCAGCCTGTGAGTAGCTAAGCTCCTAGGTGTAAGCCAACAGTGCCTGACTTTGCTTACAAGTTTTTAAAAATATTTATCAAAGTCATACCAAAAGATATAAATTCATGTAACATACTGGACACTGTTAATGAAATAAGCTAATGTTGTGTATCTTGTTTCTACATATTAGCTGAAAATCCCCCTTAAATTGTTTTGAGTGTTTGGATTACTCTTTTATTGTCTCAAAGATTATGTAGCCAGAGGATTAGAGTATTCAATGGTGGTGGTATTCCAGAGGATTAGAGTATTCAGTGGTGGTATTCCAGTGGAGCCCTTCTTGCAGTATGAACTAACAGACTTTTGTATATTTTTATATTTATAATCATGTACAGTCATTCTTTATTGCCAGTATTTGTCCAAATGGAAATATTTCTGTCCTCTGTTTTAGATATCTCATAAAATTTCTATGTGATATTAGCCTGCTATTCACTTAGACTTGTTCAAGACTAGTAAACCTTTAAGACTAGCCCTGTAAGTAATGTAATTTCTATACATTAAGATTTTATACTATTATTTATATTTATATAAATATAATATATTATAATATATCATAATATAATAATATTGTCTTGTATAATATAATATATAATATACAATATTACATAATGTACAGTATAGAAAATATAATATAAATATATAATATAATAATATAAATATATAAATACATTTATAATTACATAATATAATTGTATAATTATATAAATATAAAATATAAATACAAGTATATATTATAATAATATAATATTTAATATAACTATATAATATAAATATAAGTATATAGTTATATACTTATAACAATCCCATATAATAATATATAATACATAATAACATATAATATGTAATATAACATAATAATATATAATTTATAATATACAATAAGTATATATTATATAAATATAATATAAAAATATACTTATATTTATAAATATATATTTATATTATTAAAATTAGAGAAAATGCCCTTCTGATTACTTAGAAATGTTTAAAAATCTGTTATAATTTTTAAATTATAACAGGTTATTTTTTCATATTTGACATGGGCATTTTGAGCAAAGGGGAAACCTTTTGAAATTAAAACAAAACAGTAATTGTAGAGTATCATAGTTGTTTGTCATCTGTAGATTTGAGTTTTCTTGTATAAATTACATTTTTTTACTTTTGTCTTTAAATTATTTTAGATCAGAAGAGGCCTAATGGTTAACATATTGGGATTTGTTATCTATTAAATAATATTTCCTATTTATTTTGATTCTGTTAACCCAAAGGGTCATTAAAATGAACCAGGAATAAACAAATATATGTTGAAAATACTTACTTTATTAGACATGCTTTATTAGACATGGAAGTTTATTCTCTTGCTGAGATAATTAAATCAAAATGGGTACAAGTCAGTTTACTCAAATTTTATTTCAATTAGGTTTTAGGAAATTTACAATAATTTACTATAATTAGTAACAACTAATATATATTCAATTATCATACTCATACATTTTGCACACTTCTTTCTACTTAGATAAGCCATTTGATGACTTCTTAATCTGTTGCTTGTAACAGTCACTAGAATATTATTCAATGCTGAGTGCTCTTTAAGAAAGAAAAGGATTTTCAAAAGCTTAATCTTAATGTATTATTAAATATGAAGTTTATAGTAAAACTGATGAAGTGTAATGCTTTTCTCCAAAACTGAAAGGAATACTCTATTTTCAGACTATATTACACATTGAGCATATGTGTTGGGCTATATATTGATACCAGTTTATATTTCCCAAGGTTTGTATTTCCCAAGGTTTGTATTTCTGTGGAAAATAATCGGGAATATTTTTCAGTTGTAACACTCAAGGATAATATGCAAAGTCATAGTTTGGACCTAGTTTTCTTTGAAATGATTTTAGTGTGGGGGGAAAGTGAAGAAAAATGTCTTATCACATTTCAAAGTTTGGAATTATTAAATACTTTACCAGACTAAGCACAAATCTGATTGCAGAGATGAATAGTAGAGTGAATCTACAGAACACCCTTAGAGGTTAAAGCACTACAAGAAGATTACATTAGACAACTGCACTTTATTTTTCAATAAATATTGGGTTAAAATGTGTTCTTGTTTTCATCTTTTTAAATATGTTTTTATTGTAACAATACTGTACAGAGGGGTTACAGTTACATGAGCAAGGTAATGAGTACATTTCCTATCAAGCATTGTTGCCTCCTCCTTTGTTTTTCCCCTATCCTCCCTCCACCTCCACAACTACACTCTCCCCACTCCCCAGCCTAAATTGTAAAGTTCGTTTTTCAACATAGTATCTCGTACATCTCATTGTTGCAATGGGTCAACCTGTATCCCTACATCCCTATTTAAGCATTTTGTTTTTATTCCCTTCCCCTCCCCAAGCTAGAGAAGTATATATACAAGATGCAGGGCACTGGAATCAAATACAGTGAAAACGGGTTATACCGTGGGGGAGGAACATAAAAAGAAACAAAAAAAATCCCATGGTACATTATAAATACATTAGGAACAATAGCAAGAAAAAAAATAACACTTGCTTCTCTATCTTGGGTTTCATTTCTTTTAACATCATCTTATCTGGTCATATGTACATAACTTTTGACCATTTCTGCTTGTCCCAGACATACACTAGTTATTGCAAATAAGGGAAACCATGGGACCTATGTTTCTTTGGGCCTATCTTACTTCACTTAATATAATTTTTTTCAAGTCTTTCCGTTTCCCAACAAATGGGGCAATATCATTCTTTCTGATGGAGACATAGAATTCCATTGTGCATATATACCACATTTTCTTGGTCCATTCATCTACTGAGGGGCATCTGGGTTGGTTCCATATCTTAGCTATGGTAAATAAGGCTGCAATAAACATAGTTGTGCTAGTACCTTTAGTGTGGTCTTGTTTGTGATCATTTGAGTAAATGCCCAACAAGGGGGAAAAGCTAGTCAGATTCAGGAATTTGATTTATATTTGTCTTTACTCAGTTTCCCAATTCTCTAGTGGAGTGAGGCCTGGTTATATATTGATTTTCAAAAAATGTAATCAGAATTTCAACTAGACTGGATGCAAAGCTTCATGTAAATAGATGGACATTTTACCAAGAAGCTCTGACCCAGCAGAAAGTCAACCAGACCTGTGGTCAGAAACCTAGGTCCAAATTTCACTTCTCTTTGTTAGCTCTGTATTTGAACAAGGAATGGAACCTCACTGCAATTCTGGGGGAGATACATTGATTCTTCCGCCTATAATTACAATTTTTTTGTAAATACAAAGTAAATGAGGGAGTCTGAAAACTATTTGAGATTGTAAATTGTAACTGCATTATCCTAGTCGTACACAATAATAAACAATTTGAATTGTTTTTCTTCTGTTCAAAGCACTATCAGTGTGTCTTATCATTGTATGCCTTGATTCTCAAAGAATCTGTATCTAGTATAGGCAGTATTAGTAGCTTATATAATGCATGAGAAAATTGGCATGATACAGAGAGTGCTAAAGCCAAAAATCTAAAACTTAGGCTTTTAGCTAATATGCTTCCAGATCTGTCTTCCAGGCTAAGATAGCCTGGCCATGAAATGTTACCCGTATTCATCACAAGGCATTTTAGTAAATCATTCATCTGGCAATTATCAATTGGTTCTCTTCATTTCTCACCTTTTGGAGGGTTAGGTTCATTTCATTCTGGGTATTAGTTGTAAATCTTCAAGTTTCTAAATGTAGTGACAACAAATTGATTATATTGCATTGCATTTTTTTTATCCTTGGTACTAATGGCTATTACCCTCTTCACTGAACTATATAGATTGCTTAATAGATGAAAATAATATTTCATGTAGGTTTCTACGTGTGTGCATGTGTGTGACAGACATTGAAACACCATATTGCTTGTTGTGTTACTGTATTACTAAGTGATAATTTAAATGGATTGTTTTGTTTTTATTTTTTTTTCAGGTAAGGGGTAGGTTTATTCAGTAGACCTGCTGGGATCAGGCAAAGTTGGCACTCCACGCGGCTGGGAAAGGCGTGGGAAAGAGAGAGAGCTGGGAAAGAGAGGAAAGAGAAAGAAAAGAGCTAGAAAAGAGCAGAGAGAGAGCTAGAAAAGAGCTAGTAAAGAACAGAGAGGGCAGAGACAGAAAATAGAAAATAGCTAGAAAAGAGAAGAGCTAGAGAAGAGCTAGAGAAGAGCAGAGAGAGCTAGAAAAGAGCAGAGAAAGAGCAGAGAGAGAGCAGAGAGCTTTTTTGTTTTGTTTTTATTTTTTTTAAATCGATTGTTAAAATATTAATTTATTTCTTGCTTTTCATAGAGTTAGGTTTCTGTAGTTTGAAAGTAGTCCATTAAAGGGTTCTCAAAGACAATCTAGTTCAAGTTCTTCATTTTATAAATGAGAAATTTGGAAGGTGGGAAGTTGTACTTCTAAAGTCAAATAGAAACATTGGCTGAATTTGGTTCTCTATGGAGGAGGCAATGAAATCCATTTCCATAGAGGGGCTGAGCATATACATCCACTGTATCTTTTTTTTCAAGCCCCTGATGTGTTGGGTGCCAGTGGCTCATGCCTGTAATCCTAGATACTCATGGAGGCTGAAGTCTGAGGATTGCAGTTCAAAGCCAGCCTTGGCAGAAAAGTCCATGAGACCCTTATCTCCAAATAACTGCCATAAAAGCTGGAAATGGATCTGTGGCTGAAGTAGTAGTTTTGAGCACAATAGCTCATGGACAGTGCCCAGGCCCTGAGTTAAAGTTCTAGGACCAAAGTCTCAGATGTGCTCACTGGTACAGTGCCAGCCTAGTCAACCCAAGAACGCAAGGTCAAATTCCAATATTAGAAGAAGGAAAAAGGAAAGAAAAAGGAAAAGCCCCAAATGCTTGGTCCATTTGAATCTTTAGGGCTAAGATTTTCACATCCTCAGGGGTCCTGTTTGTATTACTTTTGCCCAAACCAGGAACTTTTGAGATTGAGATGTGTACGGATACATTTCTGAGTCTCATATTTGGGAATATTGCAAATCATTGTTGTTATTATTAATAATAGTATTCTCATTACTATTTTGTGGAATTGTGAAGGAGCAAGATTATGAGGAATAAGTGGTTCTTGAGAAAATGGAGATTTTTTACCGATCTGCCTTGCCTTTGTAAAAAAAAAAAAAAAGGGACATTTCTGCTTTAGCCATTCCATTTTCCAAATCATAGAGGGATTATATAAAATATTATGCAAAATATAAATTGTTGTAGAAGTAAAAACTTTAGGGGGTTAGCTCTGAGATATTATGAAGTTATTACTTTAGATCTTTAACCACTAATTACCCCTAACCACTAATTACCCCTTTTCTCATAGGCTTAAGTACACTGTCAGAAAAGCATTGGAAGTTTACAACGTATGAAAACTAGTCCTACTCACATTATAGGCAAATGTGGCCAATTGAATGCATAATCACTTCAACTTTTCACTTTTTCATTTTTTCTTTATACATTGCCTTTCCATTTCTTCCCATGGGGGGTGGAATTTATCCATACCCCTTAAGATTTGTGTCTTGCATAAGATGCTCTTCTAGTGGTGCCATTTCTGACCAAAGCCTCAAATCTCAGGCTTGTTTTGTGCTCTCTTTTAGATTCCTGCTGCCACCAATAAAACATTCCTAAGCCATCCTAGAAAAAAAATGAGGCACTGTGTGGTGTGGAGCCTGGTAGGAGACCAGCCAGTCTCTTTCTTGTCAGCCTGATGTATGAATGAACCCAGCTGAGATCAGCTGATGTCGAAGATGGCTCTGGAGAGTGTGTTTAGACTCATAAGGGTGGCTGGATAACTGATTTCATGTGCATAAGGGACAGATAAGTAGTCATTATTATTTTTAGAATTTCTTTATATATAATATACTTCATGACAGACAGCACTTACATTTGAGGACATGCATCTTTTGTTTGCATGTATGATAATTTTTTTCAAGCCTTCCCATTATCTGTCATCCAAATCAACCCATTTTCACCAAAATAACACACAAGAAGTAACTAGGAAATCATTATGATAAAGTATTTTAAAAATAAATACTTTGGGCCATGTGTACTTATTGGTAATCAGAAATTAATATAACAACCCAGGAAGTAGTCACATGTATTCCAAGATTCTATAGTTCTCCCATATAAGGATGCTTGGAAAGCAAATTCACCTTCCCCTCTACTCATTTTGTAGAACTTGAATATCATGTTTTTTGAAATACATATGCATGGTCAGATGCAATAATGACATTAAACAAACTTTTAGTGTGACCTTAATTGATAGACTGTGAGAGTCAATTTTAAAATATTTTCCTTTTTTAAACCACAGATCCTATCTACTTCTTTTGTTATAAGCATTTCTTCACTTGCAAACATAGCTAGCTATTTTCCTTCCATTTGAGCAAATAGTTCACTGTGAAACAAAAATGATGTGGTACATTGATCTCATCACATTCAGTTTTGGCATTTAAACAGTATTTTGGCATTCAGAATGCACTGAAGTGAGGATATTTACATATGAAGATATATACTTGTCCAAGTGCTTTCTCTATCCTTATTATTCCCCTTGTGGTGCTTTTGATAAGAACAGGTTCCTTTTGCAATCTTCTTATTAAATTAACTTTATTTTCAAGAAGCTCTAAAGATGAAAAGCACTCCGGATGTTAAATGTCATTTAAATATTATATGAAGTGCTTTTCAAGTGCAACATTTGCAGTTAGCAGAAAAAAAGAGAGAAACAGGTAGACAGTATGAATACAAGGCCAGGGAAACTTAAAAAAAATGAAGACTGCTTTTATAAAACTCAAACATGCTCTCCCAGCCCATCAAGACCTCACATGAAATAACAACAGAAAGGGCATGGAGGAAACTAATACAGTCAGTTAACATACATCAAACAAATATTTTTTGAGTGACAATGGAGTAAAACCCTCTTCTGAGTGCTCAGAGGGAAGGAAACCTCATAAAGGAAAATCTGTGTAATCTTTCCATTTAATACTCATTTTTTAGAAGGCTTTGGAAACTAAAGTGGTATGTTCTAATCCTCAGCCCACTTCTGGTGCCTGGACCTTGCTTTTACTTAGGAAGCTGCACATCAAAGAGCTGCTGTGGTCACTGCCCAATGGGGATTATGTAACTGTGGCCTCAGGCTGGTCATTAAAAGACCCATGTGGTCACAACTTCTAGCTTCAGTTAGAAGTGAGGATTGAACTTGGTCTCCTCATCTATGAACTGAGCCATTATGAATTAATTAGATTTATTTTATGGATATGATCCTTGACTTTTGCTCCAGGTAGCTTTGAACAGCAGTCCTCTTTTTTCTGTCTGAAAAGTAGCTGAGATGACATTTCTGTGCCATGATGCCTAGTAGACAGAGTTTACTAAACAAATCTTTTAATTTTTTTCATTCAATGGAATATTTCTATAGGTAAATCATATCTTTTTAAATTTTTATTTTATTGTAAAGATGCTGTACGTAGGAGTTATAGTTACATGAGTAAGGTAATGAGTACATTTCTACATTTCTTGCCAAGCGCTGTTACTGCTTCCCTTGTTCTCCTACTACCTTCCCCCGCCGAAGTTGTAAAATTCATTTTCCTGTCTTGTGGCTGAAGTGGTGAAATGCTGGACTTGAGCTGAAGAACTCAGGGACAACACCCTGGACCTGAGTTCAAGCCCCAAGACTGACACAAAAAAAGGAAGCAAAAAAGGATGTAAATAAAAGAAATAAAATGCAGATGTATTTTCTGTTTTCTTATCTCTGGCTAACAGGGAGAATACTTAAATTGGTGATCTCTCTGTGTCTCTGTCTCTCTCTGTCTCTGTCTCTTTGTCTCTCTGTCTTTCTCTTTCTCTCAATCTATGTATCATCATCCTCTATGTATCTGGATTGGGATTTGAGCTCAAATTTTTGTGCTTACTAGGAAGGTGCTCTTACCGGTTGAGCATTTTTGTACTTTCAATTATTTTATAGTTAACATCTTATTCAGTGGGCCAAACACAGGCTGTGATCTTACTTCCTGTGGATGACCCCTTGTATTACTGGCATGAGAGCTGCTCACCAGTACACAGGCTTAGTGATCAAGGATGAAGTCTTGCTAACCATTTGCCCTCACTGTTCTCAAACTGTGATATTTCATATCCCTACCTGTTTAGGAGCTGAGATAAGGTTGCAAATGTTGACCACTGTGCTCAGCCAAATATTAATCTAAAGGAAAATAAAAGTTAAAGATGTATTGTGTTGCAAACATACACTAGATTTTTCTGTTGCCAGGTGATACTGTCTGTGATGAGTTTGGAACAGCTTTACCATATTCCCTCCCCATTCCTGCTTAATATAATGATGATACATAGCTTAGCTGATACTAAAATCTATTGATTAATGTGAAGAAAAAGTGGCTGTATCAATGCACAAATGCATATGTGAATTAAAGGACAGAAGCATGGAGAAGAAAAAAGGGCCCAAATAGGGGGAAAAAAAGATAGTAGAATGAAGGGGGTGGGTAGAATAGAAATAACAAAGGGGAGAGGTGGTAATAGTAGGCATTCAAAACTTGGGAAAAGATTACAATGGTAGAGAGGTGGATCATGGGGACAAAACGGTTATGAACCATGTTTGCTTTTAACCTGAACTCAGCCAAAATATTGTTTCTTGGGGGTTTGGAATATTGAGGGGGAATTTTTAACATAACAACATCGACACTACATCCATACCCTTTCTTTGTATGACTCCAAAGAGATAACCCCCCCCCGTTTTTTTTGTAAATCCACCTAAATATTTCTATAGACAAATATCTGCAGGAAAGAAGGTAGAACGATGTCATCATTAATGGGAAAGTAAAGAAGGGATGAAAACATAACTTTATTTTAAAGATTCAAGAAAAGACCTTGAGATTTAAGATCTGATATGGATTAAAATTTTATCTCCATAGTTTTTCAAGGTGCCAGGGACTATGCATTTGAGAGTTTTCCATTTTCCTTTCAAATTCTTTTTTATTTTATTATTTTCTTCTTTTATTTATTCATTTATTTTTGGCAGCATTAGGGTATGAACTTGTGGCCACGTGTTTAGTAGGCACATTCTTTATTGGCTGAGCTCTACTCCTAGTTCTTTTGCTTTACATCCGAGGAAGGGTCTTGAGTTCGTGCTCATGCAGGCCTGGATCTTGATCTGCCAATTTATGTTTTCTGGGTAGCTATGATGACAGGAACATGCTAGTAGACCCAGCTATTACTTGAGTTGAGGTCTCACTAACTGTTTTGGACTACAGCCCTCTCTATCTTTGCCCCTTTAGTAGCTAGAATTGCAGGTGTGAGCCACCATACTGACTTTGGGAGCTTTATTTAAGGATTCTAATGCAAAACAATATGTAGGACTTTGTGAGGAAACAATTAAGGGCCCCGGTGTTTAATGAACTCCATTAACATTTTCTGTTTGTTCAGCCATGTAGTTATTGGCTGTGTGAATTTGGGACAGTATATTTGCTTGGATTGCATAAGAGAAATAATATATTGCAGTGGAAGTTTGGTATAAATTTGTAAAGATATAGTTTAGTCTATAGGAAAAAAACTGGATTATAACCAAGTGCTATAGAAAGTTATTACTGTTGAATATTTATTTTTACAGCCTCAATTACATCGTGTTTCTTTAAAGGAGAAGAAACATACTGCTTAGTACATTTTCTGTATTTCTCCTAGAGAACTACTTGTTGATCAATACTTCAATGTTCTTTTCACTGACTCTATTTTATTTTCCTTTAGAGTAGTTACACTCATTACACACTGAACAATTATTACAGTGGCAGATCATGACCAACTGACTGGCTAATGCTAAATATATACAACCATATTCTTTGTTACCCAAACAATCTTCTTGACTCTAATTCCTATTTGGCCCTCGAGTGATAATTTTGTCTTTGGGGAATAGAATTATTTCATACTCCCATTTCTTTATTGCAGATGGTTCCTGTCAGTGTGTCAGAAAGAAAAACAAATACAAAAACAAAGAAAAATCTATAATGAAAGTAAAAAGTTGTACTGAAACTTGTAGAAACTTTAGTTCCATGATCATATAACATCTGTCCCTTCATTTGATAGTTGTTTTATATTTCTATGCTTCCTACCAATATTCCTGGGGGCTGAAATTCTCCAAAACAAGTTATTTTAAATTTTTCTTATGGCTAGGTTTCTGGAACTGAATATAATTAGTTAAACTCTTCTCCATGAATATAACTATAAGGACAGACACAAAATAAAAGCACATTTTGCATAATGTACCCTTTATATAAGGGTATATTTGGAATGTTGATGAGAAGCCCAGTACTCTTAATTTAGAACACCTTTGCCCCTTCTCTTTTTCTCTCTCCCTCTCTTCCTCCTCTCCCAACATGTGTGTGTGTGTGTGTGTGTGTGTGTGTGTGTGTGTGTGTGTGTGTGTGTGTGTATGTGTGTACTGCTGGGGAATAAAAGGAGGTATACTCAAGCAAAGACAGAAGAGGTAAACATTCTGTTCAGAACACACCTGATCATTTTACCACCTGCCCTTGCTAGTTATCATTCTTTAATAGTTCCAACAAAGGATATTTGTCTATAAGGTCACCAGGGTAGTCCTGGAGGCAAGGAAACATGTTTGCGAGATGACATTGGATGAAATGATAATGGATGAGGTAGTATACCATCAAGTTGACCTTTGGTAAATTGCTTTTATTCTAAACCTTATTTTTCTTGCTTGTAAATTGTTAATATAATCATAATTACCCAATAGAATTGTTGTGAATATTGAATATAATGATTTGTGAACAATGCCAGAAACTTCCTACGTGCTCAGTACCACTTCCTTACACAAAAGGTTTTTGGATAGAGTATGTGCATTTCAGAGGCATGACAACACGAGATGGCTATAGGAAAGAATACTGAATGAAGGAAAATCTAGTTTCCTTGGCTGGTGCCTGGGGCTTAGTACCTTCTCCCATGAAGATACGGAGAAGGACTGCAGAGCTCAAGGGAGGGGGGGTGATGCAGTGAAGAATTTTCAAGATGGAAATTTGTCTTCAGATTCTTTTCTTTGAGAGCTGCAGATATACTTTCTAAAAAATTCCCTCAGGGCTCGTGATCTCAAGAAATTGGTGATGAGCAGGCTCTAAGCCTATGGAAGGATGCTACCCTCTTAATGCTTAGTGTTAGAAGGGGTGCACAAAATGTTCTAAAGAGGATATCACCTAGAAAAGCCATTTATTCAAGGCCCAGAATGAAGAATGTGTGTAGTCATACTTTTATATCAGTACAATCCAAGATCGTAGTAGTCCATTTCAATGAACAATGAACATTAAGATACATGTTGCCCTTATTTATTAGTGAATGTCTGAGAGAGCTGAGATCTTATGCATGTTTATACAACTACTTAGTGACAGAGCTAGAACTAAATCCCAGTCTGTTCCTTAAACATCACAGTTAATTGTTTTAAGTCTTTTAAAACAAATATTTTAAAGTCATCCAGCAACATTTTCTTTTCCTTTGACCCATCTCATCTGCAGACTGTAAGTTTGCACACATGTATGTAGATACTATGGCTAGCTGAGTTGCATCATAGACATAGTTATAACTTGGTTCTGCAGGAACCAAATCTGCCTGTATAGACTCCTTTCCCACATCATTGTTTTGGTTTCATCCAATCATGCTCAACAAACAAGGAATTTAACTGGATTTTGTAATTTTATCACCAATACATAATTGATAATTTTGCTGCTGTGATATAAAAAGGGGATAGTCTGTGTAATTGTATTTAAGATAATGTATAGATGTTTTAAAAGCTTAGTGGAAGATTTCAGTTGAAACTTCTGTTAAATGATTTTCAAGAAGTGGATATAAACCTAGGAATAATAAGTAGCATGATGCTATCTTTGGAGTAGTGCATCTTTTTTAAAACCCATAACTTGAAAGTTTGAGAGCAGTCAAACCAAGTCTATTTTACACTGTGCTTTAGCTCAGTAAATTTGATTCTACTTCTCACAATGTGGAATTCAGGAAGGGTGCCAGCTGGTAAAACTTCCTTCTTGTTTATCATTGATGCCTGAGGGAGAAGAAATGAGGAGCCCCAGGGAGAAAATGAAAACACATGGCCCACAAAGTTATTTTGAACAATGTGAGACTTCACAGAGAATGAAATAGATCTTCTTTAACTTCCTGGGCTTGCTCAGAGCAAGAAATGCAATTTTCCACATTATTTTTAGTTTTAATTTAAGCATAGTTCCATATGAAATATGTTTCATTTAAGTTGTTCATTATCTCAGACATGTAAAATTGATGCCCTGACTTCTGTTTGACGTATGGCTTTTCTTCAATGGCATGATAAATCCAGTGTATATTTGTTTTCAGTTCATAATTCTTGTGCATGATATAATATAACACATAATACTACACAAGAGAAAAGGAAAGCATTTTAGAAGGATGTAGAATCCTAAATATTCTCACTCACTATGACAATGTTGTAAAATATATTGCAAACTTACTCTTATTTTGTGATGCTTTTATTTCCTTTTTGTCTCAGGAATTCTCACAAATTACACATGTTTAATGAGTTTAATAATTGCTTCACAAATGTGTCGCTCATTTTCCATATATAAACCTAGTTTCCTCTGAGATTTTGAAGTACATCATATTGCTTTTTCATGACACTATCTCTCCAAAAACTGATTAAATCAAACCTTTGAATTTACCTTGTAGATTTAATATTATCTATGGAATTCAAATGGCAGGTGTGTGAAATAAAATGGGAGAGATGTGGTAACAATCACAAGTTTTTTTTTTGTTTGTTTTTTGTAATCATCTTTGATTTCCTTTTCAGAAACCTCATGGAGATCAAAGCCATGGATAGAGGATTGTCCCAGTATTGACTTCCTGTTAGGACATCCTCTGCCACAGCTTTCACTTTGCAATCATTTTATGTATAAAATGATAAGAATAAATGAGAGCATGTATGAAAGAGAGCATTTGTGCCAGCATGGGCTGGATGTGGATGGCCCTCACACCTGTAATACTAGCTACTCACCAGGCAGAGATCTGGGGATCATGGTTCCAAGCCAGCTCCATCTGGAAGGTCCTTAAGACTCATCTCCAATTAATCAGCATAGAATGGGAAGTAGAGCTATGGCTCAAGTGGAAGAGTGCTAGCCTTGAACCCAATAGCTCAGGGATAGCGTCAAGGCCCTGAGGTTCAGTCCTAGGACCAACCCCTCCCCCCCCAAAAAAAATTACACAAAATAAAAAACCAAGAGAGGATGGAATTGACACAAAACAGTGAGATGAAACATACAGAGTTGGAAACTCACTACCTTAATAACTGCTGCAATGGAAGAAAACTTTTTTTATTAACTATTTATTTCCTCAGTAGTCAAATAGATAATTCCAGAATCGCAGGAGAACCAGCTCAACTGTTCCCATTCCACCACAGCCGCCTCTGCCTTTTAGATGATTCTATATGTTGTGTGTGTTCATGTTCATATGAGTGTGCATGCATGTGTGGTTTGTGCACTTGTCTGTATAAATGTTTATGCAGAGACACTATTCATAGATTGCATTCTAAGCTTGTGCGTGTCAGCACATGACGTCCATGTGTTCTGCTGTGTTTCCTTTCTTCCTTCCTTCCCTTCCTTTCTGTCACTTTCCCTCCTTCTTTCGATTCCTCTTACCCTTTCCCTTCTGTCTTTTTTCCTACTTTATTTTTTGCATGAGAAACAGGAGCTCAATGAAAAACAGTCAAAGGTGACACACATTAACATGAATCCTTGATCCCTATCATGATACCAGGGATTGGAAGCACTGAGGACATTGCTGTATCTGGAATGGCTCCAGAAGTAACCAAAATGTCGTCTTGAAATTAAAAGCTCATCATTGAATGATATGTTTATCTCCTATTTAAATAGTAACCTGGAATTTTCTTTTAAAAACAGTATGTAGCTAAATAACCCTATTCAGAGAGTATTTTAACTTAAAGCACGTCTTAAATTCCCTGGAATCCACTGAGTTCTGATTTGTAAGTAAACTGAAAAGCATCACCTCTGTGCATAATTAAAAATTAACTAAACATAACTATTTGGATAGTTACTTGGGGATCTTCATATTAAAATAAGTGAGAGATTTGAGATTATCACCTATGATTTCTAAATTATAAGGAAATTGGCTGTTACTCTGCGTTGCAGTGTTTAAAGTAAAAATAAACTGCCTTATCAAAAATGCTTTGATCATTTTGATAATTCTGTCAAAAAATCTCCCCAAATTTTGTCCTTGCAATATATTAGATATTGAATATACTCATAATCCTAGCATTAGGAGGCTGAGGCAGGAGGGATGAAGAGTTTGAGGCTGGGCTAGGTATTGTGACATCCTGACTCACGAAACCAAAACAGGGGAATAATAATGAAACAAGCCCATTACATTTAATGAGTTTGAGAGAAAGTCTTTCTTTTTGGTAAGAAATATACTCCTTTATTCTAAAGAAATAAATACTTTGTTTTCAAATTGTCACTGCTTATTGACTTTGAAGAGAAGGTAAATTTGTGGTTAATACTTTTGTATTTTTATTACACAAGTAGTACATTGATATGCATTGTGGAATTTCCAAGAAAGTGTATTATATAATATAGAGATAATGTAATTTTTTTTAAAAACCTAAGTGCTATCATATGGAGGAAAGTATATTGTAACTGTCTTTCTCTGTATAAATATGTGTATTTTCATTATAAGACATTTTGTGCTCTCATTGTTTTATTTTTCTAGTACTGTAACTTGAACTCTGAACTTACCTTGAATTTGCTTGACTTGTTTGCCTTGCTGGTGCTTAACCTCTTAAGCCATGCCTCCAGCCCTGTATTTTGCATGTTATTTTGGAGATGGACTTTTATGCATAGGTTGGCTCTGAACTATGAACTTCCAGATCTCAGCCACTAGCATTGGTTTTTACCTCATTATTTGTAACACCTGTTTCATATTTGAGCCATCATTTATTAACCATTTATCTTTTCCTTTAGCTGGATATTTAAGTTCACATCCAGATTTTTACAATTATAAATTATTTAATACAAGGTACAATACATTAAGTATTATATGTAATTGATATTGTATCTGTAAGAATACTTGAATATATCACTGTTTTCCAGAAGCAGATAACTGAGTCCCTAAACAAAGAAAAAGAACTATTGTTTATATAAGATAAGTACTATATCTCATTCAGATAAGAAAGCTCTAAGCTTCCAGCTTTTGAATGTCTTTAAATCTGTTATCTTCTGTTTGAGGTTTATTCTCAGAGAAGCCCTCTCCATGTTTGAGAAAATATGACCATCAGCTCTTTCAGATTTCTCTACTTCTTACACAAAGGAAGCAATTATATCTCCTTGAGATTCATATGAAAATTTATGGAGTTGTCTTTCAGTAGAAAGAAATGAACACATCAAGGAGCATTTCTCACATCATGGGAATATGAAATCAATAAAAAGTTGAATTTTTTTTGCAGATAGTCAGGGCAAGTGGGATGGTTTCATGGGTGTTTTCCATTCTTGTAGGAATGAAATGCAAAGAATGGACAACTTGTGTATTATTTTCCTTCTTTCAGAGTTATGTAGGAAATTTTGTTCCTGTGACAGACTTCTTGTGTCTTTAAAATGTTGCCTGGGTTGGGTTTTTGTTGCTGTTTCTAGTTTATTGTTTTTCTAAATTGTAGGAAACAATAAGACAGACATGGTTTATACATAGTCTCTCTCCTTAAGCTCTTCTCTTTGAAGGAATATTATTCAGTTGTTTTGTAGTTTGCTGTAGGAATTAATTCCAAGGCCATCCAACATATCACAAAACGTTGTTAAGAGTTTGGTGTCTCCATGTCTCTTCCTCCTGAGGGTAATGCGATAAGAATAACAATAATGACTGAGAATCTCCTCTGTGGACAAGCTAGAATATCTGGATTCAGATGAACTGAATTTCAGCTTGAAAACATAAGCTCTTACAAGTGTTTTATTATGAATATTCTAAGTACCTGAGGTAATAAAAAATGATTCCGTACAAATCCTAATGGTCAAGTTGTTCATTCACAATATTCTTCTTTGGGAGATACATTGACTTGCACAGACGCCGATTTGTAATACTTTTGATTTTCATGGTTTGTTCTTGAATACCTAAAAAGGAGTGAGGAGGAAAGTTTCTATTCTCATGGCTTGTTTGTGATACAAGAAGTGTTGGCTAGCAATGTATATTTTAGGTTGCTTGATTTTCTTTAAGTAGTAATAAACAAACTGGCTTTGTAGATAAAGAAATTCCAAGTTTGGTAAAGCATCTTTTAAAACCGCTATTAAACATAAACTAAGAGTTTCCTTTTTACTTACATGCCTATCTGACTATCAGCCTATGTTTCTGCCTTTGGGATTTTTCTTTGCACTATTATATTACATTATATATACAATAAATGACATATATAGTATATCAATATGACACATAAATAATATATATCATATTGATATATGATATATATATGAAATATGATGTATATATGATATATCATATATGATATATGATATATATATATATTATGTATATGTGATATTGATATATGTTATTTTATGAAATATATGGTATATGATATATGCATGCTATTTATATATTTATATTATATCATATATTACATATGATATTTACCTATCATATATGATATATATAGTATTTTGGCTATTTCATGACAATCAGGAAAATATTTGATTATATAACATGAATGAATTTTGTGGTATCTATAATAACTTGAGGAACAATGAATGAAAATAGGTTTAAAAATTTTAATACATCAGAGAGGTTAGCTGAAGTTATGCAATAATTTTATCAAGTATTTCAATTGAGTATATTTTGGATTAGACATCTATTATAGTATAAATGTAAAATGGTGATTAAAACATCATTTAATGTTAACATTTTCTAATATAGGGTTTGTATTATAGCAGCTAGGCATGAAAAGTAAAGCTAGATAATCTATATTTTTTATTATACTTAAGTAGTTGTACTTAAATATAGTAGTTGTACAAGGAGTTGTAATTTAACAAAGTAGTTTGTATATACAATGCTCCTTGATCAATGTCACCTTTTTCAATTTTTTAAGGTAGTAGTAAATCCTTGTTTAATGTTCTTTTGAAAATCTGATTTTAAAGGTCCAATGGAAAGGAAATTTGTCTTTTGTCTGAAAAATTGGCTTGTTTTATGGTATGGGTCTTTACCATTTTCATTTCATCAATTTCTTAAGCTTTAAGGGTCAATAAATCATAGTCACTTCACTTTGCCTTTTGTAAATATTTAGATTTAATGGAAACAAGAGTAGATTCATTAAAGAATTCTCTTCTCTTGACATTCAAGTTTCCTCTTATTATTTGGACCTTATAATTAGGGATCTAGAGAAGGTGAGCCTGTATACTTAGGACTATTTAATTAAAATCAACTACAGATTGTTCTAGACTGACTAGATATTATAAAATTCTCCTTATGTTCAAATTAAAGCCTATGCCTAAATTATTATCTGTATCATGTCTTCGAAATGGTCAAATCTGGATTACTCAATTTATCCCAGCATTTCTTTTTAAAGCTTTTGGTACCTCCCAGAAACACCACGTGAATAGAGAGGGTTTTTTTTCCTCTTTTATTTCTGTAGAAATATGTAAGAGTGTTACAGAAATATATAGTGCATAGTGTAGTTCTCAATGTTTGGATAAGTATCTGGGATAAAACTCTTGCTTAACAAATATGTGTGCATTCATTTAATATGGAATGATGTTTTGGATGCCAAATATTGAACATTTTTGCAAGTCTGAGGAAAATATCAGTTTAGGTATAACATGATAGGGAAAATTTTTCCTTAATAGAAATTTGAACTGTAGGATGAAAATTTTGTTTTTCATGCTATAAGTGCAATCAACAGTGGAACTTTGGAAAACAGATTTTCATTTTCTTTTTTTCTTTTATTTACATTTTTTTCTGTAAAGATGCTGTACAGAGAGTTTGCAGTTATGTCAGTAAGGTAATTAGTAAATTTCTTGTTTGGAATTGTTACCTCCTCCTTTGTTTGAGATTTTCATTTTCTTAAAAATTTCAAGAAAAAAATTGGCGTTGACTTCAGTTTACAATTGATTTTAACTTAGAATAGACAATATTGACTCTAGATGTAACTACTATAAATATTCAATAGTTTTTAAACCAGGGATTATATGCTATTAGTTCATTAGCTATAATTATATATCTTAGTTATATCTTTGGTATGATAATTGTAGAATTATTCTTTCATTTACTTTCTATATGCATTTTACAGATACATGTGTACATGTATGTGTGTGACATGTGTGTCTGATATAGAGAGTAAGGCATACAAATCTATTTTTGGAAAATTTTCTGGTTTTCTGTAATGTGAGGTCTTTGTATTTTATACTCCCCAACCCCCAGTCAACTTTGTGTCATATCTACTTATTAACTAACATAATTCCTAATGACATTTGTAAATTAAATGTGGCATTACAGTATTTAAGTTAAATAAACTTACTACGTGAAAGAAATGCTGGTTTCAAAACAATTACCAACTCATTTTTTTTCTTTTTCTTTTTCTTTTTTTTTTAGTATTTCATGACTATACAATAGAACATTGAGTCCTGATTAGTATCTTTACTGGTATGTTAGAAGGCATTCTCACTAGTGCCTTAAAATAATTATTATTTGTTTGGCTCATCAGTCTCTAATTTGGACGGGTACAGACAACTGTTGTGCGTTAGTTGAGAGTTGATGGCTATCTTTCACCCCAAGATTGGCAGAGTAGGGCTATTGGCTAGAAGCTCAGGCTTCTTGTTGACCTTCCTTGTAGACTCCTTTATGGTTGTGTAGGTTCCTTCAGAGCATGGTGGTTTATCCAGATAAAATAAACCTAGGTTCACAAAAGTGTAGTGACATTACTTGAAGTTCTCTAACATGATTTTATCTATCCTGTGTTGGTCAAGGTCATTATTAAGATCCTGAGGGTAAGGGTGTAGTTCTACATCATTTGATTATACTTTTAACACCAATCTGGAAGAGCATGTTGGTAACAATTACATTTCATTTCATACACTATCTTCTGTTCACTCATTCTATTACCTGACTCACATAATTGTAATCCCTCTACATATCACCTCTATAATAACAATAAAGTAAATTAATAAAAAAGAGCCTCTTGAACAGGAGATATTAGAACAACAGTTTTGGAAAGTGTTATTTGGAAAGTTATTTGGAAAGTGTTATTTACCTTATGGCACATGATTTGACTTATGGGAAATATTTTAACTTTTAGAACATGAGTACAATTGGGAATTGGTGTCTGTGCATTTGCACAAGTATCTTCTGAATTAGGGATTTCATAACTTTAAGGGCTAGTACTTTTTGTTGCATATTGAAAGCCACAGTGTCTATACTGGATCCAGGAAGGAATAAGTAAATTATCTTCTGATGCTCTTTCAACCCCCTTAATTTTTTTCTGATACCTAAACTTTTCCATGTATTATAATCAGTCACAGCCATAGTTCTTTTATACTTGTGTGTTCTATATGCCATTCCTTATTTCTTTATACAATTTCAAATACAAATAGAAGTCCAAATTATTGAAGATTAGAAAAATACACACACATAAAGGTATTTGCATCAATGAAGAGTTAGTATTAAAAGCTTGTTGTGAAAATTGGGTAAGTAATAGTTTTTGGTAAGCTATATTTTAGAACTTTTGGAAAACAGAAATTTCTGATTCTAGTATTGATTTTTTTTAAAAAAAAAAATGCTTCTTATTTATGTCATACCTTCCCTTTTCTGTCTAAGAAGATTCTTTTAATATGATGATGATTTTGCTCAGTGTTTAGTTGTTTCAATACTTATGATTTCAAGTTGTCTTACAGCATTAGACACTGATTTGGGCTACAAATTCTTTTCTTTTATTCTGAGTGGAAAGTGAAATCTAGATAAGGTGGGTGTAATGTTCAGTTTCCTTCTCAAATGTTTTTCTTTTTCTATTTCTTTTGTAGAACATGGAATATGTTCAGGCTTGTCAGACCAGTGAAGCCCGATTTATCTATCTATCTATCTATCTATCTATCTATCTATCTATCTATCTATCTATCTATCTATCTATCTATCTATCTATCTATCTATCTATCATCTATCTATCTATCATCTCCATAGAGATAGATTTCTATATAGGGATCTCTATAGATATAAGTATTTAATATTTTATAAGTATATAAATATTTATATCTATAGAGATCTCTATATTTATCTCTATATAGATTCTATATCTAGAGATATGGAGATAGAGATATAAAGATAAATATATAGATAAGAGATTTATAGAGACATAGAAATAGATAATATATGTAATGTATAGAACTGGCAGCCCAGTAATCTGTTAAGCCCTTTGGTACACCATTTTTGGTACACTTGAGAGTCACTATACAAAGAATTCCAACAGAATTATTTCTCTGAATGCAAATTTTGAGGCTTTCACAGGGTACCAGTGACAGAAATAGAGAACATTATGGAAAAATCCTTTTATTTTTCAAAATAATATGAAATAAGGAAACAAAACAAAGCACTGACCCATACTCAAAAGTTGAGTTTATACTTTTATATATTCTTGCTTATTTAGCTTCATCTGATCGCAAGGATTATTGCTGTTGTGGAAGCAAGAAATGTTTCTACTGTCCTTGAATTCAAAAGAAAAAAAACAACACAAAACCCCAAAGAAATATAAAATTATTGCTGCCATTGAGTGAGTGATTACTTGTCTACCTAGTTCCTTAAGTACAATATTGAGTTTGTTTAGTTTGAAATCCCTTTATGTCATGTTTTTCCATACCATGTCTTGCTACTTGTAGAGTTGATGGAATTACAATGAGTTTTATGTATTGCAGTCAATTTTCAATTTACCGTTTGACTCCCCATACATTTAACACCAACACTACAGTAAAGTGGGAGGGAATATATTTTGTTGCAAGTTTTCAGAACTTTTGCTGTTCATAATTAGATATTCTTGATACCCTTTATCAGATTTCGTTGTGTTGGAAAGAGGTTGAAGAGCCAGGAAAATGTTCTGATATCTAGAATGTTCTGCTTTTGTATTGAATATCTTCCACTTGACATTTTATTTTAAATATTTGTGAATCAGTCTCCATTACTACCCTCAAATTTTGAACTTTTCTGCAAAAGTGGTATTCTTTCTGAGCCAGGCACTAGTGGTTCACACCTGTAATCCTAGCTATTCAGGATGCTGAGCTCTGAGGATCATGGTTCAAAGTCAGCCTTGGCAGGAAAATCCTGAGACAATTAGCTGGAATTAACCAGCAAAGAGCCTGAAGTAAAGCTATTCTCAAGTGGTAGAGCAACTAAATGAGCAAAAAAACTCAGGGACAGGCCTGACTTCAAGCCCCGAACTGGCAAAACAAACAAATAAAAAAACCCAATGTTTGTGTGTATAACTTTTTTAAAGCTAAAATTTATGACTATATAATTATTATGAAATTGTGTATAATTTAAAATTATATAATATACTTGCTCATTTAGCTTCATATGATGGAAAATTTCAGTGTGCTCAATGACATGTTTTCTGGTTCATTTAAAAAAATTGTTATTGCTTTTTTGAGGGCAGTGAGGAGTTGGTCATGAGTTGTCCAGACAACCAGCCTTATTTTTCAGAGAAGTGTTTTTGTCTTTTCTCCTGGCTAGCCTAGGACCTCCGTCTCCTACTATGCTTCCCTAGTGAGTGAGATTACAAGTCAACCACCTCTTCTGATTTGTATTTAAAAACAAATATTTACATAGATTGAATGCTGGAGACACTATGCCATTTACTTCCTACCTTTATGTTATCTTAAAAGTCTTAAGCTAATGGAAATGCCTACACATATTACCTGGATTCTATGATTCCTTTAATTTCTATTTTCATTTGTGTTAATTTAGCCTTTCCTTTGTCCCAAAGCAAACCATATATTCTAGGAAAAACTCTAGTTTGGATATTGGGGCTTAATATTTATAGTTAAGTGATATCTGAGCCTCCTGGAAGAGTGCCTTACTTATTTTATTCCCAGGAAATTTATGAGGAGTAAAAAAATAACATGAACATATGCATTTTCTATTACATCATAGTGGAAGAGTTCTGTGGAATTGATATTCAAAGATCTATCTAAGAAGGTGAGTATTTGTGAGTGTTCCATTAGTAATGAATTGTTACTTTCTGAAGGTACAAATAACTTTTTTCATGTAGTGCAGTCTGGGAAGCTATCAGAAGAACTTCAGTGGCACAGATGATGATAAAATTGTAGCCTTTTCTATTGATGCTCCATCTATATGCATAAATGAGATGTAATCATGTACCAAAGTACATTCATCTACTATTTCATGTCTCTGAGTAGGTAGGAAACTCAGCTTTAAATGAAAACCATTTGTTTTATCTTCTTTTGTTGCCTAAAGCCAACATTTGATTGACTGCTGTAATATGAATTTATAGGTAACTAAAATCCTAATATTGTTGAAACTGTACCACTATATAACCTGTCAGTTCTTAGTGATACATATAAAAACCAGATATATTTTTCAGCTGCTCAGTGTATTACGAGAGACCTAATGGGGATTTCTGTTTCCCTTGCAAATTCTTCTGGGCCTTGAATGGCATCAAAGGGCATGTTGTAATTTTTCAATTAACCTGTCAAAGATGTTCTGCTGTGGTCATTTCCATTTATACCATTTCCCTTCAATGTGTATCTAATGAAAATATTCCATAACAGCAGTAAATGGGAAGACAACAAGGCTCTAATTGTGAGGGCTGCTTTTGAATTCCCTGTATGGTTTTTTGTGGTTATAACTTTTGGCATGTCCTGTCAGGAAAAGCACAGATCCTTATTTTACAGTCACAGTTGATTGTACTGATTTTATCCTTCTCTAGTTTCACAGTGAGGAAGAGATTTTTGTGTTTGGCTTCACAGAGATAAATTTCCCTGTGCTCTGAGCTTCCTTGAGATGGCAGTGTAAGCTATTTACTTTGGAATACACTGCCTTCTATTTCAAGAATTGAAACACAACTATAGCATTATGTGATCTTTAGATATTTTGCTTTCTCTCTGAGTTTTAAAAGTTCATGATTTTACAAAAGCTGATCATGCACTAAATATTCTTGGTATTAATATCTTTTTCATAGTACATTATTGTAATAAAATAGCAACTCTTTTTGTATCTTTGAGAGACGATTCATTTTCAATTTTGTAAATTTTCTTTCCTCATTTATTTTCACATTAATGTAAAAAAATCCCTCAGCTTTCTAAAGATGATGATGAGAAATATCTAGGTCACATATTTAATTCTGCTAAACTCTGATTCCTGGAGACTACAGGAGAAAGAAAATGGTAGAGCAGTGAGGAATATACACTATTTGCATTAGTGTCACACAGTAGAAAGACAATACAATGGGACAGGTAGAAAGACAGATAAATATCTTCTATCACTTCTAGCAATGAACACAGCAAGTTAAAAAGTGCTTGAACTACCAATGCCTAGCTATTTTATGTTCTTAATCCAAGGAATAATGGCACATTATTCCTTTAATGACTGCAAATTATTCATTATTTTCCTTGTAAGGTAAGCAAATATTTGAAAATTATGTACAAACCTTTGTGAGGAATTCTTTTTAAATAGTGTCTCCTTTGACCCTTTCCAATAGCATGTGCCATTATTACTGTTGCTTTTTTGCTGCCAAAGAATTTAACAGCAATCCATGTCATTGAGTAAGCAGAAATAGAATAGGGTACATAACCCAGCTAATGAGACTCTGCGTTGGGAGATGTTCACTCAAAAGTAAAAGACAATTCCTTATTGTTTCTGACTGTTTCTTCTCATTTTCCTTACAAATGTATCACTTCTATTAGGAAATTTATAGTGGAAGCTTTCTTTCTTTTTCTAAAAGTCCTAGATTCTATAGGAAAATACATTACACTTATTTATTTCCAAAATACATTTACGTATTTTCCTAAAAATATTTGGTAATAAAGTTGTTTTAAAGAAACTCATCAGACTATCCTAATATAAATTTATTCCATGGTATCTTCCTTTAGAATAAATTCTCCTTTGGCCACAAATGTACAATAACTCATACATATGCTCTTGATTGGAGACCATGTGCTTTTTAAGATCAGGATTCTAAAGGTGATTTTTAGTTGTTCATTAAAATACCATTAAACAAGCAGTGAGAATCAAATTGTACTATAAAAATTTGGCAATGTAATTGAACTTCTAGTGACTCATTCACTTTTTAAGGGCTCTGATAGCCCAATTGATATCAGTTTTATAAAACTGTCTATACCTGTTTTAGTAGAAGTAATTTCTATCATGTTCTATAGGGAAAAGAAGGTTGAGGAAGGAATTCTGTGCTTTTATGCCTTTGTCGTTTGTTTAGTTTTGTAAAGATCTAGAAACTACATGGGCATTGATCCAATAGTCTTGAATTATTTATTGCTCTTTGCGTAAGTGTAGAAATTTGAATATGTAAATGACAGGTTGATCTCAGTGGCACCTATCTTATTGCAGAGTTTATATATCCCCTTTCAAGAGCAGAAAAATATATTCTGTTTTAAATATCTTTAAATAAATTCAGCTCAAGAAGAGCGCTCTACTCTTAAGCCACAGTGCCACTTCCGGTTTTCTAGTGGTTTATTGGACATATGAGTCTCATGGCCTTTCCTGCCCAGATTGGCTTTGAATCGTGATCCTCAGATCTCAGCCTCCTGAGTAGCTAGGATTACAAGCTTGAGCCACAAGCACCCGGCCCTTCCTTGTATTTGATTGGTGCATTAACACTATTATTTGAAATAATGCATAGGTATAGTGGATAATATTTCCCCTTAATTAGAAATATATTTCCTGCTTGTAGTTTACAAGGACATTTAAAAAAAAACGATAAAATATTTATAGATTTAAACTTCATTGTAGTCTTGTTGTTCACCCCATAGGTACTGCCAAAATTATGGTCCTGGCAAAGAATAAACAATTCCTTATCTGCAGAAGTCAGATTTAGCTTTCTAACTCATAAGTTGGGTGGTATGTAAGTGTAAACAAATGTATTCATGTAGAAACAGTAGATTCAAGGGAGGACACAACTAAGTGTAATTCCTTTGAAAGCCCAAATTAGAGTTCAGCAAAACAAAACACCAGGAATTATGTCCTAGAAAGGGTTAAGGTGAGTTCCAAGGAAAAGGGGTAGATGAACGAAGAGGAGGAAAAAGCAGTTTAGATTCCAATGTATATCCTACAAATTAGGAAGAATGAGTGAAGCGATGAGTAGGGGAGATGGATGAGAATATTGAAAGGAGTGACATTGATGAAAATGTATTGTATTCACAAACTCCTTTGTTAAATGGCAGCTCCTTTGTACAACTACCTAAAGATACCATTTTAAAAAAAGAAAAAAATATGTATCATTTACATTGGGAATGGAAATGAGGAAGCTGAATAGAATAATGTCACCTTTAATAAAAGCCTGATAAGGAAATGGAAAGACTTTGAAAGAATTATATTAAATGAAGTAAGCCAGGCCCAAAGAAACATAGGTCCCATGGTTTCCCTTATTTGCAATAACTTGTATATGTCTGAGACGAGCAGAAAAGGTCAGATAAGTTGATGTGAGGTGAAATGAACCCCAAGATAAGTATTCAAATGTTTTTTCTTTCTTGCAATTGTTTCTAACATATTTATAAGATGAATTCTTTGTTGCTTTGTATGTCCCTCCCCCATGGTATAACCCCTGCTTTCACTGTATTTGATGTTGGTATAATTTGGGGAGGGGAAGGAAAAAAAAAACAAATCATTTCAATAGGGATACAGGTGGACCCATTGCAACAATGAGATGTACAAGTTGTTATGTCGAAAAATGATCTTTACAACTTTGGT
Source organism: Dipodomys merriami (assembly GCF_024711535.1). Taxonomy (NCBI): domain Eukaryota; kingdom Metazoa; phylum Chordata; class Mammalia; order Rodentia; family Heteromyidae; genus Dipodomys; species Dipodomys merriami. Next base: position 10,932,869 of record NW_027202382.1, on the reverse strand, counting down.
GGGGCAAGGGGGGATAGGGGAGTTTGGGGGTTAGGAGATGGGAAGGAGTAGGAACGGGAAACAAAGGAGGAGGCAACAACGCTTGATAAGAAATGTACTCATTGGGCTGGGAAGGTGGCTCAGTGGTAGAGCACTTGCCTTGCATGCCTGAGGCCCTGGGTTCGATTCCCAGCATCACATAAGCAAAAAGAAAAAAAGCCGGAAGTGGTGCTGTGGCTCAAGTGGTAGAGCGCTAGCCTTGAGCTGAAGAGCTGAGGGACAGCACCCAGGCCCAGAGTTCAGGCCCCACGACCGGACCCCCAAAAAAAAAAAAAAAAAAGAAATGTACTCATTATCTTGCCCATGTAATTGAAACGGCTATTACGATATTTTCACAATTTTAAAAAAAGGGAAAATAGCCTGATAAAAATGAATTCACATAATATTGTTCCACATCATTTTCACAAGTCAAGTAGGTGCTATATCATTGGCAGTTTTGCATGTCACTAAATAGAGACGGAGAGTAGAAAGCTTGATATGAGGACTTGGCATAACTCTATGCTAACAAGAAATACTTAACTTCAAGGAAAGATTGATGAGGATATTGATGAAGCTTTGTAATAAAGTCTATTTTCAGTCTTCCTGTTGTCTTAAGAGATTTCTTTTCAAATCTTGGACTATTAACCAATCAATGGAATCCAGGATTAAAGAATTATTGCTGTTGTTCATCGACAGCTTCTAGAATGTATAGTTCTTTCATATTTTCTTCAGTGGTGTAAATAGTAGGCAGAATGTTTATGGATATTGTTAAACAGAATGGAAGTTAAATGTAATAAATTTTAGGCCTATTTACCAACTTAAAAATTACCAATTAAAAATATTGATATGTAGAGAAAAATTAATTGATATATTCTGAATTTTAAATTTTATCTAGATTGGTACATTGAATTTTTAAATATATTTTTATATTGAGCATATATATATATAATCTTATTGTATTTCTTATACATTGCTTCCAAGTCACAGGACCTTGAGCTTGCATTGACAAGCTGGTAGCTGTTCATAGTTTTAATGCCATTGCTCCTTGACCTTTCCACAATCCTGCCCAATCTGGATTCATGAAAAAAGGTCAACATACAATACACATGGGAACCATAGAAGACTTTCTCAGATTAATGGCAAATGTCTATTAAGGTTTATGCTTCATTGGTAGTATGAATGTATACTTAGTATATTTAGACAACCTAAAAATAAAAATTATCTAGCCAGGTGCTGGTGGCTCACACCTGTAATCCTAGCTATTCAGGAATCTGAGTTCTGAGGATCATGGTTCAAAGCCAGCCCATGCAGGAAAGTCTGTGAGACTCTTTTATTATTATAAAGATAATGTACAGAGGGGTTACAGTTACATGAGTAAGGTAATGCGTACATTTCCTATTGAGCATTGTTATCCGCTCCTTTGTTTTTCCCTTATTATCCTTTTCCTCCCTACCTCTCCTACACCTCCTCTCCCCCCTCAAGTTGTAAAGTTCCTTTTCAACATAGTGTGGTGTACATCTCATTGATACAATGGGTCAACCTGTCTCCTTATTTCAGCATTTTGTTATTTCCCTTCCTGTCCCCAAATTATAAAAATGTATATACAAGATGCAGGGCACTGGAATCAAATGAAGATGGCAGTTATGCCATGGGGGAAGAACATACAAAAGAAACAAAAAAATCATAGTACATTCTCTCCAAGTAACCACCAGAACACTGGAAGTGGCTCTGTGGCTCAAGTGGTAGAGGGCTAGCCTTGAGCTGAAGAGCTCAGGGACAGTGCCCAGAGATCAAGACCCATGACCGGCAGTAAAATAAAATAAAATAAAAATATCTATATGAATCTAATTGCTATTAGTTAATAGTATGCAATGTGATATTTAACTTACACTAAAATAAAGCTTATTTCATTGAAATATTTTATGAAGTTTCATTTGCTTGAAAAAATGATTGCTTTACTTTTATAATAATTCTTTCTGGGTAAAGAGATCATCAGTGTATGGATTTGCTATAAGGAAAATTAAACAGAAACATTGCTAGATGAACAGAAATGGGAGGAAGTCACTGAATGAAAAAATATAATAAATACAGTGACTTTATCAAAAGAAATTGGAAGCCAATTGCTGGTGGCTCATACCTGTATCCTAGCTACTCATGAAGCTGAGATCTGAGGATTGTAGTTTGAAACCAGTCTGGGAAGGAAAGTCCATGAGATGTTTACCTCCAATTGACTACCAAATCCCCCGCAAAACTGGAAGTGGAACTGTTGCTCAAAGTGATAGAGTACCATCCGTGATTGAAAAGGTACAGTAATAGCACCAAACCGTGGTTCAAGCCCCTCTCACATCACCACACCACCACCAACAACAACAACAAAAAGTAGGAATCTTAGGGCTTCTGTGATACTTTTACTTTTTGAACCACTAGGGAGGTTGATTAGAAAGAATCGGGTCTCCTGGGAAATCAGAGGCCTCCTGGAGCTGGTCAGCTCCAGTAGAGTCATAATTCCTTTCAGTAGGAACAGAGCTAGGAGCCAGAATAGAAGAAAGAGGGACAATTGAGGTGGGTGTGTTTTAAAAGGGAAATAGAGTATGCAGTCATGTTACAGATTGGACCATGCTTTTGAGTCTTAAAAAGAACAGTAAATATTTTCTAGATTTTTCAGTATTGGCCAGGAAAAGCAATAAGATAATAATATATACAGAAGAGGCAAATGAACATTTCTGATTGAAACTGTGTTAGGTAAGAGTTGCTATTGCTTTATAGTCCTGACCTGGAATTTATTGTTACATATTCTAGTTGGAAATCCTAACAAAATATGTAGACAGGGAGTTGAAGAAAATGAAAAATTATTTTGATCCTTCAAAAACCTAATAACTTTCTTCATGTAGATTAAAGTTGAAAGTAGTTGCTAACTTTTCAGTGGACATCATGTTTGCAATTTTGATATCATTTTAAGAAGTGCACAGTTCTGATGTTGGTCAAGATTCTGAATGGTCAGGATTTTATGCAGCCTTGTTATGTGGTTGAAAATTATTCCATGCTTGCAGTCTATTATAAGGACCTGTTATCTTACAAAAATAAAAAGCAATTTGAGTACATATTACTGATATAATTTTTCCTATTTTATTAAAATAATGAAGAACAAATACATCATTTCCCTCATTTCTGCTACTAGGTTGCCTTTAAAATACATGTTTAAATTATCTATAATACCTGGCATAATGTTTATAGACACTAATTAGTTGTTTTTATGAGTGCTCTCTTCTCTTAAAATGTTTGGGAAGGAATGATGCTTTGCATCATTCTATCTAATCCTTACTTTTTTTTTTGTCTTTGTGAGAGGTTTTATGATTACTGATCCATGCACCTTAACAGTATGTTTCTAGGAGTTTATGCATTTATCTAATTGACTAGTATCTAATTGTTTGTTGTAATCTTATCCTTTATACTTTTATACTATGAGTCTTAATGTGTCTTCCCTCATTTTTGTATTTTATCTATGTGCCTGCTTTGTTTCTTGTTCTTGCTTAAAAGGTTATCAGCCTTTTTTACAAACACAAAAATCCCAAGACTTAATTTCTTTGATAGCTTCTATTACTTTCTCTTTTCTCTTACACTTATTTCTGCTCTAATGATAAAAGTGAGCTTAATTTATTCTATTTTTTGGGGGTGAGGTGCATGCTTTAGTTCCAATTCAGGGATTTATACTTTCCACTTCAACCATACCCGTAGCCCTGTTTGCTTTAGTTAATCTTTAAATAAGATCTTTGACTTATGCCTGAGATACCCTGAACTGCAATCCTTTTATTTTTAATGTGTAGTTGAAAAGATAGGAGTGAACCATTATGCCTAGTTTGTTTTTAATTTGTTAAAGATAGGCTATGATGAATTATTTTTGCCTGAACTAGCATTGAACTCAGACCCTTCTTGTTTCTCAAATAACAAGGTTACATTCATGGATTCCCCACAACTAGCATTTTAGCAGTTTTCAAGCTCAATTATGCAAGTTACATTGCATAATTGAGTCCTTCTAATTTAGGAAGTTCTGGTTTTGCTGCCTTCCAAAAGTTTTAATATTTTGTGGCTTTATTTTCTTTTTCTTCATGATAATTTTCTAAGTTGCTTTTTCATTTTTCCCTTACCTTATGGGGTGCTTAGGAGGATGAGGTATAGCTAACATATCTCTTGAATTTTTCTGTATTTCTTCTATGAATTTCTAGTGATATTCCATTATGGTTGGGAGGAAGCGGTGTAATTTCTATCTTAAGTTTAACTTTTTGGGCTTACCTGTGATTTGATCTTGGAAACCACTCTTAGTGTAGTTAAGAAGCATGCATATTTGTCTGCTATGGGTGGTATAACTTCTTATTTATTGTTGTATATTTTTTAATGCTTTTCAGCTTCATTTAGTCTATAGCCCTTTCAAGTTTACTCTTTTCTTATTGGTTTTCTGCCTGTTTTCTTTATAATTAGAAGTGGATTATTTGAATCTTCTATTATTTTTATTTATACTTTTGTACTCCCTAGCTCTGCAGTGCTCACTTCATATATGTGGGTTATTTGATAGCATATTTACATTTATAATTGTTATTTCTCCTGATAAATTGACTGTTTCATCACTACATGATGTTTTTGTCACTTGGTACTGTTTTTACCTTAAATCTATTTTGTTTGTTATATATATAGCTACCTCTGATCCCTTTTGGTTGATATTTGTGCCAAATAACATTTTCCATCCCTTTCTTTCAGGCTATGTGTGTTCTGAATTCACAGATTCATTTATAAACAACATATTGTTGGTTTTATATATAATATTAATATCCATTGAACTGCTCTCTATTTTTGAATGGGTTGTTTAACATACAGTTAAAATAATTACTTGTGAGAAATAATTTATTCTCAACATTGTATTGTTTTCTCTGTGTCTGTGTCTTTGTTATTGTCTGTCTGTTTGTCCATGTCCCTGCTTCTGTCTTTCCCTCTGTCTCTGTTTCTCCTTTTGTCCCTCCCTCCTTGATTGCTTCCCTTTCTCCCTCCCTCTCTCTTTTATTCCTTGTTTCCTCTCTTGGTATATCGCTTTCATTTTATTCAGTGATTCATTTTGTTGTCATAGACTTTGATTTCTTGTCTCATTTTTATTTGATGCCTCTTCTATGTTAAGTATAAGATCTATTTGAACTTGAGAACAGATTCACTTAAATCATGAGCATCTATTATTTCCTCCTTTATGCTATTGACAGCACAAATTACAACTTTTAAAATTGTATGCCTATTAACATATTTTAGTTGGAGCAGTTTTATACCTTTGCATTTGAAGTTCAAAACCAGTTATAAAGATATTTATTCATTCCCATTGCAGTATTACAGGATAGTCTAAATATTTACACTTATTAGCAACCTTTGAACTTTGATGTTAGTATTTGGGGGCAATTCATTTCATGTGAATGGCTCCCTTTAGTATTTACTATGAAGGATGTCTAGTACTAATGGAGTTTCTCAATTTTTGCATATATGAATAATATTATTTCTCCTTCATTTTTGAAGAATTTTTTTCTGGACATACTACATGAAATGTAGTAGATTTGATGGCTAGTTTTCTAGTCCTTCTTTTAATATTTTAAATACATCACTCTATTCCCTTCTGATCTGCATGATTTCTGCTGGAAAGTCCACTATTATTGTGTCTCCCTTGTATACAGTGAGTCACTGATTTTAATGTACCCACTTTTAAAATCATAGCCAATGAAGTTAGCCAGGCCCTGAAAGACAGAGACTATATGCCTTTTTTCATATCTTAGACCCCTAATACAAACTCCCATATAAATGCACACAGGTGCACATGTATAAGTAGATGATCAAACTAGCTACAAGTGTAGTATATGCAAGAATGAAAGTTCATAGTATAAACCACTTGAAAAATGAACAGAAAATTTCACAAAATGAATGAGGATGGCTGGTGGGATGGGTCGGATATATGGTAAATAGAATCCTTTGTAACACTCAGTGTACATATGTGAAAAAGGAAGTGGGAAACGATGTGACATAGGGGGAAGGAGTTCATGGGAGGGGAAAGAGTGCAGAGAGGATCAAGATGCACTATCTACATCAATGAGCATGTTAAGTTGTGAGCCCCTTGCTCAATTTCAGATTAAAATGAAATCAACAGATTCACCTTTTGTATTTGAGTTTTAGCAATTTTATTTAAATTTGTTATGGTGTGCACTGCCTTCTTGAATCTCATGCCCATTTTCTTTCTCATATTTTGCATTTTTTCCTGACATTAATTATTTAAATATGCCTCTTCCCTTTTATCTTTCTCATACCTTTCTGAGATGGCTGTAACATGTATGTATAGATAAATATATATATATATGTGTGTGTGTGTGTGTGTGTGTGTGTGTGTGTGTGTGTGTGTGTATTTCTGAGATGTCCTCAGTATAGGTATATAGTATGTGTATAAATAGTGTTTTTTTTTACTTTACAACAATGCAGAAGTAATATGCATATACTAGAAATTGAACTTTGAATTTTCATTTGTTCTGTGCTGTACAATATTCCTTAGTGGTGCTTGCAGTGGCATTGACATGAGCCTTCTGGTTGGGTCTTCAGTCTTGGAAAGAAACAAGCAATACTCTATTCTACACAGTGTGACTGAACTGTACTGTTCTATAAATAGGGTGCATTAAATGCAGTTTGAGCTTTGGTGTTTTCAACTAACGAGGCTTCATAAGGTGTAACCCTACTGTAAATACAGCACATCTCTACCTCTGTTTCTTTAAGGTCAGTTTCTAGCGATTTATTTCATTCCTTTAGTTAGACTATGTTTCCTAGTTCCTTTGTGTGCCTTATTATTCTATGTTGGGTTCCATGCATATGAACAAACAGCCATCTCTGCCATGCCGGGGATTTATAACCTCTTACTTTGTTTGCTAATGTCTTATGTAAGATGCCATGTCTTTTTTGCTTTTAGAAGCACCACACATCTTGAGTGTGCCGTGTTCTGTCAGCACATTGAGGCAGCTGAGAAAGAATCCAGTCCCTCAAATGATCCCAGGAAAAGCTGAAGCACCTCCCTCATTCTCAGCTCATCTCATTTTCCTGGGAGAGAATCCACTCTGCTTGGTTGCATCTGTCTGGAGCAATGCTGATCCTCCAAACAGTGGCAAGCCACCCAGGTCTCTCTTTTGTTGTCAGTGGTCCCTAGGTGTCTAAACTATGCAATATCCCATCAGTATTCCAAGCAGGCAAGACATAAACTAGTCCCTTAGCATACTACCCTATCACATTCATTACACAAATGTGTTCTCTCTTTGGTTTCCTAAGGAGAAACTTGAGACTTATACCCAATAGCTCCATGCCACAAGGGGGAGGGTTGCCAGGCAAGTGAGACTTTTTACTTCTGGTTTTAATCTAGATTTTAAAAAAATTTACCTCTTGATGAAGAGCCTCTTAACTTTTTGCTAGATTTCTAATAAAGGGAATTGATCCATGTATTGGTAAACTAATGCTTCTACGAGGAAAGGACAATCTAGGGCTTTTCTTTTTTATGCTATAATCCTGTCCAGATTTTGATAGTATAATTGTCTTCAGTCCAACAACCATAGGGAAATAATCCTACATATTATTATCAATGTTCCTTAACATTATAGTAATACTTGAAACTTGTATGTATTAGTTATTGCTACATAAAAATGAACCTCAAGTTTAGAGGTTTAATAGGATCAGGCTTATCATCTCGGTTTCTTTTATCATCTCAGTTTCTTTTCTATCATCTCCATTTCTTTATGGTAGGAATCTAGATATGGCTTCTCTGAGTTGGCCAGCATCATGCTAGATGCTAGTGCTATGGCCATCTCAAGCTTTGCCCAGTAATAGACCTGTTTCTACACTAATTTGTGTGATTACTGTGTGGATTCATTTCCTTGTGGGCTACCAAACTGGGAAATCTAAATTCTCCATTGCCTGGAGGAAAATCCTCAGTTCCTTACCAAGCAGCATCTCCATGAGGCAGTTTGGGTAACGGCAGCTGGCTTCAGTGAGTCAATGAGAGAGCAAGAAAGAAAACACACTATGTACCATACTTTCCAAAGCACTTCCATCATTTTTTTTGCCATATACTGTTCCTCTCGAGGAAAGCCACCAACAAATATTTCTGTACTTAAAGGAGATCATTCAAGAGTCCAACAGGAAGATGGGAAGAATGTTTTCCATTTCAGAACCTGCCTACTACAGACATGTTGTAGTCACTTTGAGTTCTCTAACAACGTAAAAGTGAAGTATAGGACACATTAATTTTGTTGTTGCCAGGTGGTACAGTCATGGATTAACTGCTTAGCACCTCTGAATCTTTGACAAAATGAGCCCAATGGTGCCTGCATCCTGGGTGTGTAACCGCAGAGGAGGAAAGCATGTTCATTGTAAAGCCGTTTTTAAGTGACTGGTGAATCTTATAAATGTTTCTGTCCTCACCTGTGTTCCATGGCTGGGTAGAGTACGCTAATGACTGTCTCAGACACAGTACTTATGAAATATATACGTGTCAAGTATAGGAGAATGAAACATACTAAACTACAACCATTATTTTTTGAATAATAGGAAACTGTGCTGTTTAGTCAGTATCTTATATTATAACATTGGAGGAGTGTTGTATCTGCAAATAATTCTAAAACAAAATAGACTCTGTGGTGAGTGAGAATAGTTATTGTAAATGAAGGATGGGAATGTAGGATGAGGTCTTAAATGTGTGGCCAGGTGGCCCAGATGTTGGTAAATATCCAGGTAAGGAACTTTTAATGCTTTCTAGACAAAATGTAGCTGTGTAATTCAAGCAGATGTCTGATATCTCCTCTGTTCATCATAAAATAAACCTGCTGTCACATATATTAAATATATTGTCTGTAGCATATAATTTTAGAAGTGTTTTAGCATAGCACTCATTGGTTGGAACTGCAACAGTGATGCTCTTAGGAGTAAGATTGCGAAATCCATAATTAGTTTTGTTAGGCAAAACTATGGAAATCAAACTTGGCACTAGAGTGAGAAACTTTAGACAGTGACAAATAATATTACAGTGGCCAAGAATATATTATTTCCCAGGCACATTTAGAGGAATTTTGCCTGTCATTTTATTTTCATGATAGTCCCAGAAAGGTCTGTATTGTCAATGTTTTCTTCCTTTTTGCAGATCAAATAATGAAGATACAGACAAATTCAATACCTTGCCTCTCTATCCTAGAGTAACTGAGGAGGGCTGAGTGGAACTGGCTAGCCTTTCTCTAGTATCCTACCACTGAGAATGTCATTATCATCACAACACAGTATCACATGCAGATTGAGGAAAACTTAAGAATCTTAGGCTTGATTCCAGGAAAGGTCTGCAGGCAATTTGTAGGATAAAAATTGGATCACCTTTGAGGCCATGCTCACAACTATTTTTATTATGGTGTAGCATAAATTAATAAATAAAAAGGAGATGGATTTAGTTGTAGTAATATTGTGGAGGATAAAGGAAATCAGAGACTTGTTATGAAGTTCTCCAAGAGACCTTTCATCTCTTCTCTTCCTACACATGATGCCCTTGAGAGAAATAGCAATGTGTTTTTACTTATGGATTTCCCTCTTTCCCAATACACTCACTTTCTATCTTTATTTTGAGTTATATGTATGTGAAAATTGACTGGAGTAAGGAGATATGTGTGAAAAGTGTTTTGTGAATCTATATATCCCCAACCTCTATGCACAAAGTAAAGGACCCAAAGAATAATTAGAGTTCTTTTTTAATTCCCTCCTCCAATTACTGATAAAGCTTCTGAAGCTCCAAATGGGAAAATGTCACTAAAGTTATCATTAACTGGTGATCTCCTAAGGGGATAGCGGAAACTGAAGTTTCCTCTATATACTTCTAAAAATACTAAAGGAAAGGGTAAAGCTATAAAAAGGCACCCTGAGCAGGATTCCAGGTAGTTATGACTGAGAAAAACTTTTCTATAGCACTGAATCTTGGGATTTTGTGTATTTTTTCTTACATAGGACAAAAGTTGGACAAACAAACATAGAGATAATTTAGTGAACTGAAATAATTGAAGTTATCTACCTCTCCATATACAATTATATAATACAATTATTTGCTTACTTATGTTTGTTCATAGAAGGAATATTTGCTAGGTTCCTACAAATCTTATACAATTCAGTATATTGAGTTAGTTTTTTGACAGTCAAATGATATTGGTATCTACAGGCAGTTGTATATTACCCTGGTTATAGAACAGAAATTCTGATTTGGAACTGAAAAATTCTGAAAACTATCATGAGGGTGTGGAATTATACTTGAGCAGGCTGTGGACTGATACCTGCAGACAAGCAATATTTAAGAAGGGTAAGAGGAGATACACTTGGAAGTAAATGAGAACACCTAGAGAAGAGGAAATGCAATATGGAGAACACTAAAATAGACAATGATAAAGAGATAATTTAATATGGAATGTATAAGCAACCATGCCAAGAACTGGACAACAAATATTAATTGTATTTTAGAGAAAATAATTTTAAAAAGAAGGAAAGTAGAGTATAAAATTCCAGAAATAAGTCTCCAGTATAGGATTCCTAGAAAGAAACATTTTTTTTCAAGTCTATGAGAATAGGAATTTGAAACAGTTATATACTAAAGAGAAAAACCCCACTAAGAAGAACTTGAATACTAATATGATATAAGTAAAACCTAACATCCTATCCAATTTCTAGCTTGGATTCCTAATAGATTTATGTATGTCTCCAAGGACTAAGGTAGATGAAGCTTAATGGAAAAGAGGGTCAGTGAATGTCGAGAATAGAATGGATAGGATATCAGTGAGGTGTAGGGGTCTCAAACCATGGTTATGAGGGAAAACTAAGCTTACCATCCCCGATGCTCTAATGGGCATGTAAAGACATCTGAGGGAAATAAAGGAAATTTCAAAACAAGTTTTCTAATCCTTAAAAGTAAACAGGAAGGAAACTTGAACACATTATACTCCATGAAATAGGCTCCAATCACAATTTCCAAGTCAGCTAGAGCAAGCAAATTCACAGAAATGGAAAGCAGACTGCTATTTGCTGGAGGCCAGGGGAGGGAATATGGGAGATTTGATTCGTGGATATCAACTAGTGAGTTTCAATTTCACAAGAGAAAAAAAAAATCTGGAGGTTGTTGCACAACGTGGTGTGTACCCTGAATGTTATTGATCTGTATGATTAAAAATGGTCAAGACAGAAATGTTTCTGCTCTGTGCATTTATCATACATTTACAAAAATGTGAAATGTGAAAATGTCTGCTTTCACTGCATAGAAGGCAAATTCTCTATATTCTACCCCCTCCTTTATTTCTATTTCTTGAGTACCAAGAATGATTTCCCTTCCTTATATTGGGAAAGACTATGAGATTTACCTCTAATCCATGAAGTTACTGGCCATACACATACAAGACACAGACAGTTCTTATCCTAAGCAATAGAAGCATACTGTGTAAAACAATATGCTTAGAAATATACCCTCATCCATATCTAGAGTTGTGTTTATTGCAAATAAGAATACTGCTTGAAAACACAATAGATTTTACATAGCTTTATTTAGTACAATACCAAATACATTAATGAAGTGAGTAAGTCTGATACATAAGTAATCACACAATAAAATGACCCAAATGCTGTTGTCATGAAGGAAAACAATAGACTGATCCATGACCTGCATAGAAAATTGTAGAGATTGAAGCTATTAAGTGCAGAGTCTTACATTGTTAACTTTAATAGTGACAGATCCTCCTCTTTTGAATGTCCTTGTTTTTAGTGAATAAAATGAATAATTCTTTTCATACTATACTCATTTAACAGGTGGGCTATTAAGTATATCATTGGATATGGGGACCAAATAGCACTTTTGTATGGTGTGTTAAGAAACATAACCCCTGAGAAATGCTGTCTTTTGTTGAGGGGAAATAGCATGATTGACAGTGATGGATTAGAAAACTCTCAGAGCATTCTCTAGCAAAGAGAAGTTAATGTAGTTATTTCCAACAAATATTTCACTATGGTGCCAAGAAAAATCATGTCAGCTACATAGACTAGTAAGGAAGATTTTTCTTGGAAATTTTATACTTAAAAAATAGTTCCTTGGGTGCCAGTAGCTCAAATTTATAATCCTAGCTACTCAAGAGGCTGAAATTTGAGGATCAATGGATTGAAAACAGTCCAGGCAGTCAAATCCAACAGAATCTTATTTCCAATAACATAGCCAAAAGCCAAAAATGGAGGTGTTAGCTAAAGTGATAGAGCACCAGCCTTGAGTGAACAAGCCCAGAGCATGTGGTATGGAGTTCAAGCTACAACACTGGCATAAACTGTACAGCATTTTTCCAATAAAATATATACAAAAAAAGAAATGTACTCATTGCCTTATTCATGTTACTGTAACCTTCTGTACAGCATCTTTGCAATAAAATATTTTTCTTAAAAAGTAACATAAAAACGTAAACATGGCCAGGATGATGACTTTTTCAATGGAGTGTGTGTATTGAGTATCAAGGGAATGGTAACCTTGGCTATGCTGTGATAGGTAGACTGCGAATTTGTCAAGTTGGAAGCCAGGAACCCCAGGTTGGAGACTATTGAAGAAGTGTGTGAAATAGGAGTATCTAACTGTCTGTAGAAAATGTACTACAAGAAATAAATTTGATACATATTTGTTGAAATGGCACTGAGTTCCTTCAATTAGGGTGTTCTGGTTCTTACCATTCTGACACGGGCTGAAGTTAGACTGTCCAACAAAATCTTTGATTTTCCGCAGCTTTCATTAAGAAGGCGCATTCATAAGACACAACTTTTGAGTCTTGAGTATTCTTTGTTTTCCACATTGTTAAGCTGCATTTAGGAAACCATTAGTTTCCATAAATCATTCATAAATACAGCTAGAGTCTTTGCTTACAAGAAATAACTGTAAAGATATAGCACATGTAGATGATGGGACTTTAACTTCATAGAGTGATTAAAATAATCTTTTTACATTTGTATGTTTAAATAAAGAACAAATATTTTATAAATGATTCTTTACTGAGATTAACTTCACAAGGAACCTGAAAAGCTCACTTGGCACAATTCAAGGGTAACGTTATTTATTATTTGTTATGTGTCACTTGCTTCTACACAGACTTCCTCTACAATATGTCATATGAACCCAATGTTATTGATGAGGCATTTTCAAGTTCATGTGGCTGGTTAATGGAAAGTTAGACTTTGAATCAGAAGACTTGACTCTGAACTCTATTGTGTGTCAGGTATTAATTATGTATCCTTTAATCAAACACCTATGGAAATAAAACTTATTTTTTCTATGCTTTCTCTTTTTAAAACTATTTTCCTCCTAAATATTCAGTAGCAACATAATTAGGAATGATTGATAAATAAAACAAAAGAACTCAAGCGGGAGAGAATCTTATTTCTGAAAGATGTAAACTAGCTACAAAAAATAATGGAGTCTATCATATTTTATTTAATAAAATTTCTAGTAGAATTGTTACATTTGCTTTTTACCATTTTTATCTGAAATAATTTACTCAAACAAATCAGTGTTTACTTTTCCAAGGTCTGGTGAAAATAGTTTTATTTTCATTTCTACTTGATTAGTAGGAATAAAAAAAATCACCCCTGTTATAGATATTAGGTTTGAACATTTCACAGGAAACCTTGGCAGCAAATTTATTAGTTGTACAACAAGCCATATGTTCTAAACAAATCATATAAGCACAGTGTGCCCTACAAATAGTTCATTAATTTTACATTAATCTGCATTCATTTATACTCTTCTATTTTAATTGCTTTATTTTTCTCTAGTAAATATATGCAGTTTCACAGAATGTTGAAATGTCAGTGTTATATTTATTGATTTTTTTCACCATAGCTGAGACATCATTTTACCCATAATTATTAAAGCCAAGATAAAGGCTAAACACTTGAGAGATATTTAAATATAATACGTAAGTATTTGTGATAACACCTTAGCCAATGAATAAATTTCTCAGGGAAAAACTTCTTCTAATTATGTTAATCCTTAATTGAGTACTTAGTCATAATTTTAATAGGGTGATAAGGCCTTTATGAAGTAAAAACAAGTTATTTGAAGCATTTTATTTAAGATGTATACTTTTATTTCAGCAGGAACAAATAATACAACAGGTCCCTAGTTAGATATTCTTACATAAAACAGAACACAAGATGATAGAACCCCTTACTACTGCTTTAGTATTAAGGTTCATGTTGTTAAATGTTAAAAATATTATATTGAAGATTTATTGCTTTAATTTTCTGTCTGTTAAAGTTTTGATATGTCCGTTATTGTTTCAAAGAGATTGAGAATAAATACTCATATAATCTATTTTAATTTTTGTCAGTTGTAAGACTTGAACTCAGGGCCTGAGGGCTAACCCTTAGCATTTTTGCTTAAGCTCTACTACTTTGAACCACAGTTCTACTTCCAGGCTTCTGATAGTTAATTGAAATAAGAGTTTCATGGACTTTCCTGCCCAGGCTGGCTTTGAACTGAGAGCTCATCCTCCTGAGTAGCTAGGATTTCCGGAATGAGCCACCAGTGCCCAGCATGCTCCATATCAATCTTAATAAAATATGTCATAACAAAATAATACAATGTATATTTCTTTTATATTCTCATGTTCTCAGCACAGATTTTAAGAAATATTTATAACCTATGATAATGAATTTATGAACAATAAAGCCCTATTTTTTCATTATTTAGAATATTCATTTTTTACTTATCAATGAATACCCAGTATATGAATGTTTTACTGAAAAACATCAAATCCTCAGGGTAAGACATAAGTCCTTACTTGAATTTAAGCTAGGATTTGTATTTGGAATACTATGCAGACCTTTGCCAATTTTGATTTTCTTTCTGAATTGGGCTGACTACTCCTCTACTGGCGGTCAATGTGTAAACTGTTCTTTTATTCATAAATGTTCCATATGTACTTGTGGATGTTCATATGATGTGTACGAAAGTGCAAGCATTCCACATTGCAAAAAAGTAGATCCTACTTGGCTTGCTGGGAAACCCCTGGGAAAAATGTTCAAATGAGTTCTTGGGTCGATCTGAAATGTTTTCAGTTCCCTGTAGTCTTGACACTAACTTGAAAGTTAGTGCAAGAGAAATGGTAAATGTAGGCTACATTTATATCATGGATCCTAGCCCCTAATGGGAATGATTGTGTACTCTAAGCCCCTGTTTAAAGTGTGTGTGCTCCATGGAATATTAGCACATACCTCCTCTTGAGTGCATTCCAAATACATTCTCATTCCTCCATCACTGCTGAGTGGAGTCTGTATTTTAACAAGATCCTCAGTTGATTTGTGTCCATCTGAAAGTTTCAGACACATTGAAGTAAGAGTTGGCCCATAGAGACGCATGAATTGGTCATGACTCTTTCTGCAGGAAGTGGAACAAAATTAACCATCAGAAGGTATTTGATGATTGATCACACACAAGCACTCTTGTACTGGGTTAATGCACAGCTATTCTGTTATGTTTGGGATTGGAGCATGGACCAAAGTATAATCACACTTTGTCGCCTTTGTGTTTCCAGTCATCCCTGTCCCATTACTTTTCCTCCAAGCAGAAAAAGTCACCTTTGAAATTCTTTCCAGGTGAATAAGAAAAAAAATATATGTAATTTGGAAATGTCTGATGGTGTTTGATTTTAAGACACATTGAGTAAAAAGATTAAAATCTTTTCTCTTCACCTGATTGAATCTTAGTAAATGCTTAGAAAAGCATACTGGGTAAAATGTTCAGCATTTTATTGGGTTTGATACCATCTACCCCATTTTGCCTTCTTCCTTATGAGACAATGAATTCCCACAGGAAATATCATTGGGTTTCATTACCTGTTCTTATCACAGCCATGACTTCAACTGAAGCTGGTGTATGCTCTCCTTGACTAAGGACTGCACAAGTAAAAACAGCAGAAAAAGGCAGTATAAAAAGGAAAAGTCCTGAGACTATGTCATTGGAGACACAATATATTATATTAACCAAGCATATTGAACCAATTAATCTATTTCCCTTTGTATTATTTAAATAGTTTGGCAAACTTATTTAAGTTCTTTGGCTACATAAACATTAATACAATACTTTTTTTGTCTTTTAACTTTTTTGTCATGGAGTATATTTTACATTCCTTTGTCTTTTGTGGGAAGAATTTTATTTTTGCTTTTTTATATAGAAATCTAGAAATAGTGTCTTCATCCCAAGCTTTAAAACCCAACTTTCAAGTAAAAGAAAAAAAATACATGTTGTATACATAAACTTAAAGCCTGATTTGAGTCTAATTTGTAGATGGCAATGACCAGCCTCTTGAGAAGTAATACTATTTAGAGAACTACAGACTTGAACTACTATTTTCTACTATACTTTCACTGTTGAGATATACCAGAATTAAATAATTTTTTACCTAAAATCTGGAAGAAGCTTAATTTCTATGTATATTATTTAGGAGCATATTTAATCACTCAGATTTTAATACCAATATCTTTACAACTCTTAAATGGTATTTATTTTATTTGAGAACATACTGTACAGAGGGGTTACAATTACATGGCCAGGATAATGCATACATTTTTTACCAAGCATTGCAGCCTCCTCCTTTGTTTACCCTTCACCTCCCTTCCCAGCCTCCCCCCTCCCCCCCCACCCAATCATACCCCCCTCCACCCCCCACACCGACATTGTAAAGCTGGTTTTGACATGACATTTTGTACTTCTCATTGTTGCAACAGGTCCACCTGAATCCTTAAACGACTTGTTTGTCCCCATCTCCACATGTTATACTGACATCAAATATAGTGAAAGCAGGGGTTACACTGTGGGGGAGGGACATACAAAGCAACAAAGAAATAATCTTATAAATGCGTTAGAAACACATGCATGAAAGAAACGAAAACATTAAAATACATATTTAAGGGCTCGTTTTCCTAACATCACATTATCTGACCTTTTCCGCTTGACTCATACCTATACTAGATATTGCAAATAAGGGAAAAAATGGTATTATTTTTTTATTTCAGCTTAATAAGATTACAAGGGCTTTGGGTATGTATATATTGATATATATTTTGTATCTAAGGTTCTATTGAAATAAACAATAGCACTTTTGTGTATAGTTGTGTATTTCTGATAGAGAGTTTATGACTGTGTTTTCAAAGTCCTAAAATACTACTGGGGCAGAGATTTGATGTGCCATCAATGGTTCCATGGGAAAAAGCTAAAGTATTGGTATTATGATCACCTTTAAAACACATAAGAATAGAATAACTTGTCTTCCCTATGGAAAATCTTTGAAGCTTGGAATGGCAAAGTAGACTATTCCAACCTGGTATGGTCAGACTCTGTGACAAGAAGACCTAAACAGGAGTAAATGCTTCCCTCTTTCAGGGGTGTCTGTTTATGGCTCTCACCTGTATCAAGACATAATCTAATAGCTAGCAGCGCATGGTGGAACACAAAACCTCTCACTTTACTGCAGCCAGGAAGCACACAGAGAGAAGAATCAGCCAGGGTCCCAGTAAACCCTTCAAGGCAGGCTGGCAGGCCCTGCTTTCTCCATGTAGGCCCCACTGCCTCAAAGTTCTGCCACTTCTTAATGGCTCTACCTGCTGTGAACCAACATGTTGACAGAAGAGCTGTGGACGACATCTCAAATGGAAGCTACACCACAGTCCCCTTACAAAACTTGTATCCTTCCAGTTTTACACATTGCCCCACTCATGCCTTCCTATGACCCACTTTTACCTATTTTTCAACAAGTACTTTAAAAAAATATGCAATCAAAAATACAACTCTGCATGATAACACATAAAGAGCTCAATGCATTTACACATAAATATCCTGATGAAAGGAAGGTATGCTTAGGAGATGACTCTAAAGGCATAATGCCTCTGAACAACTAATGTATGGTTTATGAAAATGAATATCACGTAGAGGAAACAGGTTTTGGGGTTGTGGAAATGGGGGCAGAGGAATGGAGGGAGGAAGGCTGAATAAATGTAGTTATTATATTCACTATACATTAGTGAAAGAATGAATTCTGTACCTTGAGGGTAAGGATGGGAGGGAAAATTGGAAAGAACAAAAGAAGGGGTGACATTGTATTCACAACCTGACTTACAGGATTGTACCCCATTTGGACAGCTGCTTAATAAATTAATAATAATAAACACATGAAACATATATGTTATATGAGACACATGTGATTGAAAGCAAAGTATAAAGAATTATATTCAAAATAAGGTTATCTTGCGTTTGGAAAGGAGTTACAACTTAGCTCAAAGTTGACTGCTGTCTCCAAGGCAATTCATCTAGTAAACTATGATTTGGTAGTTATTTCTTCAGAATCTGTTAACAGATCTTTAGTTTGGTTTTGCAAAGAGTTCTCAACAAAATATCTGTGAAGCCAGTTAGCAATGTGCAAATGGAACAGGTAAAAAGTCTAAGTAATCAAAGAGATAAATTTAGACTATTTGGCATATAAATGTGATATGTTGCCAAAGCACCACTTTAGAATGGTATAATTTTATATTCATAGCTAGCTCTAACAGTTAAATCTACATTAGAATTCTCATGCTAAGAGTTTTCTAAGAGCTTCATTGAACGTTTAAAAATTTCAAAATTACAGTTTCATTGATTTAAATTTTAATTCTAGTGTCCTGTAAAAGCCATATGTTTTTCTTTTCTTATTATCAGCTTGGTATTTAAGATTTTGAATATTGAAAAATACACAGAGAGATTCAAAACTACATATCAACCCAATTAGGACTACTTAAATTTCTACTAGCCTGTCACGTTTCTTCACTTGACTTTGATGAAAATATTTTTTAACCCAAGCTTTGTTAAGACATACTTGAACAATAAAAGTACATTTTAAGATTCAGTGTGGAGTTTTGATGGGTATCTACAATGTGAAAGGATTACCACAATAAAGCTAATTGAGATAGTTACGCCCTTATTTAGTTACCTTTGCTGTGTATGTAGTAAGGACACTTAAGACGAACTTCCTTAACAAATCTCAAGTGTGCTACACAGTACTATGAACTGTGGTCACCATGCTGTGTGTTAGGTTTTCAAAGATACTCCTGCATAACTCCCTATTCCCTCCACTTCTCAGCCCTTGTAAGTACCATTATTCCTTTGGCTTTCATGAGTTTAACTTTTAAAAATTCCACATATAATGGCCCTCTTGCACTATTTGTCTTTCAACTTAGTTCACAGTTGTTCTCCATACTCACCTATGTTGCTGCAAATGATGAGCTCTTCCTTTGTAAGGCTGAATACTATTCCTCTCTGTGTGTGGGTGTAAGCCTGTCCATGTAGCCCTGACATTTTGTGATCTGTTCTCTCCATAGTAAATAATTCACTTGTCCATACTGGAAATGCTGCCGCACATGCATGGGAGTACAGATATCTGCTTAGTGTGTTTGTATCATTTCTTTTGGCTCTGACCTAGAAATGAGATTTTCTGGATGAGCTCTGCCAGTTTTTTTTTTTTGAATTTTTTTTCATAGTAACTTGCCCTACTAGACATTCCCATAAATAGGATATGGGGGATTCTTTTTCTCTATATCCTTGATGATGCTTGTTAACACTTCATATTCTTAGTAATTTGTCTACTTGATGAAAAGTGAGGTGAGACCCCCATTTTATTTTTGTTTTGGTTGTTCTGGTGATTATTCATACAGAACACCCTTTCGTTATATCTGTGGATCATTTGTGTGTCGTCTTTAAAGGAAGTGTCTTAGGTCTTTAGCCTATTATATAATAGCATTTGTTTGGATTTTTGCTATTGGGTTGAGTTCTTTATGAATTGTGATTATTAATCTCTTATCAGGTATTTTTATTCTGGAAAAATGACTTTAGATTTCTCTTATATTAATAACTACAATATTAGCTTTGTTAACCGTTTGGAAGGATTACATTTTCTTCTCCTTTTTTTCTTCTGTTTTAGAAGTTGAACCCCAAATCCTTGGCATGCTAGGTAAGCTCTCTACCACTCCAGCTACCTGCCTACCCCAAGTCATTGTGTTTGTACCTTTTCTATTGTTGAGATAGGCTAAACTTGGCAAGGCTGGTCTAGAGTTGATTCTGTTACTATATTTACCCCCAGACCTGCTGGATGCACAGGATTGTACTACTACACAAGCCTACATTTCATTTCTGTTTTTTTTAGGGGGGGGGGTCCGGTCGTGGGGCCTGAACTCTGGGCCTGGGCGATGTCCCTCAGCTCTTCAGCTCAAGGCTAGCACTCTACCACTTGAGCCACAGCACCACTTCTGGCTTTTGTCTTTTTGCTTATGTGGTGCTGAGGAATCGAACCCAGGGCCTCATGTATGCAAGGCAAGCACTCTACCACTGAGCAACCTTCCCAGCCCCTACATTTTATTTCTTAAATGACAAAAGCTTATTCAATAAATAAAATTACTGACTCACAATGAGTCTACCTATTGATATTTTACAACACTTTCTATGTGATACATTGTGTATACATATATAATGTATATATATATATATGCATATTTGTAACCACAAAATAAAATTTAGTTTGGTGCATTTTACTGAACGTAACATCTATTTTTAATGTCAAAAATTGTTTTTTCTTGCTTACATTAAAACATAAAAAAGTGTTGATCTATATCTAGGTGGTAGAACACTTAACTATCACACACAAGGCCTCAATAATTCAACCCTCACCATCACAAAAAATAGAATGTTTTAAACATTTTACCACCTGAAACAATATAGAAAGACCATTACCAGAAAATCCATGTCTGTCATATTGTTGTGGAATACCCTGAAGATCATTTAAGTGAAGTTAATCTTACATTTTTTTGCCAATGATTTCTCTTATTATTTGGTCTGTTCAAACAAATTGTCTTCCATATGAATTAGCAAATTAAGTTCCAGTGTCAGTCTCTTAGCATTGTTACTCAAATTGATTTCAGCTTTATTTTTTGAATTTACAAACAAAGTAAGAGTCTAAGACTGGTAGAGTTGCATATATCTATATATATATCTATATATGTATATCTATATATATGTATATATATAGATATACATATATAGATATATATGTATATATCCACATATATATGTTAATTTCATCCCCAATTTTTTCTGTAAATTTTTACTATTTTCCTGTTACTAAAGACTGGATCTAGGTCTTGGACATGTTGAGAAAGTGACCTACCATGTTAGCTATGGCCCTAGTCCTTCTGTTTGCATTATTTTATTTTAAAGATACTGTACAGAAGGGTTACAGTTATATGAGTAAAGTAACGAGTACATTTCTTTTTGAACATTGTTACCCCTACTATCCCTTCCCTTCCCTACATCCCTCACTCCTCCTGCCTCCCCCAGAAGTTATAACGTTTGTTTCCAACATAGTGCTTTGTGAATCTCGTTGCAATAGGTCATCTTGTGTCCTTGTTTCAGCATTTTGTTATTCCCCTTCCCCTTCCCAAATTAGATAAATGTATATGCAAGATGCGGGGTACCAAAAACAAATACAGTGACAACAGGGGATACACCATAGGGGGAAGAACATACAAAGGAAACAAAACAAACAAACCAGAAAACCTCACATAGTACATTAAAAACAACACAACGAAGAAAAAAACTCTGGTATCCATTGTTTACTTTTTGAAATAAGGTCTCTCTAGTTTTCTGGTCTGACCTGAAACTTAGGATCATCCTGAATCACAAACTTTCTAAGTTGATAGGTAGGCTTGTTTCACTATTGCTGCCTAACAGATTTTCTTGTTGGCTCCAAATTCTCACTCTTCTGCTTTCTACCTAAGACATCTTGGGTAACCAAATTATTTGGGAAATGGAATAAGAAAAATTACTAGCTACTTCAGTGTATTTCCTTGAGCAATAAATGGGCCATAGAGTAGTCATATGTGAGTATATTTTCCTCATCAACTTCTAAATTAGGGACCCTTATAAGCTTTGTTATGGTGCGATATGGTTATAAAAAAAGAGCAGAAACAATAATCAATTGTATTCAGATAGTTGAATACTTTGGATTTAGGAGTTATTAACTGGAAAGGTCTAGCATTCTTTCTCCATACATTTGTGAGTTGCAATTTGTTTTATAATTGTGAGTTATAAGTGTGCCAAAATGTATATAACTCTACTCATTATTTTATCATGTGATCTATACAGAAAATAATATATAGTACAACTTTTGAAGAAGATGGCTGATAGCTATTGTTTTTTGGTAGGATGCAGCAGAAATTATAAGAGCAAGAACTAGTATCAAGTGCCCATGTGATTTCTTACAGTCTTTTTCTATTATTTGTTGGTTGTGTAAGGCAGTAGTTCTTAAGCTTCATACACTGGACTCTCTTGAAGGCTTGTAATAATACAGATTAATGGACCCAGCACCTAGAGGTTTCACTTCAGTAGTTTCTAAGCGGGAAGGCAGGAATTTGTACTTCTAACAAGTTCACAAGTAATGCTAAAAATGCTGTTTCTAGCACTATACTTTGAGGTTCTTCTGAGCAGAATATTTCAAACTTCTTTGGTTTCCCTGAACAAAAGTGAGCAATAAATTGAGCATGTAGTTCCTTAAAATTAAGGAAGCAATTAGGGATTCCCTTGGAAGAAAAATTTTGATTTGCATCTGATTTTCTATCCTATTTTAAAAGACAAAATTAGCCATGGGTTTTCAGAATACATTATTACTCCTACTTCATATATACATTTATACATGATGTATAGAAAATATTATTGTTACATTAAGTATTTGTTCCTATTTTAAAAGATTAAAAAGTTTACCTATGACAATGATTTAAAGAAAATGTTCATATATCTTTTCATCTATAAATGAATA
The DNA here is from genome assembly GCF_024711535.1 of Dipodomys merriami. NCBI lineage: Eukaryota > Metazoa > Chordata > Mammalia > Rodentia > Heteromyidae > Dipodomys > Dipodomys merriami. Next base: position 10,909,926 of record NW_027202382.1, on the reverse strand, counting down.
CCCATGGAGTATTAGATTTCAGTGTGTATACTATCTTTCCAAACACAGATTTTATGTTTTCCACTAATTGTTTTTTTTAATATTTTATTATGTTAAATTAGTCAGACAAAGGTGTTACCATTCAACAAAACAGTTTATCAATACAATATGTCCTCATCAATGCCACCCATTTCATCAGTCTCACCCACCCCTCCTAACCCACCCCTTTCTAATAATATAAGTGGACATATAACCATGTCTCAAACACTGAACACTGAAGAATATGGAGTAAGCAATAGGAAGCAGTAGGATCAAGTGGTAAAGTGCAGTTATGCCAATAGAAAAAAAAGGAGAAAAACATGAATGTAAAGTATGTAACATCAAAATGTTTGCTAAACTACAAAGACAATAGCTATCCTAGAAACCATGCCTGCTATATTGTGGAAAAAAGAAATGAGATAAACATAACTTCTAATTAAAAAGTATTCATTGTGATCCTTCTCCTCCCCCCCCCCACTGACGATGGGGGGGGGGGAGGCTGGGAAGGGATGTGAAGGGTAAACAAAGGAGGAGGCTGCAATGCTTGGTAAGAAATGTACACATTATCCTGCCCATGTAATTGTAACCCCTCTGTACAGTATGCTCACAAATAAAATTAAATTAAATTTTAAAAAAAGTATTCATTGTGAATGATCTAGTTTATTCTCTACTTGGGTTTCAGTCTTCAGTGCGATAGAACCTAGGAGTGGAGAAGGGAACTGTAGAGAGAGTTTACACATGCCAATAACTTAGAGTGATGAAATAGTCACAGGCATTAGCTTGTCATCCAGGAAAGAATAAATGCAGCCCAACCTACAATAGACGAGAAAGGACATGGAAGGACCACAAGGTACAGAGGTTGAATTATTTTCTCCTAATCACTCAGTGATTGCTGAATGTATAGCATGTAGCCAGGTTATGCTAGCTTATGGACATCATGTTTTTGAAGGAAATTGCTTCTAAAAATTTGTAAAAGAGTGCTTTCTTTCAACAGAAGGATTATTGAAGTTCCTTTCAAATGGCTCTAAAGTCTATTTAAATAGAGCTTCTTATTCTTTTATGATATTATGCCAAAGCAAGCATTGGCTTGATGTTTGTATGATTGCCTGCTTAGTAGCTCATTTCTTTCAAAATTTAATTGTGCAGATCACTAACTGCTGTAATTTATCATGAAGTACCACAGTTTTATAGTCATCTAAGAAAGAATTAGTTGCAGCATGAGACTAGATTTGACATTTCCAGAATTATTATGTCATTAAATTGAATATTTGTAGGGACTGCTGTATAAAGACTTCATAGAAGAGCCACACACTTAAATATTATTAAAACATCCACTTTCCTCAAACATTAACAAATACATACATAATCCATTAAATCAATTCTGATTCTTCCAGTGAGAGCTAGTTTGTTTTTGTAAATCACTCCTGCACCTGTTAAATCTCAGTGGGGTATCTGATGGTCCAAATTCTTTTGGGCCATCAATGAGAGGAATTTTCACATTGAGAACAGAGAATGGACTTCTTTCTAGACCTGTGAATGGAACATCAGTGTAGTAGACAGCACCTTGAGTTCTTTGCTGAAAGCTATATCCAGAAGATTACTTATTGGTGCCTTAAATGTTTAAGTATCTTTAACAATCCCCAGCTTTACTAATACCAATTTCATGAATAGGTTTCTGTTTTTGCATTCCCTCTCTGTGTTTCAAAACAGCAAAAATGGTGTGTGTGTGTGTGTGTTGAAAAAATAGCAATGTTATTCACCTTGAAAACTCATGTTTAATATCTCATTCAGTATAAAATTTAGAGAAACTATTTCTAATTGTGGGTTTTGATGTGGCTTCTGACTTCTTAGACCTCTCAAATATTAAGCTGCAGATGCCTGGAATTTTTATACTTAGAGGAGCCTCAACTGTAATTTACCTGCCTCCCCAAATTGCAAGGATCAAATGTAATTCAGTGTAGATGGGGTTGCACAAATATGTTTTAGGAAAATACACTGCATTTGCCTCTTAAACTATTTTCTCATTTATCCTTATAAAAATGTGGAAAAGAGAAATCCATAAAAAGTGTTAAAAATAGAACATGAAGACTTTTCTAGAACAGCCAGTCATTGAAACAGTATATATTCTCAAGAATCAAAACTAATATAGGAATTTCACAGATAAAAATATAATTAAACTTCTGAAATTATGCAGCTGGAAATAAATTGATTTAGTTTAACACTTTCTGCAATAGCTGTTCATTCACTAGATCTTAAAAAAAATACACATCCCTCACAAGCTAACTAAGTGGAAAATGCTTATATGTAAACCCTGGCAACATTAATGGCTCATATGCAAATACATAGATTTCCATTCAATTTTATACCTAACGTGAGAATGAAATAGAAAAATGCTATGTATTTTAGCAAAATGTTTTTATATCCATGATGGAATAAATTTCATCTAAGTCAAGGACAGAAAAATAGTTCAAATGCATGTATAGAATGCTTCACAGATAATTAGGCTCATACAAGTTCCATTTCATAAACAGACTTTGCAATCACACTCTATGCCTGTTTGCATTTAATCATGTCACCTGCTTTGTTTCCTGGCTGACCCCCAACATGTATTGTTAGTGCCTACTTCAGTAAATTAACAGTAATTCAAGCATCTTTCCTGTAAACAAACTACTATAATCAACTCTTCATTATCCTCCTGTTCATTCAATTTAGATTGACTTCCATTTCTGTTCATGCATACCTTTACAAAACCCTTCCTTCCATCAGCTGATGTTTACCGACGGATGGCAATCTAATTTTAATATTTATATAAGCAAACTATAATTAGCAGAAGAACTTATCGATCATGTATTTGTGACCAAATAGAAGTATGTTTTTATTTGGTAGCATCTTTGCTCCTTGCTGTTAGCTACATTATTGATGAGTTTCTGAAGCTTTGTAAATTATAGTCTTTAGAGGCAAGGTATTATGTTTCCTGTAAGCTGAGTGCTGGATAGGTTCTAAATCCATTGGAAGATTTCTCAGTTCACATTGCTTCATTTTAACCCTTTGGAACATGCTTATTTTTATAACAAAACAAGTGAAAACTTTCTATATTATTGGTGTCTCATCTTCTAGAACCAAATTGCTTGATCCATTATTTTCTTCTGATCTAAGAAGCTTTTTGTGCTTTATCAAACTCCTGTTTGCAGGCCAGGAGAGTTTTCTCTCAATGAAGCCACGAACTAAAGCAGTAGGTAAGTGAATTCAGTAGTGAAAGAAGCCCAATAATTCCTTGTCCAATGATTCAGAAAACAGGGAAACACAGGGAATGTTGCCCTGCCTCCTCTTTAGTCTTTGTATTTTCAGGTGCTCTGTGCTGTCACGCCATAGACATTTTCCTGGTTTTTGTTTGTAGCCCCTGTGAATCTTTTACTTTTTTCAGAGGCTTTAATGTATCCTTTTCAGTCAAGGAATATTTCTTTTTGTGGTTTTGGTTTTAATTTTCTACAAGAAAGTCAGAGTGTCAGAAAGAGGGTGAAAAAAGAGAGGTAGAGGTTATTTGACTTATTTAAGTGGTTGGATTTGATGCAATGTCAAGAGGAAAATGGCAGCGATACAGATTTATGCCCTGGTGTGCTGTGGCATTGGGTATTTGAGAGTCACTACTGGCCCATGAAGATTGCCAAGGAACAAAACGATGCAGTCATCCTTGGATAATGACCCTTCTTTTTCAGATTCTTACTTATTTCCATTCTTCAAAATATGAAGTAATAGCTACATAGACAGGCAGTGTATGATTTTAAAAGCTTGAATTGTTTCATAAAGATAATGGGAAAGACAATAATTTAAGACTCTTCAGTGCTTGATAAAATTTTGTTGCCTTTTGTAGTATAGACTTTTTTTTAACTTTTTATTGTTTTAGCATAGATACATTAGAAGGTGACTCCAAAGCTTTCACTAAAACTCTATAGCAAACTGACAATAGTAATTCTTGCCATTTAGGGAAGTAGAGATTGGGCAGACTGTAATTTGAGAACAGCTCAAGGAAAAAGTTAACAAGGCTGTATCTCAACTAACAAGCTGGATGAGGTTATATGCATTTGTCATCCCAGTTATTTGGAATGTATAGGTAGAAGGATAGTGGTCCATTCTGAGCAAAAACATGCAACACTATCTGAAAAATAACAAATGAAAGAAAAATGGGATGGAGGGTATGGTTTATGTGGTTTAGTACCGACCAGCAAATATGAGGCCCTGAATTTAAACCTTATTACAGCCAACATCCAATATATACATATATATGCAAATCACAGTACAAATTAAGAAATTCATTGAATTTATAGGGCCAAGTATTATTTTAAATTTACTCTAGAAATAATTTCTTTCCTGTAGGGCAGCTAGAAATATTGCAAAATGTGAACTTTAAACTATAATTGAAGAATTGTAGTAACTTATAAGCTCCTGGATTCTTGGGAAGAATAAGGTATAATTTTATTTCAATGATGCTATGCATGCGCATTTAGCATTATTGATCAAGACAACATCACCTAAGGATGTTAGGTACTGCCAAGATAAGGTATATGGCATTGGTAAGTTGAAAGGTTGTAGTTTTCCTGTAGCCTATAAAGATTATAGTCTAGTTTGAATGAAGGCCACTAATATGTATTGGTACAGTCTTTCACCTTTCTCTGCTATAAGGAAGACAATCCCAAGATATCAATGAACAATAAAAATTTCAGAGAAGACAGCTCTAAATGTGTGCCCATCATAAATACCTATGTGATACTCATTATGCCACTCAGCCTTTCAAAAATTCACTCTCCCCAACATTTAATAAAGAATTGAAACTTCCATACATGCCTACTATGAAATTTAAAATAATGTATAATATACCAATGAGCTACATTGATAATTATAATTATTATGAATAGTATTATGCCTATAGTTAAATTTAAGTTCTGTGGCTGACTTTATTTGTATTCAGTCAGACACCTTACTCATCTTGAGCTGTATGTGAGGGTGTCCCAGAGGGAAATCAAGGATGGAAAAAAAGATCAGCAGAGTAACAATCTTCATTCTTGCTTTCTTAGGTACCCTAGACAATTTAGAGTACTATTGAAAGCCTTAGTATTAAGGGACTTTCAAAGGAAATGGTTGAAAATAGAATACAGATGAACAGCAAGAAAAGGAAACAGCAGCCAAACTCTGTGAACTTGATTGTGGGTTCTGTTTCCTCCTTTGTAAAATGAGATGATGTCCATGCCACAGTCAACACACAGTGTTCAAAGAGGAAAATATTTTAAAACCATGACTCTACCCACATAGACCTGAAAGCACAATTATTTACTAGCTGTTTCTTGGTGAATCAGGAATATTGTTTCTAATAAAAGTATTGTAATCAAGATTCTATAGAGCACCTAATATTTGCTGAAGTGATTATTTTCTTTCTACGAAAATGTATAGTGTATAAAGATTTGGTCTTCCCGATATCACCATTCTATTGTAGAACAACTAATTACAAGTGTTGTTACTAAAAGGAACTCACATTTAATATCTCATAGTTTATCTAAGTTTTATTTTCAAAGTCTAATAAAACTGAAATTAAGATATCCTTTCTTTTCTTTTTCTTTTATTTGTTGTAGCGGAGTTTAAATTCAGGTGCCTCAAACTCTTACTCAGCTTTATTTACTCAGGTCTAACTCTCTCCCGCTTGAGCCATGCCTCCAGTCCTGCAATTTAATGGTTAATTGGAGATGGAGTCTTGCAGACTTTTCTACCCAGGCTGGCTTCCAACTGAAACCTCTAGATCTCAGCTTTCTGAGTAGCTAGGATTAAAGATATGACTCACTGGCTCCTAAATAGGATGTTCTTTTATGTATCTTCATGTGGAGTTCTGACTAAGGAAAAAGATTCATCCATGTGCTTTTCTGATAGTTGGCAGAATCAAAAAATGGTTGGTAGTATACAATGTTATGATTGTAGCATTGAAATCCCATGTTTTAAATTGGCTTTGGTGTGGAAAGGGAAGGGGGGGGTGAGTCACTTAGATTACTGAAAGGCCATCCTGGGATAGCCATATGAACTCTTCTATAAGCAGCTTGTAACATGGTTCTTTGCTTTCTTCCAGAATAGCAAAAGAGTTCTATTTCTAATAATTCACATTTAATTAAAAGGATTGATTGATTAGACTATTCCTGGCTCCAAAAGATAATATTCCTTCAGATAAACTTAGACTCATTGGATGAGCAATTCAATCATCTGAGTAATATCCCCCTATATTCATGGGCTCTGCCTACATTCAAGATGAGACAGAGATTATATACCAGAGGACTGGAACCTTGGAGTCACACTGATAGGCTTAGCACATTGCTTATATGTTGATCCTTTATATTTTGACTGAATTTATAAAGTGTGTACTTGATAAGTGGTATTTATAGACTTCACATGGATAAGTCTGAGGCTACACAGAAAAAAATCCCTGATCTTTCTTTATGACAGGAGAGAAAGTACACACCATCTCCTATGACCAGGTCTTGATTGCTCCTCTTAGATAAATCTTGATTGGCTTAAAATGGCATCATATTAATTTAAATTATGTAAGTCTCATTGATTGCTAATGAGGATAATGATTCCTATATATATATGCATATATAAAATTTAAAATTCTCTTATTTTGATTATGTAATACAGAAATTGCTCAAATATAAAAAACTACTCAAATAATTGTGGAATAAGCAAAATGGCTTAATGGGTTCACACCATAACCTGTATTGTTTTTCAGTTTACATAAAATGCAGATGAATAGAATGCATGCATTTAGATACAAAAGAAACAATTTCTCTCCCTAATATTAGTCTAAGAGAGTCTCTTAAAGTACTGGACTTCTACCCATGTAAAATGTGTAATAACCCAGGAGATCCCTTCTAATGCTAATATTTTATCATCTCCCTATTTCTTCTATAAATTTCAGATTTTTTTGAAGGAAAAGAGCTTTCAATAGGCTCACAGAGAAACCTGACCTTGCGTTAGCACATAAAAACCAGTCTGCACATGATTATGGATTCACATAGTGGAGAATTTTCAACATGTCAAGTACTGGTCTTCAACATTAGAAAAAAAAAAGAAAAAAAAACAAAACAAAACAAAATATGGTTCCAAATAACTGCAGGGTAAATGAGTTTCAAATTCTGTTTATCATTCTCACCCCAAGAGATTTAGGGGCTGTTCAATTTTTTTGTCCCCAAGCAGGAAACCATTACTCACTCTTTGTCTATCAGGTAAAGGAACACAGGTTTGGGATGATATTTCTGGCTCAAAAATCTATGACTTGATACAGGTTCAGCTAATGGTGAAAAGACACTTCTTAGAAGCTAACCAAATAGTTTGATCTTTTGTCTACTTTAAAAAGTAATCACATCTTGTGTTGGAAATGACCTTAAGATCCATTTACTTGAGTGCTGTGAATTGATTGATAATAATTATTAGCTGAGGTTATTGTAATACATATAATACAATGCAAAATTATTCATTGGTATTTGCCTTAATATTTTTTCTAAAGTTTTGTTTGGAGAATTATTGTTTTTCATTCATTTTCTGCTTATTTGGAAAGTGATGAAGAAAATATATAATAATAATGTGTACTGCCTATCATTATTCTATTTTTTGAGACAGGTCGTGCTATATAAACCATTTGAACATTTTATTTTGCTACTTTAGCTTCCCAAAAACTGAGATTATAAGTGTTTGCAACTATGCCTGTGTTACAGGTTGCTTTTCAAGGTGGCATTTTCTTCTTGTCTTTGGAGAATAAGGTAGCACCAAAGCTGGTTGCTAAACATCCATTATGGTCAATGTGTTAGTGCAGCATGTATATATTTGAGTTTTTCAGCAAAATCATTGTGTGTGTGTGTGTGTGTGTGTGTGTGAGAGAGAGAGAGAGAGAGAGAGAGAGAGAGAGAGAGAGAGAGAGAGAGAGAGAGAGAGAGAGAGGGAGAAAGAGAGAGAGAGAGAGGGAGAGAGAGACAGACAGACAGAGAGAGAGACAGAGAGAGATGGGGGGGAGAGGGAGACACAGAGAAAGTGAGAAAGAGAGGGAGAGCCTGCAAGTACTGGTACTTGAGCTTAGGGCCTTGCATTATCACTGAGCTCTTTTGCTTAAAGCTAATATTCTATCACTTTTGGCTGGGACTGGGAAGGTGGCTCAGTGGTAGAGTGCTTGCCTTGCGTGCACAAAGCCCTGAGTTCGATTCCTCAGCACCACATAAACAGAAAAAGCTGGAAGTGGTGCTATGGCTCAAGTGGTAGAGCGCTAGCCTTGAGCTGAAAAAGCTGAGGGACAGTGCCCAGACCCAGAGTTCAGGCCCCATGATGGACCAAAAAAAAAAAATCACTTTTGGCGTGTGTGTGTGTGTGTGTGTGTGTGTGTGTGTGTGTGTGTGTGTGTGTGTGTGTGTGTGTGTGTGTATTTTCTTAATTGGAGATAAGAGTCTTATGGACTTTCAGGTCTAAACTGGCTTTGCATTGAATAGCTAGGATTATAGTTGTGAGCCTCTGGTGTCTGGCTTATTTCATATAGTTAAGTGGATTGTTTTATCTTAGCAGATGATGAAGGAGTATAACTCTGATTTTCCTCAGATTCTAGCATGTTCTTTGGAAGCACACATACAAATGTGTCTACATTTATTAGTGATCACACAACTACACATCTATAATCTCTTACTTCAAGTTAAGATAAAGCAAAAAATTCCTACACATGGAAAACTTAAAATCTAGGGGATCTCCTTCAGACCTCACTATTATTGTAATTATGTTGCTTGAAAGAATAAAAATCTTCGACAATTAAGAAGAAATACATTCATTGTGTGTCTGACTGCATTTCTCTGTTACTAGAGAAAACTAGAATGTTACACCCAGATTTGTTTTCCTCCAAAGCCTCTGGCATTGTTACCACATATGTGTACTTTCTCTGATGGGTTCATCTCTGAAAAGTTATTCATAGTTTAAATTTCATAAAGCATTAAAGAAATCAGTTTAACTAAAGACTCTTTCAAAAGCAAAGCATCAGATTCTCAGATATCTATTAAATCACTGGTCTTTACATATTCTCTCAAGGTGAATTTAAGGCAATCTGTAGTATTTTTGTTCAATAATTCTCTAAATGTGGGCATGCTACCTGCATGTCTACAATCCCAGTTGTCAAACTCTTTTCATTGATTTATTATATACTGAATTTTAACTATGTGTCTAATTAGTCTTCATGTATTTTTAGTGGTGGATTTTTCTCTGCTTTATTACTAGCACACTTCCTCTTGCCATTGAGTAAGGAAAGTAATGGTGATATAAAGGCTAATACTCCTCTCCAAGTATCAGTACTGACATCCCAGGTACACTAGGGGTTTTATTCCCTAAGAAATGAAAAATTTGAGTTTGCCTAAATTATAACAACCTTTACTTGTAGAGTCACTATTACAATAAACAAGTAACTCAACTAATTTCCAGCTTTTGGGCAGACTATACTTAAACTTGGTTGTTTAATACAATGAGTGGGTTTGTTTTGTTTCCTTTTTTAAAATAAGTTTTTATTGTGAAAATACTGTACAGAGGGGTTACAGTTACATGAACAAGGTAATGAGTACATTTCTTATCAAGCATTATAGAATGTTACTAGCTATTTCCATAGTTCAATCTAAAACTACTCTTAGTAGGATTATCTTCAGTTATTTTCTTGTGACAATGAAAATCCAGTTTCCTCTTTTTTTAAAAAAATAAGTTTTTATTATGAGAATACTGTACAGAGGAGGGGTTACAGTTACATGAGGAAGGTAATTAGTACATTTCTTACCAAGCATTGTTGTCTCCTCCTTTGTTTTTCCCCTACCATCCCTTCCCTCCCACCTCCACAACTACTTAGTTTCCTCTTATGCCTTACAGTCCTTTGGTTTGTAAGCATGTATCATGATATAGAGTAGATTTTATAGCTGTAATGTTAGGGAATAATGTCTGACATCCTGTGGTCATATCTGGAATTCCTTTGGCATTTGTTGATTGGTATGGCATTTGCATTATGTAAACATAGGCTTTTGAATGACAGAGGGCATTTTTTATTAACTAATGAAAAGGTTTGAACTTTATGTAAAATTATTGTATGCACTTGGGATTTTAAAAAGACATATTAGATACCTAAAATAATGTGAAGGGTGATGTTCTAGAACAGGGCTGTCAAATAGAATTCTAATGTGAGCTGTGAGAATAATTTAAAATTCTTTTCTCTTGGAAGTATTTTTAAAATGGTACTATGAAATAATGAATTGTATACTAATACAGATTTGATTTAGGATATCCAAAATACTATTTTTTGATTTAGAATTGATTTTAAAGTTATTATTGAGATATTTTATGTTATTTTTCAAAGTCAGTGCCTGAGTCAGTTATTGTATACTTATATCACATCTCAAATTCTCATTAGCCATACTGCAAATGGTTAATGGTGCATGTGGCTAGTGCATTGGATGGTGAGTTTTGTAAGAAGACTGGATAGGCTAACTATGAAGATTAAATCTCAATTCAGTTTTCTGTGTCTCACTTTCATTTCCAAGATAAATGGGTCAGATAAATTATTTATGCTGCTATTCTGATATTACATTCTTTTACTCTAGAACTTTATGTTAAGCTATATTACCATGAAAAGTACTGTATAAGGAAAAGTTAAGTTACTGTGTATATGACCTATTCAGAAACTAGTGTGGCATTCTTTATGGATGGGAGCTGATCAGTAGATAGCTGTTTGACCCTCTTCTCTCCACATTGTATTAATTTTGATTAGGGTATCTTCATGCTTCATGCATCATTATGAAATGCCTTTCACTTACAAGGGGAGTCAATGATTTGTGATTGTGAAAGTCAGAATGAAGTATTAGGGTTGGCTCTAAATTATTAAAGTACTTTATCATTAAACGTTTATTTGAATAGCCTTTTTAAATTGATAAGCACCTGCTTGATGGCAAAGTACTTTATGATGCTATGTCAGTCTGGTCAGATAACTACTCTGAAATGAGAGAGTAGAAGAGCGATCTGGCCATTTGGAAATATTATCTTTAATGTCAGAAATGTATAACTTTTCTTAATGAATTATGTCAAGCTTGTTACTTGAGAAAGTCAGCAAACAATGTTGGCGAGTATTGGCTAAAACTTACAAAACTTTCTTGCACAGTTTAATGTCCTCCAACTTTTTCTTTTTTCTTTTTTTTTATTGTGAAAATACTGTACAGAGGGGTTACAATTACATGGGCAAGATAATGAGTACATTTCTTATCAAGCATTGTAGCCTCCTCCTTTGTTTCCCCTTCCCACCCTTCCCAACCTCCCCTCCCCAACCCTTCCCCCCTTGCAGAAAGTTGTAAAGTTCATTTTCGACATAACGACTTGTACATCTCATTGTTGCAATGGGTCCACCTGTATCCCTATTTAAACGGTTTGTTTTTCCCCTTCCCCTCCACAAATTATACCGACATCAAATACAGTGAGAGCAGGGGTTATACTGTGGGGGAGGGACATATAAAGCAACAAAGAAATAATATTATAAATGTTTTAGAAACAATTGCATGAAAGAAAAAAAACATTTTAATACATATCTTAGGGTTCATTTCCCCCATAAACAGGAGGGAGTTGTAATCCTAATATCAGATAAAATAGACTCCAACTTTTTCTTAGAGTAAGGAAAAGCGCTTTGTTTTTGGCTGTGCTTAGAAAAAAAGTTTACTTTCCACCAGTTTTTCCTTTCTTACCTGTTTATTAATTGTCTTTTTAAAATTCAAGAGATCTTTACATATACCTAAAGGTGAAAATTGTACAGGTGACCTTTTTAATTGTGTGCCTGTTGTAGGATTCTCAGGCTATATTTATTTTTTTCCTTAAAAGTTCTTGAAGTTCTGATTGTGATACTATTTTCTCTTTTTAGATGCAAGCAACATTGTTTACATGTTACACTTTATTTTATTCATATGATTTTGTGAGGAAAATAATCTTTGGTTAAAATGTGGCTACTAAGGAGGCTAGATCTGAGGATCACAGTTCAACGCCTGCCCAGGCAGGAAAGTGTGTAAGACAGAGGGCATTTTTTATTAACTAATGAAAGGGTGTACACACTAGAAGTAATGTTCCAATGACACTAAATAAAAAATATTCTAGGGCCACAGAAGATATACTTGACTTTCTTTTGGGGATTAGTCTATGTTTGTAGTATGAGGAGGTATCATTATGCTATTTCTATACTTGAGCACAGTGTAATTTGAACAAGTACATCTCAAACAAGTGCACCACTTTTACTTTATTCCTATTCTTTCCCTCCCTCCTTTCTCAGATAGCTATTGGTGGTTTTCATTGTGTTGTACTCCTGAATCCTCATCACCTCTCAATATCTCCCTTTTTTCCTCTCTTAAACAGTCATTCTTTGAAAATTATGCAGCATTACCATCAATATCATGATCATGATCATGATCATCATGATCATCAATCATCATCAATCATCATCATCTTAGTTCTTTTACTCCTAAATGAATAAGAACCTATGATATTTGGCTGCTTAAACTTATCACGCTGAACATAAACAACTTTACTTTCCTGTAAATGACATAATTTCCATATTCCATGGAATCGTATGTTTATGCATATAATAAATATTATATATAATATATTATATATAAGTGTAATTTATATCATGCACTTATATCATAAGTGTAACTCATTATGTGTTGAATATCTGGACTAATTCCAAAGTTTGGATACCGTGAGCAGAGCAACAGTCAATACAAGAATGCAGGCATCTTTCTTGTATACTAATTTACTCTTTATTAGCTATACACCAAAAAGTAATATGGCAGGATAATGAACTATGTCTGTTTCTTTTTTGTTTGTTTTGTTTTGTGAGAGACCTCCATAGTGATTTCTATAATAGCAGCAATAGTTTGCATTTCAACAAAAGTATAAGAGGCTTCCTTGATCCCCAACATTCTCACCAGTATTATTGTTGTTTGCTTTCTTGACTATTGACATTTTTACTAGGATAAGATAATTTACTGTAGTTGTGCATTGTATTTCCTTTATGACAAAAGATGTTGGACATTTCTTCATGTATTTATTAGTCTTCAGTGTTTCTTCTTCTAGGCGCTGTCTGTTGCTGGTTACATTATTTGTTCTCTCAATGTTTAAATTTTTTGAGCTCTTTTGTGTTCTAGAATTTAATCCTTTGTTAAACAGATGGTAAAGATTGTCTTTATTCTGTTGGTTATATCATGATTCTGGTAATTGCTTCTTTTGCTATGCAAGAACTTTTAGTGCAATGGAGTCTCCTTTGTCTTATTTCCTGAGCAATGGGAGCCTATTTGGAAAATAATTACTTATGTCAACATTCTCTAGAATTTTTCTTATGTAGATATGTTTATATTCAAAGGTCTTGCCTCATCATAGGAAACATTGGAAAATATATCACACCCAAATTGATTACATTATGTATGTTTCTATGAATTTTTAGATAAATGTGATGGTTGAAGATAATATTGGATTTTATAGTTAACAAATGAGTCTTGATTTGTACTTGTCTTTCCCTTTTATGGTACCAATACTTGGTTCAAATCCACAATATTTTTTGTGAGTAAGCAGGAAGTAATTTGATCCTTGGCACAGCACCTAGAATATAGTGGCTGAGATGGCATTTGTCATAGGGTATGTTACCTCATTATGCTATAGTTGGGGGTACATTGATGGTTAAAATTACAAATCATACTTTTTTTTATTTTGTGCCTTGCCCCACTGTTTATAGTTCTGAGGCTTTCCATAGTTTTCTCAGTTTGTCTAAGTCTCATTTTACTCAACTCTAAAATGAAAGTATTATTCATATTTATTAAATCCACATTCCATAATTAAAATACTGTCCATATATTTAATCATATATATGTAAAATTTACATATAGATTGCAGCAAAGTGACTGGCATATAATAGCCACACAATATATAGTTAGTCTGGGATATAATAGACACACAATATATGGTCATGATCCTCTTTTATCATTATTATGACTACTTTTTAAATCATTATTAAGGGTCGCTCTACCACAACCTAACTAGAATATCTGCCTAGGGCATATGTACTGATTTGTATTCTAGTACGTACATTCCTTCCATTTTATATATGAGCAATGACAAATGTTTGTCCAGCTATTTATTATTCATGAAAACACTGACTATAATTTTAACAATGGAAATTAAGTCTAAAACAAATATATGTGTGTGAATTCTATACATATATGAAACAAATGGAAAATCCATATGTAAGATATTTAGATGCTACACATGCTCAACTGTGATTTGGAGAGAACAGATTTTCCTGTGCCCATGACATACATTATCTGATTCTAGTGAAGTTCGGGTGATGAAAATCAGTGGGTTTTCAATTTCTATACTACAAACCAGGCTTTATTTCTAAGGTGTCCCAAATTTTACAGGTCTTGAGTCCATTATCTTACAAGACTTCAGAGCATATTGTTAATTAGTATTGGGTAAACACTATTTTACCTTAGTTAGTATTGTATTTTAAATAAAATAGATTTTGTTTTCCAAACTTTTTGATATTTAATGAAAACATATTTTAGAAATATTACTCTTTTCTAAATACTTGTAACATTTTATTTGGAATATAATGTCTGTAAGTCTAAACAACAAAAGAGTGTGATACACTGGACACAAAGAAAGCACAAAATTCTTATTTCATTTTTGTGGTCACCTTAAGTTAGTTCAGGGTAATTTGTGTTTTATTGATCTTTGTCTAGACTGCATATGAATTATAATTAACTATTTTCTCTTTTTATGGAAATTAATTTCAAGATTATATTACTTAACAATATGTCATATATAAAATACAGCAATAAAAAGGTTATGATTGTTTCTTTAAATAAATTTATATTATCATACTAAGCACTTGTATACTGCACAAGTATTTAATACATTGACTTTAGGTTCAACTGCATGTCAGATCCCTACTTATATGTTTCCATTCTTAAGATTTCTGGTTGTCAGTTTTTGGGTTGGCCAAATACACAAAAATTTTAAAAAAAGTTCTTTCATCATACATAAAATTAATAAGGTGTGTGGCTTTGTGGTCATTTATAATCACACTTTCTGAGATAATGCATTGCTAAATTAATTAGAACATTATTTCAGTTTATAACAATTTAGAATTTGATCTGTGACAAGAACTGAGTTCAACTTTTAAAATTTTAAAAAAAGAAACAAGAATACAGGTATACTCTAGACAAATACAATGAGACACTATTCAAAGGGTACTTAGGAAGTAATTGAGTGAGAAAAGAGTATGTCAAAGAAGTAATATTTTGGCAAGACTTTATAGCACATGGAGTTGAGCAGTAAAATAATGTGATTGAAGGATAAGTGGGATAGCATAGTGAGTTTAGGAGCATGAAAGCTACAGGGAAAACTAATGTCCTTGTAATGCATTGTGACTCATAGTAGGTTGGAGATACATTAACACAGAGTGGAGCAGAATCCATCTGTCTATCAGTCACACACCTTCAAATATATACATTTCACTAAATATAAAAGCTATCCCAACATTTTCACTTTTTTTTCTTTGTGAGTTGTGGGGCTTGAACTCAAGACAGAAGCACTGAACTCAAGGCTAGCACTTCACTTCCAATTTTCCAGTGGTTAATTGGAGCTCAAGGGCTTTCCTACTTGGGCTGGCTTTGAACTCAGATCTCAGCCTCTTGAGTATCTAGGATTACAGGCATGAGCCACTGATACCTGCATTCTCATTCTTCAACTTCATATAGAACTAAGTTTAAACTTAATATTATATAAAATGAGATGATAGTACTAATAAAAATGTTTTGTTTATTATGACAAGTCTTAGAATTTGAGGTCGCAACCCATGAAGCTCTGGGTCCAGTCATTAGAATAAAAAAAGAGCTTTATGGTTACATTTCATAGAATGTTTATTCAACACATACTCATTGAGTTCCTGGTATTTTCCAGAAACTGATAATAGGGATAGAATAGAGGTATGGCAGGAAACCAAGCACTCTCGAACCAAAGGCATGACATCCTATGTATTATCATAACCAGCGGACCAGGAGTGTCATTCATAAAAATAGATTTTGTGCAAAGCACTATATGACGTTCATGCAGAAAAAACAGCAACATTCACTCACAAAGTTATCAAAACTTTTCTGTCTTTTACTTATTTACATTAAGCATAAGACCTTCTAAATGAGGTGTAGGGAGAAGGAAAATATCTAGATGTTAGATTTTATTTGGTTGAAATGACTTTAGAAAATATCCTATCATATTAACAATTGAACTTTGTAAGCATTGGTTCCTTGCTCTGTCTTTTTCGGGAGGTTTTCAATAATCTTAGAAGGATCTTAAAGATAATGCTATTATTACTACTATTTAGATGCTTGAGTTGCCTTGAAACATTTGAAATAGTGATTTCTTACTTCACAAAAGCATCTATTATTCAACTAAATCTGTGCTTTATCCCACAAGACATATTACTGTAATAAAGATAAAGAGAGCTGAACTATAAACGTGAGTTTAATATTATTTTATGTCCATCCATATTTTTTAAAACCTGTGAATTTTAATTATTTTATGAAAACTACCTTTGTGTTTTCAGAATCTTCCAAAAATTAATGTTTGGAGACATATCAAACCACAACCTATAATAAATGTGTTGATTATCTAAGCCCAGACCTATTTCCTTGAAAGATGATAATAGCATACACAGACAGAATAAATTTTAGCAAAATTATTTATTTTCATTTCCATAAAGACAGAAAGATAGAAGACATAAAGATAGAAATTAGCTGAATTGAACTGAAGGGTGTGTATGAGTATTGTTGATAGAAATATTTCACTTGGATCTTAGAGCTCTGAAAGAAATATTTTAGCACCCCAGCAGTCTTTCCCCATATTATCAGTGTGGCTTATTCTGACAAGCCTTCTCATATAAATATATCAACATTAATTTGAAATTTCAGGGCTTTGCCTTCTGAAGGAAGAACTTAAAATCAGATTTTGAGTTTCGTAAATAGTCTACTATATTTGCCAAAGGAAATAATAATTCTCACAGTATCATTCTTCATGTTATTTTATGTAGCAAACTACCAAATTATCTTTCCTTACACTTTCTCATTTGCATTATGTTAGAAAATTGTGTTGTGATCAAAATGATCATGAAGGGTTTGCAGTAAGAAGAAATCATGGTTTCTGTTTATCTGAATGAGAGGCCAGTGTAAGATGGTCTCTAGGCTGTAAGAGCTCATGGAGACTGATAGTCATGTTTGCAAAGTTTACTTTTTAGTTTACTGTTTAGGGCAAGTCTTGGGTGTGGTGTGCCTATTTTGTCTAAAAAATGAATACTAAAGGGTTGTGTATTCATCTTGGAGAAATGAACCTTAGAGAGTTAGGCAAAGATAGGCAGAGGATATGGGAAGATGGAGGAATCAAAGCTTCTAATAAGGTCAATGCTTGTGAGCCTCTATTACAGTCACTATATTCCTGAAAGAGACACATTATGGGACCTTACGGTGAGATAGCATTCTTAGGGAAGAAATAGATCGTTAGAGAAATTAAATCTAACGTGTACTATATTCTATCTCTTAATCAGAAACACTGATCCTAGTGTATGCCTTTTCTTTTGAGGAATAGGGCTAATTTAATTAGTTTCTTTGCACCTTTACTGGACAATCCAATATTGGCCATTATGGAAATAACGGATTGCAAATAGAAAACACTTGAGCTATATGTCATCGAATTAGAGTTATGGCCAAAACATTATGAGATTGTGAGGTAAGAAGATATTTAGAAAGAGGGCTAAGAGAGTTACAACCTTAATAACCAGTGTGAACTTAAGGAAGGTGAACAAAGTTTTAGAATTCTGTAGAGTTTTAAGTCTAATTTTTTTTGTAGTGGAATGTTTAAAATCCTTTCTTTTGTCCTCATCTCTCTCTACACTCTATTAATTACCATTCTACTCTCAACTATGTAAGATCAACTATTTAATTTTCTATCATGAGTGATATCATGCAGGGTTTGTCTTCATTGAATATAACGACCTTCCTTCCATCTGTGATGTCACCAATGACAAGCTTTCATTTAATAGCTGTACACTGTTCCATTGTATATTTCTATATATTTATCCATTTATCAGGTAATGGACACTAGATAGTTTATCTTTCTTGCCATTAAAATGAACTTTATGACTTTGGCAGGGGTGGGGAGGGGGAGAGATAGAAGGGCAGGGATGCTAAGGGAAACAAAGGAGGATGCAACAATGCTTGATAGGAAATGTACTCATTAGAGTCCTTGATTATAGCCATTCTAACTGGGGTGAGGTGGTATCTCAATGTTGTTTTGATTTGCATGTCTTTTATGGCTAGAGAGGTTGAGCATTTCTTCATGAGTCTATTAGCCATCCTTCTTTCCTCTTCAGAGAAGTTTCTCTTTAAGTCTTTAGCCCACTTATTTATTGGGCAGTATAAGTCGTTATGTTGAAAAACGAACTTTACAACTTTGGTGGGGGTGGGGGGTTGGGGGGAGATGGGAAGGGATGGGAAGGGGAAACAAGGGAGGAGGCAACAATGCTTGATAAGAAATGTACTCATTACCTTGCTTATGTAATTGTAACCCCTCTGTATGGTATTTTCACAATAATAAAAAAGAATAAGGACAGGAGAAAAAAAAAGAATAATACTTCAGTGAAGCTTGGAGAATAGATTTGCCTTCTAATTGCTGACATTCCTCCCCCCACCCCTTGCCTCCCTTGGATATTTATTCAGTAATTGAACCACTGGATCATATAGTAATTTTGTCTTGATTTTATGTCACCTCCATACAGCTTATTTATACGTAATGACTGTCTTAATATATATTCCCACCAACATATGCACAAGTGCCTTCTTCAGTATTTTGTTAGAATTTGTTTCACTCTCTTTGTCACTGTGGTGAGGTGATACCTCATTGTGGTTTTGTTTTACATTTCCCTGATAATTAGTGATTATAAGCAAATTTGTATTCTGTATGTGCTGGACATGCCCTTATCTCTGTCTTTAATTAGCTACTTTTGTATAGAAATACATCAATGAAAACCTCAAAGGAGAATAATTCATCTAACTGAACCAAATTAAATTATATTTCCTTATTTTATATTTTAAATTATTTATTTCAACTTCTCTTTTCGGGAAGAACATTAAATAATCATAGATTTTTTTTGCTGGAAATACTTTTATTCTGAATTCATTCAATTGTTTCATATTATTAATGGTAGAATTGAGGGGCAAAGGATTTAAGGCTTACTGAGGTTCAACTAGTAGTAATGTTAGAACTAGGAGTAATAGAATTAATAGGGTTTGACAATATTGTATGAAAAAGTTAACATCTGGGGGGTGGGGGAGAAACCTCAGTAAGAACAATATGCTTCTTAAGATTGTCGATTCATACTGGAAAATTCAGTACTAATTTTAATAGCTTTTTTAAATAAGTAAAGAAAAATGTGTGCTCTATTTAATCACTATCTTCAGTTAGCTCCTATGTTCCTCATAAGACTTCTTTATAGTTGAAAAATAAAGAACATACTTTTTTTTTGCTAGCTTTGGGGCTTATACTTAGGTTCTGGGTGCTGTCCCTGAGCCTCTTTGTGCTCAAGGCTAGTGCTCTATCACTTGAGCTACAGGTAGCACCACTTCTGGCTTTTTTGAGTACTTTATTGGAGATAAGAATTCCATGGACTTTCCTGTCCTGGCTAGCTTCTAACTTTGATCCTCAGGTCTTAGCATCCTGAATAGGATTACAGGCAAGAGCCACTAGTAGCCTGCTTCCCTTTTTTATTTTATGTTTTTGCATCATAGTTTTCTATTGTTCTTTATATCAGTCTAGTTAGGCAGCAAGAAGGTAAGAGGAGTCTGCCCAACTTTCGCACATTCTTCATTTTATTCTCCAAAAATGAAAGTAAAAAAGCAAATAAACAACTGCTGCTGCTTTCTCAAGAGTGCATATGCACTTGTCTATAATAAAAGCAAAAGTGGTAGTGCTCATAAGAACAAGAAATAGTCACGGGGTTCTGAGGTGAATCTTCATTGGGCTCAGTCATTTAACAGATGTATGTTAATTGTGCAAATTACTCAACCCATTTGAGTCTCAATTTCCTTATTGAGAAATTGAAGTGAACATTTTTAGTAGTCCTTAAACTATACTTAGCTCATAAATGTAAATGTCAGATTATATATGTAAAGCACTTACAACACAAGTACAAGATTAACATTAGCTATTAGTTTCACATCACACTACTACTTAGCTTTGTAGGTCTTCTGATCATAATATCATATCTTCTATCAGGATGCAGATGTTTCAAATTTGTAATCCTAGCTATTTAAGAGGCTGAGATCTAAGGATCACAATTTGAAGCCAGCCTTGGCAAAAAGTCTGTGTTACTATTATCTCCAATAAACTATCTCCCCCCACCCCAAGCCAAAAATGTAACTGTGTCTCTAAGTAAAGTGCCTGCTTTGAGCAAAGCTCAAAGACAGCACCCAGGCCCTGAGTTCAAGCCCCAGGACGAGCATACACTCAAGCATACACACACACACACGCACACACACACACACACACACACACACACACACACAAATCATATCTTCCAGCTATTCCTTGATATTACCTTTTAGTCATTCATTCATTTGCTTATTCTTGTGGACCTAGAAATATAGACAGTCTAACTCTTTAGTCTTTAATTTCTTGTTTTAAAAACTAAGACAGGGTGATAAAAGATAAAAAAAACTTAATGCAAATTAAGATAAGCTGGATTATTTTCATGGATTTATAGTAAAGAATAAAAGTATGTATTAGTAGAGACCCTTATATATAAGCAGTCAGGTGGTGAGTGTGTGTGTGTGTGTGTGTGTGTGTGTGTGTATGTGTGTATGTGTGTGCGTGTGTTGGTCCTGGGACTGTAACTCAGGGGCTAGGAACCTTTTATGTTCAAAGCTCCCACTCTGCCACCCGAGTGCCACTTCCAGCTTTTTGTGGCCAACTAGAGAAAAAAAGGCTCACAGACTTTTAGAATAGCATTGAACTGTGAGCCACAGATCTCAACCTCCTGATTAGCTAGGATTACAGGTATGAGCTACTGGTACCCAGCTAAGCCACTATTATTTTTATCATCATTCCTCTATGTCAGGAGAGATAGAACATCTGAAAATTTTCTGTGGTTTAATTTTTACTTTTTCTACTTGTCAGAGGACAATTACTTGCTTCCTGTTGAGTGAGTTAATGAGATAGTGACTTTCCACAATGGAAAGAATATAATATGAGATGAATTTTCAGCAAATCAGTGAACCAAGCTGCCAAATATTAATTTCAAACCCTGGAGGTATGATAATGATAAAATAGATGAATTTAGGAACCAATTCTCACATTCAATGAAATTGTTATCACAATTCTTTTTTTTACAGGAAAAAGAATATCTAGGTCTAAAATAATTAGATGAATGAACTTCTAATTGAACAGTAGAAATAGCAAACAGTACAGAAAGAGTTTTTTGTTGAAAAGACATTATCATGAGCATTATGGAAATATGAATTATAAAATATTGAGGTAAAAGCTGGGCACTGGTGGCTCATGCCTGAATCCTAGCTATTCAGAAGGCTGAGATCTGAGGATCACAGTTCAAAGCCAGCCCGGGCAGGAAAGTCCAAGAGACTCTTATCTCCAATAAACTACTAGAAAACTAGAAGTGGCACTGTGGCTCAAGCAGTAGAACACATGCTTTGAACTGAAGAGTGCAGGGACAGCACCCAAACCCAGAGTTCAAGACCCACAACTGACCAAAAAAAAAAAAAATTGAGGTAAGTTAAAACATCTGGGAAAAGAAAGCTAAGAGTGAATGAGTTCAGGTCTTAGGAAGCAGTGTGGTCTAGCGGTGGACACATAGGATTTAAAATCCTGAAGACTTCTATTCACATTCCATTTGTTGAGTAATTGCCTTTATTCATTCCTTCATTCATCAGTCTAACTGCATACATTGAATGATTCCTATGTGTAGGTGCTCAGTTCTGAGCATGCTCTAGTTCTCAAGGAGACTAGAGTATGATAACTGGAAATTAATGGAAAATTTCATATTGGCAGGTCAGAAAAGATAAATGTGCAGAACAGTAAGAGTTCTTCAAAAGTACAATATGTTCTTCTTCATGTCACAATAACTACAGGACCCACCAAGAAAAGTTGGACGCTGAATATGGTACCTAAGGGAGGCTGAGTCAGATGCATTAACCAATTCTTTAGCAGTTCATTGGAAGATCTTTGTTTATGACAGTTTTAATATTCTAAGTGCTGGTTTTTGAGCAGTGAAATAGAAAACCTAATCTAATGACTTGATTGGACTTAAAATATTATCCTTAAAAGTGGAAACTGCTCCCATAGTGAGGTGAAAAAAATGATATAGAACACATCAAGTCTATGGAATAGATTTCCTTTCCTGCTTGAAGCAATCACTTTAGGGCTTTGAAATGTCTTTCTGGAAAAAGTACAAAATTGTTTTAGTTTGCTGTTGTTTCAAATTAATTGATGATGATAGCACTTCTTAATATAATTTTCATACCAGTCAAAATCAGTACTCATTGTTGCAACAGGTCCACCTGAATCCTTAAACGACTTGTTTGTCCCCATCTCTTCCACATGTTATACTGACATCAATATAGTGAAAGCGGGGGTTACACTGTGGGGGAGGGACATACAAAGCAACAAAGAAATAATCTTATAAATGCGTTAGAAACACATGCATGAAAGAAACGAAAACATTAAAATACATATTTAAGGGTTCATTTTCCTAACATCACATTATCTGACCTTTTCCGCTTGACTCATACCTATACTAGATATTGCAAATAAGGGAAACCATGGGACCTATGTTTCTTTGGGCCTGGCTTACTTCACTTAATATAATTTTTTCCAAACCTTTCCATTTCCTAACAAATGGGGAAATGTCATTCTTTCTGATGGAGGCATAGAATTCCATTGTGTATACAAAACCAGCTTTACAATGTCGGTGTGGGGGGGGAGGGGGGTATGATTGGGTGGGGGGGAGGGGGGAGGCTGGGAAGGGAGGTGAAGGGTAAACAAAGGAGGAGGCTGCAATGCTTGGTAAAAAAAAAAAAAAAAGAAATGTACTCCTTATCTTGCCCATGTAATTGTAACTCCTCTGTACGGTATTCTCACAATAAAAAAAAGACCCTCTCTGAATATTAAAAAAAAAAATCAGTACTCAGTAGAAAGCAAAGCACTTTTGTATTTAATACTTTAAAATACCAACCATTTTATAGTCAAATCATCTTAATTTTCTATTTGTAAGATGTCTTTAACCTGAGATAAATCATTTATTTTCTTCTCTGGGAATTATTCTCCAAGGAGAGTTTATAAGTCATTAAGCTATTTAATTGCAGAGTTGGGTCTGCATCAGATTTCTGACTTCCCTTCCTATTTGAATTCTTCCAAAGAGCAAGAATGTTACTTAGTTGATGAAGTTCTTAGACATTCAATTACCGAATAAAAGGAATGTCATTATGCTTGTAGTGGAACTTCAGAACTGAGAAAGCACTTAGAGACAGTACTTAATAGATGACTATAGACAAAATGTTTCTAGTACGAGAATTGCAAGAATTTGCAAAAACTAATTGTAGTCATTTAAACGACAGAAATGAGATTCACCAGTAGATTCCAGACAGTGTATCATATCTCTCTAGTACTTATGGTCAACCCAGTGCAACTGCTTAAAACTAATCTCAAACACATTCTTTGATTAAAACTCAGCACAATTATTCTTTTCAGTCCATTTCCTATCATTCAGATTGATACCATAAATACTTGCTAGGTAACAAATATTTTTGTGTAATGCACCTTATGTCATCATAGCTGCATATCTTCCCAGGTTTGTGTTTTAAGTAAGACATTTTAGAAATGCAGCCCAGTGGAAATCAACACAAGGGTTTTTGTTTGACCAAGTTTATGACCAATCTTTATTTCAGAAACTTTTCCCATAGATTTCTCACCTACAGAATAGGCCATATATTTATTGCCAACTTTGGGAAAACCAGCACAGATAATCTGTCAGAGTTTCATGATTCCTGGAATAAAATTATGTGTATTTTTGATAGAAGTTTTATAATCTTTGTAAATTCTATTTTTATTATGGCATTTTAGGGAAGACTTCTATGCCTATCACTGGGTGTTTTTTAATGTGTAAGTTCTGATGTTTTCTTTTTTATTATTGTTTATTCATATTAGACAACTAGGTGTTAGGAGTTCATGTTTGTAATCCTAGATACATAGGAGGCTGAGTTCCAATGTTCGTGATTAAAGGCACCACTGGCAGAAAAATCTGTGAGGCTCTTTTTTACCAATTAATCAGCAAAAAGCCAGAAGTGGAGCTGTGACTCAAATAGTAGAGTACAATCTTTGAGCAGAGAAGTTCAAGGACAGCTCCCAGGCCTGCGTTTAAGACCCTAAATTGGCATGCATGCATGACCCCCCCCACACAAACATAATCATATTAAAGGTATTAGATACTAGAACCCTAAGAGCACAATAAAAGAAACCTTTTCCATATCCTTGTTTTCATTTCTAATGCATCATGAGTAGGAAGGATGAATGAAAGCAGCAAAACAATACATGTGATATTCATCCTTCAACCTATATGCAAAACACATCTATCATAATAGCAAAACAAACTATCTGTGTCTGTATACAAATGAGTTTAGTGGTTGTCATATGTAGTCAGGTTGCTCCCCGTCTCTGATATTTTCAGTTATTTCATGGAGATTGCATGTATGATCTTCCCTTTCAGTGTTATAATAATTTAATGAAAGAACTCAGGTTCAGGGTAGGGCCTAAGAATCTGAACACCTTTAAATTAGAAGCAATTCTGCTTCTAATCAGGTTCTCAGTAGAGCATTCTTTGTAATAATGTATCACAGGAATGATACTTTTTCTTTTTTCTATCTGCCTTGATCGCTTTCCAAACAGAAGATTGCTATCCATTTAATGAAAGATTAATCGTAATTTTGATTTGATAAGCTACGTGTTTTCCATGTGGGTGCATATTAGTATATATCCAAACATGCAAGAATGAACCAGACTTTGAGAACTGGTGCACAGCTTGTTTTAAGAAAAGGCTGGGTTCATTCATTGAAAAGACTTTTGAGCCTGGTTAATATCAGTGGCAGTGAAAGTTGTGTCATTAAAGCTTACCTCAAAGAAGGAGCCAGACATTCATAGGAGCAAATTTATGCTTGGAGACTTTCTCAGGCTTGATTAAGATATTTCATTTTCTAATTTGCAGACATGAAATACATGACTTTTATTACCAGTACAGTTAGTCATGCTGTTCTTCATTTCCTAAACAACTTATTAAAGTGAGAAATCAGTCCTCTAGATTTTCATTTGTTAGCTTGAATTTCAATCCTGTCAGCACTGACTCTGTGTAAGCTCCTCTGCTTGTGTAAATTTGATCTATCCTTTCTTCCTCACACTCTCCGTTCCAGGGTCTCTCTAGTCACTGTTTCTTACCCAATATTATCTTGTCTTCCCTCCCCACTAAATATTGGCAGGAAGACTTTATGGCTGTCATTACATTGATGTTAATGATAATCATAGTTAAGGAAATATTTACTGGAGAAAAGCTAAAACAGTATGTTCCTTTTGTACCAGGAAAATGGAAACATCTTATATTCTTATTTCTACAAAAGTGATGAATAGGTTTTCAGATTTTAGATGTCTTTCAACAATGGCATTTGTCTTTACTCATTCTCATTCTTTGAGATCTGGTAGCTACTGCTTCAGTTACATTCCTTTCTCCCCAGGCTTCGTATGTATAGTTGGGTTAGTGCTAGCTTCAAAAATCCATGGCATCTGTGAGTGGCAGCTTTAACAGATTTGATGGCATTTCATCATAAGTCCTTTCTTTATGTCCTTCCTTCCTTCCTTCCTTCCTTCCTTCCTTCCTTCCTTCCTTCCTTCCTTCCTTCCTTCCTTCCTTTCCTCCTTCTTTCCTTCTTCCTTCCTTCCTTTCCTTCCTTCCTTTTCCTCTCTGTTTTGACATAAAAGACCATGACAAATAATATTTACTGCTAATATAGGTTCTTGTTCAGTTTCTGTTCTATGGTTTTGTATTTGTTACAGTGTGACTAAACACTTAATATCTTTTTTTTTTGTTGTTTTTGGTTGTGGGGCTTGAACTCTGGGCTTGAGTGCTGTCCCTGTGCTCTTCAGTTCAAGGCAAGCATTCTACCACTTGAGCTACAGTGCCACTTCCGGTTTTGGTGATAAGTCTCATGGACTTTCTTGCTGGGGCTGGCTTTGAAACATCATCCTCAGAGCTCAGCCTCCTGAGTAGCTAGGATTACAGATGTGAGCACCCGCGCCTGGCTCAGCTTAATATCTTCTTAATATAATGTACAAAATATTTACTAAATCGCTAATAAACTGGCTCTATCTCCTCCAAATAATTCCTTGATCTGTTATAGCCTATTCTGAACTGTATCCGATTTCTTTTTTTTTTTTTTTTTGTCACATAGAAAACAATAGCTATAAACTCAGGGCAAGTTTGGATAAAAGTAGTACTGAGAAAGGCAGTGCATTTTTAAAGTTATTTGGATTCTAGAATTAAACTAAGGCATATGTATTTTGTCTTGATTCATTTGTAGCTTTGCGGTTTCTTTTTTGTTTGCATTAGATAAAAAGTAATCTACAAAGTCCACCTTAATGTGAAAACTTTATGTTGCCTTTTGTTTTCCATTTGTAACAATCATTTAAATAGTATCAAGTGCCGGGCTCATACCTGTAATCCTAGCGACTCAGGAGGCTGAGATCTGAGGATCATGGTTCAAAGCCAGCCCCAGCAGGAAAGTCCGTGAGAATCTTATCTCCAATATACCACTAGAAAACCGGAAGTGGCGTTGTGGCTCAAGCAGTAGAGCGCTCGTCTTGAGCTGAAGAGCTGAGGGACAGTGCCCAGGCCCAGAGTTCAAGCCCCACGACTGACCAAAAAAATAAAAATAAAATAAATAGTATCAAGTATATGATACACATTAATTAGCTATTAGTGATAATCTTAGGTAAAGCTGTTTGAAACACTTTCCTAGTACTATTTGGCACTTTGAGCAAATCTGTGATAACTGTTTTCAGCAAACAGTTTCCATAGGAGGAAAATCATGGACTCTTGTTTAGACTGGAGAATCTATGGATTCGTCTTTGTTTTCTTTCTTTTCTCTTTACTGTTTTACCAAACGTTGGCATAATAATAGTTTTCTACCAGCTGTTATTATGTAGAACCACTATTATGACCTTTTTATTCATAAGGAAACTGAAACAAAGTTAAAATCATTTTCTTAAGGTAACAGTAGAATTCACTGAGCTAAGATTTGAACACAATGTAGGAACATAATCTTACCAAGGAGGTGAATATATGTGTGTGTGTGTGTGTGTGTGTGTGTGTGTGTGTGTGTGTGTGTGTGTGTGTGTGTGTGTGTGTGTGTGTGTGTGTGTGTGTGTGTGTGTGTGTGTGTGTGTGTGTGTATGTGTGAATGTATATGCCAGTGGTCAGTTCTATAGTGAGGATATTATAAACTTCATCATCATGTTTCTCTGGCCTAATATATATTGGATATATGTAACAAAGTCCAGCTGATGCCTGTCAGGCTTGTAGTTGCTTCTGAAGAATACAGTTTAAAATTTGTCTGCCTTGACGACAATTAGGACTGTCTTAATCAGGTTTGAGGTGAAGGGTTTTCTTCTTGAATGGTGCTGTAGGGCCTTTGTTGTTCCCTTTCTGCTTACAAACTCTATGATCTCCTGAAACTTTGGTGCTCTGAAAAAAAATATCCAAAAAACTATTAAAAACACCAAGAGATCAAATCTGCTTGTTTGCTGATTCTTTTCAAGTAAGAGGTCACTTTGCCCCCATGCCTGATATTTTATCTATCCATTGACTGTAAGCGTTTAATTTCAAGCACTTACACCTTTTAAGGGGAGAAATTTCAAACAAAAGAAAGGACATAGGACACCAGGGAATTAGAACCTGGGCTCCTATGACTAATAACTAATAAGAAATTTTAAAGCAGTTATGTTATTCCAAAATGTACCCCTTCTCTCAGCCCAAACACCAGGATCACAGAATGGAAATGGAGTATTTTTTTGGTTGAATAGTCTGGTAATTTAATCCCTATGTCATTTATTATTGAATCTTCAAATCATTTCTTTTCACCACTATTGCTAAAATTGAAAATAAAGAAATGAATATCCCAAATTCTGTAATTACATATATGGAACCAAGTCATCTTAAGTCACAATTATGATTATTGTTTTAAATTAATGATTTTTTTCAAAACTGAAGATACAATTCCAGATATTCTTGACTCTTTAGGAAAAACCCATAAAAGTATACTTATGAATATCATAGCATAGATTGAAAGAAGTAAAAGACTAGTATGCTTCATTGCAAAACAAACATAAATGATAATCTATGAGACATTTTGCCCTCACTTGAATGTATAAATCTATTGAGTACTCCTTGCAAACTTTCCCATCAAGTCAGCTACAGTAAGGATGATAGGAGTCATCCTTTATTACACTACTGTGACATGTCAGTATTAATGAATAAATAAATTCAATAGTAGAAATTAATGCCACTGAGATACTTTGGAAAACATGGCTTGAACTTGATTTTATGTGAAAGAAAATGTTATTAACACATATATACATATCTCTATGTGCGTGTGTATGGATTTCCATGTTTCTGAGTAGATTAATCCACAGTTATGGTAATACTTAATCCATTATTCTTTCATTGATTGACTGCATTCAATGTACATATTGATTGATTTGTGAAGATTTATCAAGCACATTTTTTAAGACTTATCAAGCACATTTTTCTTTAATTTTATGTTTGTATCTTCAGTAAAATGTAAAGGTACTTACAAGATATTCTTTATCTTTCTTGGAGCAGTTGTTTAGGACTAACTTGAATAGGTCTTATCTAGATTTTTTTAAACAAAAGAGTAGTGATTTATTTTTAAACAACAAGAGTTATGAAAATCTAAGACCAGTGATTGTAGTCTTTGGAGTATTTTTCTGGATAGTTGTTTTCCTTGTGACAGGCTCTTTTAGTATCAAGAATATGCTATTCATTTTTAAAACATTGAAACCTATATTAGTCACAGTGGTTGAGGCACTGTGGCATTCAATCTATCACATAGTTGTGCATATT
Organism: Dipodomys merriami; assembly: GCF_024711535.1. NCBI lineage: Eukaryota > Metazoa > Chordata > Mammalia > Rodentia > Heteromyidae > Dipodomys > Dipodomys merriami. The sequence continues at coordinate 10,880,600 of NW_027202382.1, read as the reverse complement.
TATGATGAAAACAACTCAAGAGATGGATTTCAGGAAGGTTCTCAGTAGCAAACATTGAAGCTAATAAGAATGATTACACATTGTTTTCCTCTGCACTCTCCATTTTAGTCTTGATGACTGATTACTATCAGTCATCAGATATTATCTGTTATTGACTAATAGTAAATATTACAGGGTAGAGTATATGCTCTCTGTCCCAAGTACTGACTCTGTTATTATACCATGAAATCAGCCATAAATGATGAATTGTGATGTTTGGTTGGGTAACAATAAAGCTTCATTTGATTTTCATATCTCATAAAATATTATTTAGTGTCTTCCAAACACCCAACACCTTTTCATTATTTTTAGCTCTTAAATGTATGGAAATTAATGGCAGGATGAATTCAACTTGAATTTATCAGATGATTTTAGTTCTTTCCTTTTGTGGTAGATTAAGAGGTCTGCAGAACAGTCAAAGGAGCCCCATTTCTTTGTGTGTCCTTCAGTATTTAGCACACAGTAAGTATTCAAGTAAATTATCTGAATGATAATTCAAATAACAAATGCAACCCTGACATTTCTAATAATAAAGTTATCTTAAGAAAATGGAAATGTTATTTCTCTATTAAGGAAAAGAAAAGGCCTTTTCGCATATATGTGTGATACACACACTATATATATTGTCTAAATAGCTTCAATGAAGTTTGATTTACAAACTATAGAATTCATCTACCCTAAATGTTAGAACTAATGTCTTCAGTAAACTTCCTCATTAGTAAAGCCATCCCCATAATAATTTTTTTGAATTTTCTCATCATCCTCTCAGTGTCCTGTCTGTACATTGGGGCTAATCTTTCTGTATTTTAATAGTAAAAATTAATATAAAATTTTCTCTTCTCTTTTGTGTAACAAGGATTCAAAAGTCTAATTCAGTATCTATCTATCTATCTATCTATCTATCTATCTATCTATCTATCTATCTATCTATCTATCTATCTATCTACCTATCTATCTATGTTTTTTTTGCTCTTGGAACTTTGTGGTTACTAACTCATAGCTCTCCTCCATGTTAATGTTGTCTCCCTTGTTGTCTACATTGTACTTACATTTCCCCAAGTTGGCTTTTGTATCTGGGGGAGGAAGAGGGCTTTGCCTGACACACTGAGTTTAGCTATATGAGCCACTGATAATTCTCACTAGGATTTATTTGAGGCAATTATGAATTAGTGTTTGACTTACAATTTAAAGCATGGAACAATTTTAATTAGAGTCATAACATCTGTCCTTCTTAGTCATGTCTCCATCAGAATTATTTTTATCTATTTTTATTGTAAAGATACTGTACAGAGGGGTTACAGTTACATGAGCAAGGTAATGAGTCCATTTCCTATCAAGCATTGTTACTCCCTCCTTTGTTTTTCCCTACCATCCCTTCCCTCCCCACCTCCCCAACTCTTCCCTCGCCCCCCAAATTGTAAAGTTCACTTTCAACATAGAGTCTTGTACATCTTGTTGTTATAATGGGTAATCTTGAAACCTTATTTTAGCATTTTTCTATCAGAATTATTTTGAAAAATAATGTCAAACAAAGGAAACAAGACTCGAGAAACAAAGGACCTCCTCTCATCTTGTCATATCATTACTAAATGACCCCATACTGCTGACCACACATATGGTATATGTGCACATATAAGGGAAAGCAGGAGGAGGACACAGAAACAGAGGGAAATGGGAAAACATACAACAGCAGGACTTGTCAGCTGGACTGGACATTGATGAAAATGAACTAAGCAACTCAATGTCAGCTTTGGGAGGGAGGGACAGAACAGCTGAGAGTAAGCAAAAGGAAAGGAATGTGCATATCACCAGATGTGGAAGAAATATCTGTGTTGTCAAAACTCAGAGAATTCACAAACTTTATAGACCATGATAATGACAATTTTCCCCATAAAGGTTAGAATATTATTGTGGCTTTAACTATCACTATCTTACAATCTATGAAATTTATGAAATTTTTGTAATTACTTAATCACAATAAAAAAATAAACAAAAAGTAATGTCAGAAAAATTTTGCCTCTGGTAGTAATATGAAGGTACTACTGGGCCCTGTCCCCTGAGGTTTTTCACTCAAGTCAAACACTCTACCATGTTGAAAAACAATGTAACTTCCAAATATACATCTTCTTTTTGTGCTGTGTGGAAAAGTTAATCCAGAAAAATTATGAAATCCCAGTATCTTTACAAATTAATTGAATCCCTCTAAAATTTTTCCAATGTTTTACATCATCAGCCTTTCCTCTTGAAATTGATCAGTGATTCTGTAGTTACAACCACCTAACCTCTGTGGTGTGTTCCTAGTGTGGACCTACATAATAAGATAGCGCTACAGCTATGGCCAATAAGTAACTTCTAAAGTTCTCCTTTCATAACAGTTCTTCACTTGAGGAAAGGTATGGAGTCTGTGAGGATAACCAACTCTATGCCTTTGAGTCTATTCTCCTAACGTTATTATGCAGCTAACCTTCCCCAGTACAGAGACAATAATCTGCCCTTTCCATCTGACTGGGGTTAATTCTGATAATTGCAGTGTGAATATTTGAAATAGCTTAATTTAAAGGCTAAAAAGATATAACAGTAGGAGTTCTGATTAGAAAAGCCAGGGGGGAAAATCATGCTTTTTTATTTCTAAAAGCAAAAGGATAAAAATTTAATATCACAGCAAGAAATAGCTATGATGTATTTTATGTCTTAAAATAGACGTAATTGTTAACATCCAAATCTGCATATTTTGTTCTCAAGAAACATTGGTTTCTCTGCCATCCTTTTCTATACTGACACCTTTGCTTCTAGGACTAAGCTTCTAATTTCCTTTAGATATGGTGCATACAAAGAAGCATTGTACCAGTTTGATTCTATTGCTTCACTCAAATGTTGAACATATTTCTGATTTTATGACTCAGGGAAATTATCTCTCATCTCTAGGGTGCCACTAGAATCCAAACACTGAGTAATTTCCATGCTTGCAGTACAAAAGTATTTGAATAACCTTTACATAACCTACTTGGCATAGCTAAGTGTGTATATCTCAAATCCCTCCTCAGTACCTAGAATCATTTCTCCTTAGTTATTCCTCCATGACTTCATGGGCCCTTCTGAGTCATGACTCAATCAGCATTTTTCCTTTTAATGTATCATAGAGAGCATAACTTAGGTCTGAGTTTGATTTTCTTCATTTATGGTTTGGCTACACTACTTTGGGGTTTGTTTTGTTAATTTCTTTAAACAGCCTTATCTTTAAATAGTTGTATAAAAGAGTTGCCACTTAACAAAGCAGTTTATGGATATAATATATCTTGATTGGTATCATCCCTTTCACCATTCCCACCCATTCTTCCCCTGCTGATCCCTTCCCTCAGTCTTCTTATTATTGGAAGATATACATTGGATTCTTCACTGCATTTTCATCCTCTTCTCTTCATTTTCGCACTGGAAAAATGATGGCTACTTCAGAAGTATTGAAGTTGGCAGTGGAGGAAAATGAATATAGAAGGAAATCCTTAATAACATTTGCATAAAGGGAATTCTGATGAGGATTTTTCTTCTTAGTGGCAATTACAAACAAGTCAAGGGGCTTACATGAAGCCCATTTTGTTTGGGGAGGTGGCACTTAAGTATGTTATAGCATTTGTATAATGAATGTTGAGGATTTTATGTACTGGATAAAATCAATTAGGCAATTGTAAAAGTCTAGCAAAAATAATGGAAGAACCACAACTCTACTTCTGGTTTTGGGGTAGTTAACTGAAGATAATTGAAAATAAGATCCTCAAAGGACTTTCCTGTGGGGTTGGCTTCAAACCACCATCCTCAGATCTCAGCTTGCTGAGTTGCTAGAATTACAAATGTGGGCCACCATTGCTCAGTGCTATGCTTTCTCTTTTGGTTGTGGTTACTATTTCTTAGAGGGAAGTGTTTAAGGAGTAAGATAAAAGGGCTGAAATAGATTGAATGCAATGTTAACATGTGAAGCGATGTAACAAAGAAATATACCCTTTCCTATATAATTGATACAAGCCAATAATAAAACAGTCAGTATTATGCTGGCCGTGTGTGTGTGTGTGTGTGTGTGTGTGTGTGTGTGTGTGTGTGTGTGTGTGTGTGTGTGTGTGTGTGTGTGTGTGTGTGAGTGTGTGCACACACGTGCACATGTGCCAGTACTGGGGCTTAAATACAAATTCAAGCCACACATTTTGTTTAGCTTCCCAGCTTAGCTGTTGCTCTACTACTTGAGCCACACCTCCAGCTCTGCTTGGCCACTAAACAAAACTCAGAATTGCTGTATTTGTGTTGGCTGACATCATGTAGAGAATAATTTACAACTGACGCTCAGGAAACACACATGTCCTGGACACTGTGTACGCCATAGGCTGAGTGAAACAGGGTACACTTTTTCATTTGGTCCTTTCCCTTGAAATCTCTTGAGGTCTTAGTGCCCCCAGATGCTGTCATTATTTCTCTAGGCCTACCAGACTTCACTCAGCGAACTGCACTTCAATGACACAGAAATAAATATGCAAGTATAAATTAGAGCACTGAAAGAAAACACACAAGCAGAATAACAACAATTAAATTGATAGGTTTCTCTCCTATCCCCCCTCTTCTTAACAGTAACCACCCATCACTCATGCTGTCTTAGGCTATTTGTCATTATTACCAGTTTAATCAAACCTCTTGACTGCTAAGGAATACTTTGAACAACTTTTAGGTGGCAATTATGACTGACAACACTTAATCGCATATTTCAAAATAGCTAGTAAAGAGAATTTGACATATTCCCAGCAAAGAGAAATGACAAATATTTGAGGAGAGTTTACTAACTCTTCTTTTTCTTTTCCTTTTTTTTTTTTTTTGTCGGTCATGGGGCTTGAACTCTGGGCCTGAGCGCTCATCAGCTCTTTAGCTCAAGGCTAGCGCTCTACTAATTGAGCTACAGTGCTACGTCGATTTTTCTGGTGGTTTATTGCCCTGGGCTGGCTTTGAACCATGATTCTCAGATCTTAGCCTCCTGAGTAGTTAGGATTACAGGTGTGAGCCACTGGCACCTGGCTTTACTAACTCTTCTAATTTCATCCTTACACATCTTATACATATATTGCAATGTCGCAGTAAGTCCTCTAAATATGTGTATATATGTACTCAGGAAGTATTTAAAATATGTAAAACAGCAACACAGAAGCAATCCCTAATGTCTGGGGAACTAGAATAGTAGTGCAGCATTTATCTAGCATGCAGGATGTTCTATGTTCAATTCCCATTCTAACACCCTCTTCCCCCCAAATGAGACTTTTACATGAATTTTCTTAGCATCCAAATGATTCATCAGTGGAAACAGCATAACTGTTTTTCAAACAGTAAATGACCAAATGAAGTTGCTAATAAACTTGCAATTCTACCATAATTATATATGTTATTGTATGTTGCTATTTGGGTTGTTATAGGCATTTCTTTCGCTTCTTTGTGTTTAGCCTCTTACTCATGGAGCCATATGTGAAAGAAGTGATGTATTAGCGTGACTGTTTGAGGAGCAGATTTTTATAAAAACTATCTAATCAAAATAGAACTTTTATAGTTGTAATTTTAATTAGATAAATCTATTATGTGGATGGTAGGCTTTCACCTATAATTTTAATTACATATTTATTATAACTATTCATCATAGCAATTATTTTGTGTAACATTGCAGTGTAGAAATAAAAAATAGAGTTAATATTTGAGTCATTGATCGATGAGGGCATTTAAGACTCCAGACAGAATATTCTATGTCAGATGTTTTGGTAGAATTTATGTCCTAAAGCCTTGGCACTCATTGCTGTTACTGTTTTGTGATCTTTTGATTTCCAAATCATGATGAGCATAAGGCTGTATATTCTTTTATCTTAAAAAATAGTAAATAGTGCTTCTTTCTCACAATTTGAATACTAATCATTTGATGATTATTCATATTATATCACCACTGTTAAATAAATATATAGATTTTCAAGCAAACAATTTGGAACTTACAACGTTTTGTATTTTATATAATAATATATAACAAGGATCAAACTTCAAAGATGAATGATGATCATCATAGTAAAGACTTTTCATTGAGCCAGTTACTGTGCCAATTGCTTTAACGTATTTATCAGAATTCTTCCTAGAATCTTTCCAATGTGGATATTGCTACCTATACTTATTAAGTAAACACTAAATTCACGTGATAGATTGATACTGATTTATTGAGAAATGTACTAAAACTTCAGGTGCCTGTATAGTAGAAGGTGAAAAACCTTGCTCATAATTTATAATGGCAAAAAATGACCACCTCAAGCTCAATACAATAAGTATAATGGTGGAGAAAGATAGGGATCTAGGACTATAAGTCCTTTTCTGAAGCAAATGACAGGCAAATATGAATTCACAACTTGTGAAAACCCCACCCTGACTGTTTGGGCAGCTGTCACCTTCTTCTATATTCCATTTTAGGGATGTCTTCAGGGAAGGAGTTCTGTATTTACATGTTCTCCCCAGAAAACTCATGACTGAGTTTTGTGTCTACATGTACTCCCTGGAATACTCATGACTGCTCCATCCGACATTGTTTTGTCTGGAACCACAGTTTACTTTTTGTATCTGTCAATTGTTTTCCTTCATGGATATGTCCTTCTTCACAGAACCCTAAAGCAGATGCAGGCCAAGAGCCTGGCAGGTGTAGAATCTAATCAGGGCATTGGGTAGATCCAGGTCAGAAATGAGTAATGGTGAAGAGAGACGGGTGGGACATTGTCCAAAGGTAGGGACTTTTCTGAAAGACTGGAAATGATGTTGAAGAAATGTCAACAATTCTCCCTCACTGGAGGTGGTGAGGAAAATGGAGCCACATCTCTAGGTTCCCTCAAAATATCTCCTTAGCACTAAGAAATCTGAAAAGGATGATCTACAATTTAGAAAGAATTATAAAATGCGTCTTCCTTGAAAATAAGTGTGAATATTTGTAGATACAATGCAAACGATGTAATAAATTGGCATGCAGTGAAAATGTAGCTTAAAAGAATAATATAAAATTATGTGAGTACCTGTAACATTTATTTTTCAATCCTCTTTCCACTTTCTTAGTCCTTAAATTCTAACTACTGGTTTGAGATTATTACATATTATTATATTTCTTAAATAGCATAGTAATTATATCTTATTCTGTTTTTCTTCCTCTACATCTACTTCCTCCTACTTTGTCATCTTCTCCTTATCTTTGTATTTTTTAAAATATATTATCTCACCAACTTTTCCCATGCTGACCTCAAACTCAGTATTCTCTCCAATTTCTGCCTCCTCCCTCTGCCTTCCAAGTAATTGGAATTACTTGGCTAAACTTACATGTTCTTAATACAGGTAGTTGTAATTAGGTTTCATTTGTTCTTACCGTTTCCTTTTTATTTTCCTGAAAGATATCGGTGTTGAGGAGTGACTACATTATTAATTTATTGTCATTGGTCATTAGCATCTATATGACAGGGTTATACTTGGTTTAAGTCTTCCACTATTGATAAGCATTTCTGACCTCCCACTCTGGTTTTTGCTTTAAAAAACTATTGTGAATATTATTAACTATTTCCTGGTTGGCTTATACAAAATTTCTGAGGAAAGTATACATGGCAGTAGCATTTCTGAGTCTTAAGCTGTGAACATATACTGATGAACAATGAATTTCTTTCACATTCTGTCCATTGTTCATAGAGCTTCTGTGAGAATGATGTACAAATATCTCTTTAAAATCTTATTTAAATTCTTTGAGGGTATATACCCAGAAGTGTTTTCACTGGAGCATACACTAATTTTATCTTTAAACATTTTGTAAAGCTACCATAATATTTTCCATAAAGATTGCACCACTTTACATTTCTTCCAAAGTATACAGTGTTTCAAATTCTCTATAGATTCCCCAATACTTATATTTTAATATATTAAAATGCATAATAGAGAAGTATTCTATGTACAATTGATATATTTATAAATGGATTGTACATGAACAGACTATATAATCTGTAGATATACAGAAGTGTAAGCTATAAATATATAAATTGTGGATTATACATTATATATACATGTATTATATATACTATGTAATATACAAATGTATATATAATACGTGAATATTTATATATGTAAAATACATATATGTATGTATATATTATTCATATATACATATATGTTTATATAAAAGTATATATAAATGTCTCTATAATCTATGTTTGTATATTATAAATAAATGGATGTAAAAGACGTTCTTGTGGTTTTATTTCTATTCTCGAAACAATAGTCATATTGAGCATCTTCTCTTCTGTTTATTGACATTTTTATGTCTTCTTTGAAGATACTGAATTCTTTTGCCCATTTTATATTTTGCTTTTGGTATTGAGTTGGAGTTCTTTGTATACTTAATATGTTTAACCTTCTAAGACAGGTATTATTTATAGACATTTTCTGTCATTCTATGGGTTGTATTTTCATTGTTGATAATGTATTATGATGCACAAACAGCTTTAGTTCAGTGATATTTATTCATTTTTCTTTGCTTGACTGTGCTTTTTGTGTCATATCCAAGAAATCAGTGCAAAATCTAATGTCATGCAGGCTTTTCCCTATAGTTACTTCTAATAATTTTGTAGTTGTAAGGTTTATAACTTTAATCTTTTCTCAGTTAGTTATTTTTCATGTGTCTCATAAGGTAAAAGTCTTTTATTCTCATGTATATACCTCATCAGTTTTCTGAACACACTTATTGAAAGAATGTACTCTCCACTGAGCATCTGTCCCCAAAATTATTTGAACATATATAAGTGGTTATTACTCTACTCCATTCCACTTTTCTAAATCACTATGTTACTTCAGCATTACACTGTCTTCAATATTTTATCTTGGTAGAAACTTTTGAAGAGGGAAAGTGGTAGTCCTCCAATTTTCTTGTTCAATTTTTATGACTGCTTTACTATTTTTGGTCATTTGAGATTGTGTTAGACTTTCGAGAATAGAATATATTCTTTCGGCAGAAAACCATTGTTGGGATTATGATAGGGATATTATTGATTCTGTGGATTGTTTTGGATGGTACTGACCCTATAATTCTATTTTTATGGCTTTTTGTGGTTTTATGGGTTGACTTGGCCTTATACACAATGATAAAGTAATATAGTGAAATACATCCCCAGCTCAGTTAGAAAATATTATGTAAATTAGAACATTCTACTTGTGCAATGCTTTTGAGATTTGGTAATTTTGTAATACTCATTTAGTGCTGATCACATTCAACTATATTGGATGTACTCATATTTTTCTCTAGCTCTTTTCAAGATTAAAAATACTTCTGTTTATTTGACAGTTTTATTATGATATGTCTGGTGTCATTTTTTTAATCTCATTTTAGGTTAGGTCTGCCAGAATTCATCAATCTGTACTTTTCAGATGTATTTCAAGGTTGAATATTTTCACCATTTTTCGTCAAATATTTTTTCTTATCTAATCTATCTTTTCAATATTGGAGCCCCAAAGATAGTTTTTGTTACTTCTAATCAAGTTCTTTAAGGTATATATAGATGTATATATATGTTGAAATTACTTTTTTTTCTATTTCATTCAACTTCATCAACTCTGTCTATATTATTTCCATCCAAATACTGAGTCCATCTGAGCATTTTTCAAATTCTAAGCATTGTATTTTCACTTGTAAAATTTCCAAGGAATACTTTCAAGTAACTTTGTCATTATTTTTAAATAATTATCTTTCTCTTCACTTCAAGAGTGTTCACTTATTCTGCATGGAATATTTCTTTTTTTAAATCGTCTTGGATTATATTCTAATATGTCTTCCTTCAAGTGTTGAGAAATTTTGAATTGTGTTGTACATTTAAAATACTATATTGTGCACTTCCTGGGTCTTATTTGTATTTCTGAGAGCATATTGGGTTTTGTTGTTACTGTCATAGGATATCAGCCTGGTTCAACTGAGAATGCAATACCTGTTTTTTGGTTCTGTTTGTCATTCAGAAGTAGTAAGAGATATGAGACTTCACATAGAGAATTTGAAATTCACCATTTCAGCCTTCCCTCTGAGTTTCTTACCTTACCTTCTTGTCTGTAGTGGCCCCCTTTTCTTGAATCATCTGCCAGACACATGAAGTTTCTTTGACTTTCAAGTCTGCATTTAGATTTCTTGGTTGCCTACATACAAATGTTATCTGTTTGGAATTCTGTCTTTAAACTTGTAGTAACTTAGTCACCCCAAATTCAGTATTTGTCTCTTAGGCTTAGGAGGATTCCCCATGAATTATTTGGACTCTGCTTCCAGATAATGTCCCCAGGTAATAGCTTAGGTTGGTAATTTGGTTCACTATACTGGTTATTCCTTTCTCAAGCTTTACAGTTATTACTTCTGTGATAACACATCTCCACATAATTTTAGCAATTTATCCATGTTATGTATTGTTCACTACCAACTAATATTTTATGAATAATAAAACCCACTTCCATAGCTCCTTAGTTTGTTTTAAATCCCATAATAAAATCTATATACTTAAAAAAAACACAACTTAATTTCAGTTTCTACTCTGTTGATCTTTCAGTTTGTCATGTCTAAATATAACCCCTAAACTGATTTTTTCCTAGTGTCCAGACTTTCTAACTCTGCGTTGGGCTCACAGATTAATGCTTGCATGTGAAGCATCCAACTGTGAAACTCTTAAAATGTGTTCTGTCTATAATAGCATCTGGTCTTTCAGTCGATCCATCTGGGCCATTTTATCTGGCAGCATATTACCAAATAAGCCACTTACTTTTTCCAGAGTTGAGATAGGAATCTGACCTTTCCTGTCTGTCTTGAACTGACATGATAAATTTTTTGGCTGGCTGCTTGCTGGACCTAGAGAAATTGCTTCCTTCTTAAATCTAATAATTAAGGTAGTTTTTTCAGTTTTATTTTTGAAAGTGAGGGTTTTCTCAGTTACATTTGGGCTGGATGTTTCCTTACGTTGAAGTCTGATAGGTTTTGACAAGCTAGGATTTGGGAAGGAAGGCGTTAACTAACTTTGTTAAAGTCCTACATTGTAATGTTTAGGGTCACATGTAAATTAAAATGCCCAAAGGAAAACGGGGAAGACCAAAAAACAAAAAACAAAAAAATTAAAATCAAAAAAACAAAAACAAGCATACATACATACCTACTGGAAGATTTAGGCCCAGTTTGTGGTTATATCTCCAATAATGTGGAAGTGCATTCCATTTTGTTAGGTAGTATTTGTCAGTCTGGCTGAGCCTTAATTTAACCCACAAATATATGTTTTTTTCTCCTTTTATGATGAAACAGAAAGGAGAACTTTGTAGTTTGTGTTCTTTCTTGTTGGGAACTGCACAGTGGAAATGTGTGCTTTTGTTTTTCTAGATAGGAGCTTGATTTTATTCATTTTATTTTACTGATAGCACTCTGATGTTTTCCATTCAGAATCAATTTTGTGTGTCTTTATCTTATAATAAATAATGAGTAACTACCTTTTCCTAACCATTATGCCTTTGCATGTATTAAACTCAGTAATACAAATAATAAAATTAATTCTACTCTATGTGCTTTAAAGTGGTTTCAGAAAACTACAAGAGAAAAGCATCTTGTTTAATAGGTTAGACTAAAATCAAAACAAAAACTGCATATACATACATATACATATCAAATTGACATTGAAAGAACTCAAATTAAAATATGGATAAGTAAATATATGTTATGAAATCATGGGAAAAAAACCTTACAAAGATTCAATTCGGCATTCACAGAATTTGCTAAAAAATGTAGTGAGAAAAATGTGTTTCCCCTTTGATATATCTTAGAGAAATGAAAATTAATTTTGACTTTCAAACCCATGGTCACTGCAATGCAGTTTAGTGTACTAGGGTATATTGCATCATGTGAGTCAAAAAGTTTAAAGATTTAGACAAACAGTAAGTAGATTTGACAATTTTGAATTCTTTTATTTGTAGAACCAATTTTTTATTATTTATTTCTTTTAAAAGTAATTTTATTTTTATTGTAAAGGTGGTATACAGAGGGGTTACAGTTACGTAAGTAAGGTAATGACTACATTTCTGGTCAAACAGTGTTACCCCCTCTCTTGCTTGCTTCCACTTTCCCTTCTCCCCCACATTTCTCCCCCCAAGTTGTAAAGTTCATTTCCAACATAGTGTCTTGTGAGTATAACTGTTGCATTGGTTCCCCCTTTGTCCTATAGTCATTGTCTTGTGCTTGGTTAGCTTGCTTGCTCAGCTAATGTTCTACCACTTGAGCTATACCACTAGTCCTGCCTTTTTGCTCATTGTTTTAGGATAGAGTATCCTGGAATTTTATTCTCAAAAATGGGAATCACACTGTGATCCTCTGGATTTCAGCTTCCCAAGTGGCTATTATTATAACAAACGTGAGCCTTCAGAACCTGGAAACAATATGTACTTCTTAGATTCTGCTGTAAATATGGTGTGAGCTAGCCACCCGTATTAAGGCATGCATATTAGAAATGAGCTAAATGTCTGTATAGAAAAGATATAATCTGAGCAACTTCAAAAACTTTGGAAGACTGTCATGTTGATCATTAATGAAATTAAAGTAATGTCAAGTTAGTCATTTAATTATTACAACTTAAAGGGTGAAAAAATGGCTGATTTCTGATTGAAATGCAGGCTAGGGAGAGGTGTAAGAATAACTCAAGTCGTCAACTTCAACTGATGGACATGAATCGTAAAGGGGAAGTGGTGGGCAGATCTATGATCTGGGATAATGAAAACCCAAAGTTGGTCACGTAAACCCTTATGTTTCCCAGCACTGCTTGTGTTATCTAATGAGATGAGAAATTCTATTTCTCCTCTATTTCTAACACAAGGTTCAAACTTGGTAAGATTTTCTTTTCTTTTCCTTTCCTCTTTGCTGAAAGTAGTGCTTCCTTTAAAAGATCCAATGGCAGCTCTACAAGGCTGTTTGATTTTTGTTGTTGAAAAAATTAGCTTGAGATCTACTCTCATCATATCATGCAGCCACTATGGAAACAATATTAAGGGTCTTCAAAAATGCATTTATTGTATAATCCATAAATTGCACCTCTGCAGATATAAATAAAAAATTAAAAATCAGATCTTGAGATGTTTTTACTAACATGTTGATTGTAACATTATTCACAACAGGCAAGGTGTTAAAAACAAGTAACTATGCATTGCCAAATGAGCAGATACAGAAAATCTGGCATACACATAGGGTGGGATATTATTTGCCTTAAACAAAGAATACTGCCATATGAGATATCAGTTAATCTCAAAGATGAACTAAAACATTTTTTCTAGTTTTCATTTATATCCACTGGGTATAAGCTATACAAATTTTTTCTTTTTAGGATTCTGCTAATATATTTTAAGGATCAAAGTATTTCAAGTAGAGATTTTTATATTCAACTTTTTCAAGAAAACTTTCTTGGCTAATGTGATCAAGGTTACTTTTTTGCATGTTTCCTTTATTTACTTATGTAATTTCATATAATCACTCACATATAGTTTCAATATCCCTTTTTCCCATTCCCCCCTCTAGGTACTGAATTCTTATCATGCTAGATAAGCACCATACCACTTTAGCACATACCCATAAATTTGTTTTTTGAAGTAACTTTGCGAAGTCTTATTCCTTCTGCCTCTCCCTCCAAGATTATCTGGAATTAATCCCAGACATATGCCAGCCATCTCACCAAACTAGTCTTATCTTTATGCCATATAATTGTATATTCTCATGGATTGATTCTTCCTAATTTGTAGACTTCTTTGTCACATTCCAGTTGTAAAGACTCAAGGACAGAAATTTTTCCTCCTCCTCCTGTTACTTTCCTTCTCTTCCTCCTCGTCTCATCTTTCTCCTCTTCTTCTTCTTCCTTTTTCCTCTTTTCTATCTCTTCCTTTCTTCTTTCTCATCCCATGTTTTCTCACTTGCTCTTACTCCTCCTCTTCTCCCTTTTCTTCTTATTTCCTTATTTCTCTCCTCTTTCTCATCTTCATCCTCCTCAATATTCCTCTCTTTTTCTCTTTGTCTCTCTCTCTGCAAAATGAGGATATAGTCCAGGTCCTGCTGGATGCTTGATAGCACTTGTGCCACACCCAATAACTCCTTCTTTTAAAGTTTGAAAGAGTGTCTGTTGAGTGTTTCTGGACTTGCCTGGACCTTGCCTTTATCCTGCCTGTCTCTTGAGTAGCTGGGATTATATGTATGTACAACTATGCTTCATTTTTGTTCTTTGATCCCATAATGGCATATCATTGCTTCTATACCAAAGAACATAAAAGTTTCAGAAAGCATAAAAATTAGTTGAAACTTCTTTTCCTCTTGATGATGAGAAAAATGCTGTTTTAAAACATTTTGTAATTTTGCTGCTGCTATTAGGTCCAAAAAAGGAAAATAATTCTTTGGAAACATCTTTTGGTACTTTGAAATAAATTTGTAGAAGATCAAAAGCATACCCAAACAGGTACAAAATCCAAAGAAACTGGCAGAAAAAATCATTTAAAGATGTTTGTATATCTTTATTCTCTTAAAGGAACTCTGAAAGAGCAGCTAACCTCTCTAATTCTGTTAGATTTGTGTTTCTGCTTTGTGAATAATGTATGATAATTCAAGTTTGAGGTCTTTTTTTGGTGGGTCATGGGGCTTGAACTCAAGGCCTGGGCACTGTCCCTGAGCTCTTCAGCTCAAGGCTAGTGCTCTACCATTTGAGCCACAGTGCCACTTCAGGTTTTCTGGTGCTTAATTGGAGATAAGAGTCTCATGGACTTTCCTTCCAGGGCTGGCTTTGAACTGTAATCCTCAGATCTCAGCCTCCTGAGTAGCTAGGGTTATAAGCATGAGCCACTGGGCCCAGCTAAGTTTGAAGTCTTTTTAAAAAATAGTATCTTGCTTGTTGATGATTCACACATTATAATCCTAGCTACTTAGGAAGATGAGATCTGAGGATGATTGTTGAAAGACGGCTCAGACAGACAAACTCTGTGACTCTTATTTCTGATTAACCAGTGAAAGCCAGAAGTGAAGGAGTTGTTCAAGTGATAGAGCACCAGCCTTAATCACAAAAGCTAAGCAGGAAGTAGAGGCCCTCAATACAAGCACTACTATCTGATCTGCACCAAAAACAGCAATAGCAACAAAAACCCCAAAGACATGTCATTTAATATGCAGTAAAAAGATAAACAGGTTTGGTTATGCTATATAATTGAAATACTCATTTATTTCTAGAAATCCATAAACTATTAAACAATTTAAGCACACACTTGTTGATAAGTTTATAACTTACTGAGTTGTGTGTTATATACATTAATATATAGACATATATATATATAATTTAGAATATGCTTTCAAGAAATTCCATTGGTGTTCCATAATTAATCGCATTAATTATTGAATATTTGTAAACTATTTTGACATTATTGATACAAATATCTAAATTCCTTTATAATTTTTTTTGGTGATATGGGCCTCACCTTTTCTAGACAGTGTTGTATTACTTGAGCATGCCTCCAGCCCTTTTTGGCTTAGGGTTTTTTTTTAGATAGGGTCTCATGCTTTTTTTTTTGCCTATCTAGCCTCAGATTGTGATCTTCTTTTTTATGCCTTCTGACTAGTTGGGACTACAGCACTCAGATTATTTTGTTGAGATGGGTTCCCAACCTGGCCTACCCTTGGAACAGGGTCCAGTTCTCTTCCTCTAATAAGAATGATGGAATTTTGCCATTACATTATTGTCCTGCCCTAGAAACTGCTTATAATGTGACAGGCCTTATTGTACTTGTAAAAATGACACTTTTAGTCTTTGTACTTCCAGAACAGTAATGACCCTGTCACCAGAAGTTGTTCAGGCTGGGGTGGGGTGGGAGTTGCTTTGAGAGCATTTACAGACTATATTATAGGACGCTGTATTATTGGATACTAGATGTATGAGTGAAAAGCACTACTGAAAGACATATTTCAGGTTTTGAAGTCTTGTCTGAGCCCCATTTCTTCTATCCATTAAGTGAAGATTAATATTTCATAGTTGGGATTTTATAGTAAGATTGTAACATTACTTATTAATGGATATGCCAAAAGATCAGTTCAACAGTATTGTTGAACCATGCAGTATTGCTATTTTGTAACTGATAACTTTCAAACATTGACAATTCTTATATGATCCAACCTGATTCTTGGCTGATTATAGAATTCTCCTTAAGAATTACTAAGTTCAAATGCGCAAAAAAGAGTATATTCATTGTTGGAGCTGTACTAATGAACCTTCCAAAGGTTTTCATATTTAGTCATGTTAGAAACACAATTATCAAGCCATATTTTTATTCTCCTTTTAGAGAATTATAACAGAAAAAGATATGAAATTTTAAGTTCACAATATTACTAAGGTGCAGCGTCAGAATCTAAGCCCATTTTGTCTACACCTAAAAACCACTTTATCATTTGCAGTAAGATCTTATATGTTTTCAATATTAGAAATATTTCTGCCATAAGAAATTTTCTAATGAACTTCATGTACAAAAGTTTGTGGAAGGTTTGCAGAACCTCCAGTGTAGAAGTTCTAAAGCTGATTAAAAAAAAATAAAAACAAGTTGTCTTCTTAGTAAATGAATAAAGTCATCTTAAAGACAATCTGGGCCTGGCATAATAGATGAATAGTTTTTTTTTCTTTTATCTAACATATGTCATAAGAACCAGCACAATTCAACAAAAATACATCAAGTTCAAGGTTTAACTGAAGTCAGCTCTCAAGACATGGAATGGCATAGAGGAAACCTCAATGTATTTTCTCAGTGGGGAAAAGAAACTAGTTTGAAGTCTGTATATTGAAAAGTTCTGATTCAATGACATTCTGAAACAAGTGAAACTAAGGAGCAGTATAAAAATCCGTCTGGTTCCTGGGAGTTATTAGGGAGAGAGGGCTGAACAACAGAACATAGAAGAATCTGAAAGGTGTCATTACTCTGAATTACACTGTCACAGTGGATGAATGCCATTAACATGTGTCTACACCTCAGAAGGTATACTAATAATTGGTCCTTTAAGCTTTAGATTTTAGTGTGTCAAGGTATTTAGGTAGGTTTGTAAGTTTTAACTAATGTTGCTCGATAACCGGCTGATGGGCCACACATATATGGAGGCAGACATTATGTGGGAAACTAAATTCTGTGGTCCTTCATGGTTTTGCTATATGACATTAAAACTGTTGTACAAACCCCGTGATTATGTTTGTTGATGTTTTTGTGTGTTTTGCTTTAGTTTGTCTGTAGAGGTACTGGAGATTGCAGTCACACCTTTCACTTGTGCCACCTGAGTCACAACCCCCATTTTAGTATATTTTTATATAAAAATCATTCTTCGATTGGCCACAGACTCAGTGCTCCTGCCTTCCCTTCTGAAGACGACAGAACTACCACCCTCAGCTTGTTTTTTCCTTTTCTCTTTTTGCCTTTTCTTTTCCTCTCTTCTTCACCTCTCCCATCTACTCCTCCCTTCTTCCTCTTTCTCCCCTCTCTCTTGTCCCATCCTCTCTTCCAACCCTCTTTTCTTTTTCAATTTTTATCTTGTCTTTCCTCTCTTTTCTCTTCCTTCTGCTCTTCTGTCCCCTTTTCTCTTTCTCTTCTTTTTCCTCTTTCATTTCCCATTTTGTCCTCATTCTCTCCCTCCCTCCCTTCCTCCCTTCCTCCCTTCCTCCCTTCCTCCCTTGCTTCCTTCCTTCTTTCTGCTTTATTTTTGAGATAGGGTCTCCATATCTTTTAGTCAGACTGATCTTGAACTGTGTTCTTCCTATTTATATTTCCCAAGCAGCTAGAGTTATTTGTATGCATCAACATGCCACTCCAGGTTTTTATTTTTGTTTTAGAAGATATTTAGTGCCTACAACTGTCCATACGAGAAGTAAAGAATGACACATATATTAAAGAGTGTTATGTTTTAGACATTATGATTAAATTGATACTTATTGTCCAGAACCATTAACTTCCCTTGTTGTGTGGTTCATTTTACCATCTGTTACAATTGCATTTCTCTAAACTATGCTTATAGGATTGTTATCCTAAGTCCTGAGTGGGTCATCAATTATTATCACAAAGATAGCAGTCAGAAAGGAAAAAATAGATTTACCATTAAGTTAATAGAATTTTATAAGTACACAAATATTTGTTTCATAATTACATAGCTTTATAACTACAAAAATATTTTAATTATATAATTATATTCTCTCTAAATTATATATAATTAAATTATATAATATAGCTAGACTACATATTAAAGTCACCAATTTGACAAAAGATTTTTAAATGATCAAAATTAAAGAGTGTTGTGATGAGACATTCTTATCCTGCTACAATGCATGCTCACCACCTGCAGACAAACCCATGCTCACACTTTCCATTCTAGATCTGTTATATTCCGCTTGCCTCATATGATAACCAATGTCATTAGATTCCGGTTCATCATTATTAAAGTCTCTCTTTGCATGAAATGAATATTTCTATATTTATTTTCTTGGCTCATTTCATATCACATGTGTAAGGCAACATACTACAGAATATCTTCACTGTTTTTTTATTCTTAGTGAACTATCTGGGAAAATGCTGAATCTTAATCCATAGAATCTTTATTATAACATTTTCTTACTCTAAATTACATAATTTTGTGTATCTTTATGATGTTTTTGATTACTTTGCTCTGTTTGAAGTTTTAGCTTTACTTGAAAATACTGCCTGATCTTGGGGTTCATTTCGCCTAACATCAACTTATCTGACCGTTTCTGCTTGTCTCAGACATATACTAGATATTGCAAATAAGGGAAACCATGGAACCTATGTATCTTTGGGCCTGGCTTACTTCACTTAATAGAATTTTTTCCAAGTTTTTCCATTTCCTAACAAATGGGGCAATGCCATTCTTTCTGATAGAGGCATAGAATTCCATTGTGTATATAAACCACAACACCTCAAGATAAGGCCTCAAATGCTTTTTCTTTCTTGCTATTGTTTCTAACATATTTATAAGATGATTTACTTATTCCTTTGTATGTCCTTCCCCCACAGTATAACCCCTGTTTTCACTGTATTTGATGTTGGTATAATTTGTGGAGGGGAAAGGAAAAAGCAAATTGTTTAAATACGGATACAGGTGGACCCATTGCAACAATGAGATGTACAAGACGGTATGTCGGAAAAAAGAACTTTACAACTTTGGCAGGAGTGGCGGGGGAGATGGGAGGGCAGGGATGGTAAGGGGAAACAAAGGAGGAGGCAACAATGCTTGGTAAGAAATGTACTCATTACCTTGCTCATGTAATTGTAACCCCCCTGTATGGTATTTTCACAATAAAAAAAACTTATGAATATTTAAAAAAGAAAATACTGCTTGAATTTACGCTAGCCTCAAAGAACCTTATTCAAATATATCATTGAAAGTTTACATTTAGGATTAATTCATATAAGTACAATATTATGGGATTTTAGTTTATAATTTAATTATTGACAGTCTATAAAATGGTTGTTCCAGTTTATGTCCCCCTTAGTAATGCCTGAGGATCATTTGTCCTATTTTGACTAGAATACTGTAAACATTATTTTCTTTCTAGCATTTAAGAATAATCTTTTTTTTTCATAGTGAAGGTGTGGGTATTTGTGTTGGCTAACGAAGTCAGAGTATATAATTGGTTAATGAAGGAAGAGTATATAGAATCATAAAATAATTTGAAATACAAATGAGAATCATTTTCCCCTAGAATGTATTCAACTCCAATTTCCATGATTTCCAAATTAAATTTATCCATTTATTTTAATAAACTCTGCTATAACAGTTTATGATCCACATGTTAGAAGAGCTTTAGCAATGTTG
Source organism: Dipodomys merriami (assembly GCF_024711535.1). NCBI lineage: Eukaryota > Metazoa > Chordata > Mammalia > Rodentia > Heteromyidae > Dipodomys > Dipodomys merriami. The sequence continues at coordinate 10,860,667 of NW_027202382.1, read as the reverse complement.
ACTCATTTAATTCTCAGAACTTCCCATAAATGAAGTAATGTTCTCCTACTTTTATACTAGAAAAAAACAAGTATAAAACCTTGAGGTCAATTTTCAAAATTCAAGCAAGAGGAAATGCCAGATTCAAACCTAGTCAGTCTGTGAAAGGAAATAATTCTCTTTACATCTCTTCCCCATGAAAAAAGAATAACAGATTGGCAATACTTGGTGAATGAGTTGGAAAGACCTGAGGTTTCTTGCATTGTCCCTGAAGAGCAGTTCATCTGTTTGTCTACTGAATAAAATTTAAAGAACAAGGCAAATTAACACCTCATTTCTGGTGCAATTTAGAATCCACATTTGATGAGTTACTTTGGATTCTGTTTTTTTTAGTTTTTAACTGGATAAACCAGTGAGTTTAGGCTACTGCATAAATAATCAAGGAAGGTCAACTTATAATACATAAGGATAATAGAGTATTATATGTTTTCACGCTATTACTGGGTGGCTTACATAACCTAAACATTGCTTATTTGAAAATTAGAATTCATAAGAGGTAGGCAGTGGCCACATAATAATATGCATGAAATGTTTGTCTATAACCAGAAATGGAAGGAAGGAAGAAGAGAAGGGGGAGGGAAGAAGAGATGGAAAGAAATATGGAAAGAAAAAAGGAAAGAAAGCAAGCAAGGAAAGAAGGCAGGAAGGCAGCAAGGCAGCAAGACAGGAAGGAAGGCAGGAAGGCAGGTAGGCAGGCAGGCAGGCAGGCAGGCAGGCAGGCAGGCAGGCAGGCAGGCAGGCAGGCAGGCAGGCAGGCAGGCAGGAAGGAAGGAAGGAAGGAAGGAAGAAAGGAAGGAAGGAAGGAAGGGAGGGAGGCAGGGAGGGAGGGAGGGAATTTCAATACATGCATGACTCATTTTGTAGTAAAAACATTTTCTAGAACCTAGGGGTCATTTGTCTATTGTAATCACAGAGGATGACAAAGTCCAGATAGCCTAAGTTAAAAGTTTGTGAAAGATTTTCAGAACTTGCAGTGTAGAAGTCCTAAAAATGATAACGGAAATTTAATGACATCATCCTAAAGAAAACATGGGCCTTGGATACTAGAGAAATAGTGACAATAGTAGCATTTGTCTTTTCCTATCTATCCCAGTTGGTGACCAAATGTTCTTTGTGTCTGACTGACAGATGAGAGAGAAATAATATGGGTTGCTACTTTTTTATATCATTTGTATTTATGTTTATTTTATTCAATCTAGGTTTTTTTTCCTGTTATGGTCCCTGAACTCTGGGCCTGGGTTCTGTCCCTCAGCTCTTCAGCTCAAGGGTAGTGCTCTACCACTTGAACCACAGCACCATTTCTGGCTTTTTGTGCTTATGTGGTGCTGAGGAATCGAACCCAGGGCCTCATGCATACAAGGAAAGCACTCTACCACTGAGCCATCTTCCTAGCATTCAGCCTAGTTTTTTTTAATGTTCTTACAGTTTTTTTCTCTTGATATCACTGTGGATAAAATGAAGTTGGACATTATTTACAGAAGATCTGTACATTTTTTATCCAGTATAGGCAAAGGGCAACATTTTGGAAAATTGTAGTGAAATTTTTCATACAAGCTACTGACATTGATGCTGTCAGGATATATATATATATATATATATATATATATATATATATATATATATATACATATATGCATATATTCTTATCTATGAATATATATACACTCTTGTTTTACTTTGACATTCTCACAATTGCCAAGTTGTATGATAATTGTATATTTGCTTTTGTAACATGTTTCCCATAGTGGCCTTATGATTTCTGATCCCCACCATCAGTGTAAGAGTATTCCAACTTCTTTATATTCTTACATTTTGTGATGTCATAGCCATTTTGGCATATGTCTAGTACATCCCAGTTAATTTTAATCATTATGTTGCTAATGGCTAATGACGTTAATATATAATAGGATAAAAAGGCTTTATCGTTTTGATTTTCACAAATAGCTTTCTACAACTTACAACTTATGTCTCAGCTTTTTTGGCAAATATATGAGTTTTATTTATGTCTTGTTTGGTAAAAAAGTCACCTAAAGGATTCTCAACCAGTGCATTTTTAAGACAACCTGAGCTCTAGTATGATCACTAGGTACAAGAATCTAGTAATTATATAGCAATTATACTATATATTGTATATATATGAAGAAATGAGTACTAGGTATAAATGGATTTCTGTAACTTGTCCAGGCTTATAAAGAAAGAAAACCTGTGAATTTTCTCTCTGTGCTGATCACATATTTGGACCTACAGGATAAATAGAGTTCATAACTTAATGAATTACATGTATTCTCAAATTTCCAAATATATATTTTACCCCTAGTAAATTTAGCAATTAAAAAAGTATTTCATTGGCTACTAAAATTCAGCATGTTTTGTGATGCAGTTGAGAAATATGATAGAGGGCCAAAAAAATACGTAAGAGCTTAGCATGGAAAATAGAGATCATATTCCACTGAAGCCATGACTAGAAGTAGGTAACCAATAATGTAATTATTTAGGTTAACATTTTACCTGAATACAAATTTCAGAAACAGTTTTCTTAAGATATAGTTTCTAATTAAAAACTTTAAAATGAATCTTCAGGTTTTTTTGTGGGGGTGTAATTGAGAGTTGAAATAAAAGGAGCAAAGAAGGAGAGGAGGGAGGGAGGAAAAGAGAATGTTATAAAGTAGGCATAAAGAAATATACTGCATCTGTGAATGGAGATGGCCAAGGGAGATTCACCAAATAACAGGGAGTTAAATGGGTGGAGAAAGCGGGAGTAAGCCAGAGAGGTAGTATGATTAAAGTACTTGCATGTGTGTGTGAAACACCACAGTAAAACCCTTTGAACATAAAATACCTAGGAATTAACCATGAAATGAAGGAACTCTATGATGAAAACTTTAAAAACCTGAAAAAGAAAATTAAAGCAGAACTAAGGAAGTGGAAAAACCTCCCATGCTCTTGGATCGGGAGGATCAACATCGTGAAAATGATAATACTGCCAAAGGCTATCTACAAATTTAGTGTGATACCTAACAATATCCCAACCTCATTCTTCAAGGAAATAGAAGAGGCAACCCAAAAATTCATATGGAACAATAAAAGACCCCGAATAGCAAAAACAATCCTTAACAGAAAGAACAATGCTGGAGGAATATCAATACCAAATTTAAAATTCTACTACAAAGCCATAGTAATCAAAAGAGCTTGGTACTGGCACAAGAACTGACCTGAGGACCAATGCAATAGAACTGAAGACCCAGAAATGAACCTACAGACCTATAGCCATGTAATCTTCAATAAGTGAGCTAAAAAACTAGAATGGAAGAAAGACAGCCTCTTTAGTAAATGGTGCTGTCCAAATTGGTTTTAACACCTGTGGAAAACTAAAGCTAGATCCTTAAATATCACCCTGCACCAAAAACAACTCCAAATGGATCAAAGACCTCGAGGTCAAAGCAGAAACCTTGAAAACATTATAGGAAGGAATAGGAGAAACTCTAGGGCTCCTCGGCACAGGCCAAAATTTTCTTAATAAAGATCCAGAAACACAACAAATCATAGTTTGGACAAATGTGATTTCATGAAACTGCAGAGCTTCTGCATGGCAAAGGACATAGCTAGCAAGATCAATACAAAGCCCACAGATTGGGAGAAGATCTTCCCTAGCCATACAATGGACAAGGGTCTCATATCTAAAATATACCTGGAACTCAAAAAATTAAATCCCCCAACATCAAATCCTCAAAGAAACAACTGCCCAATAAATAAGTGGGCTAAAGACTTACAGAGAAACTTCTCTGAAGAAGAAAGAAGGATGGCCAATAGACCCATAGCCATAAAAGAAATGCAAATCAAAACAACATTGAGATACCACCTCAGCCCAGTTAGAATGACTATAATCAAGAACTCTAATGACAACAGAGTTGGAGGGGATGTGGACAGAAGGGAACCTTACTGCATTGTTGGTGGGAGTGTAAACTTGTTCAACCACTTTGGAAAGCAGTATGGAGGTTCCTCAAAAGACTTCACATAGAGCTCCCCTATGACCCAGCAGTCCCACTCTTGGGCATTTACCCAAATGATCACAAACAAGACCACACTAAAGCTACCAGCACAACTATGTTTATTGCAGCATTATTTACTATAGCTAAGATGTGGAACCAACCCAGATGTCCCTCAGTAGATGAATGGATCAATAAAATGATACACACACACACACACACACACACACACACACACACACACACACACACACACACACACAATGGAATTATATTCCTCCGTCAGAAAGACACCACCTAATTTATTAGGAAATGGAAAGACTTAGAAAAAATTATACTAAGTTAAGTAAGCCAGACCCAAAGAAGCACAGGTCTGTGGTTTCCCTTATCTGCAATAACTTGTATATGTCTAGGACAAGCAGAAGAGGTCAAAAGCTATGTACATATGACCATATAAGCTGATGATAAGGGAAATGAACCCCAAGATAGGGATGGAAGAGATATGATCTTTCTTGCTGTTTTTTAAAAATGTACTTATATTGTACTTTGTGATTTTTTTGTTTCTTTGTATGTTCTTCACCCATGGTATAACCCTTGTTTTCACTGTATTTGATTCTGGTGTCCTGCATCTTGTATATACATTTTTCTAATTTGGGAAGGGGAAGGGAAATGACAAAATGCTGAAATAAGGATACAGTTTGACCCATTGTAACAACAAGATGTACAAGACACTATGTTAAAAACGAACTTTACTACTTTTGGGGTGTGGAGGGAGGAGTTGAAGAGGTGGGGAAGAAAGGGATGCTAGGGGAAAAAACAAAGGAAGAGATAACAGTGCTCGATAGAAAATGAACTCATTACCTTGCTCATGTAACTGTCACCCCTCTATTTAGTATCTTTACAATTATGTGTGTGCATACATATAGATATAGATATACATATACATATATAAATGAATGATGGCTGGAAAGTGAAGGTATCCTGTTAAGAGTGTGGGTAATAGTGGGAGTAGAGAGGGGAAACTGAGAAGCTGAGGATAAATAGTTTTAAAATACCTTATATACATGTGCAAAAATAGAATAGTGAAGCTTGTTGAGAGTGGTCTGAGAAGAGGAAGGAGAGATGAGATAGAACAAGATAGAGGAGGCAAATTCACACCCTTTGTTTTAGAAAATTAGAAGCTATTTGGTGAATACATATTTCATTCTTAATGTAAACTGTATGTCCTAATGAAAGTGCAATGATGTGACTACATATATCCCAGAGTTATATAAAATTTATTGTAACTGAGTTAATAGCATCAATAAATATTATTCCTGACTATTTGGAACTACAGTATTAAGTCACCTCTAAAGAGTATGCCTGATCATTAAACCCTGTGCTTCATAAAATACATTAAAGGACAGCTCTGAGTGAATAATATTCTGTACTTTAATTCTTGGAAATTGCAATAATGTTGAACATACGTGGAGATCCTAGCAACATTAGAAACCTTGTATGTGTTATTTCAGATTTGATATTTCATCTTTCCAAACTAGGGACAATAGATGGATGCTTACATCAGTTTTTTGCTATGTGAGAATGACAACAGTTGCAGGTTTGTGATGTCAGTGAATCTATAACACTAAATACAACAGACATGAAAAGTGAGTGCTTACCACAGTGCTTCTATAAACAGACCGGATATTATCGAAAAGAGGATATTTCTTCTGAAATTTTTCATCTCTTTTATAACATTCTGTTTTAATGATTAATGATCAAATGGATATCTTAAAATAGCTACCGATAAAAGCACTTGTGTTTAGAGCAAAATATTGATCAGAAAAGTGGTGAAAGTCATCGCCAGGAGGCTTTTAATATTTTTTAATGGAATAAGAAAGGTCTCATTCCATTAAGAGCAGCAACAGCAAAAATATGGCAGAGATTAGTTTACAGTTGGTTTCTCTAAGCTGTGATTTTCAAAATCAAATGTCTACAGTGGGCTAGGTCATACCCCAAGGTCACACCAGGCATCAATGTAAAGCCTCAATTAACCTCGCTTTCAAAAACTGTTGTTTCTAAAATTAAATTGTATCTTAAAATGTTTGCCACATGAAATATTATCCTATATATTTAACATTCCTTTCAAATATTGTAGGATTTACATGAGCGGGTATGTTTTATATATATATATATATATATATATATATATATATATATCTTCCTCTATAAGTGGTTATCATTGGTTTAATGTCTTTAATAACTTAGATGATATGCATATTTTTGGTCCATCTATCCATGAATTCATTTATTTAACAAATATCAAGAGTCATCAAGTCTCCAATACTGCACAAAGTTATGGCTTTATGACACAGGTAATATTCCTTTCTCTGACAAGCATTTTGATGGTTGAATAAAATATTAACAATAATGTAGGCCGTTATATTAGCCTGTATTTGAACTAAAATCCAGGAAATAATTTTTCAGGTTAACAGCTATTCAAGAAAATACCCCCAAACACTGTATGATGAGTGATGTGTGAAGAAGGCATTGAAATATGAATCCTAAATTCATATTAATGTTTCTTGTTCACCCACTGGACACAATTTTAATCAAATCTATGCTAGCATTACCAAGATTGGGTTAACTAGGTTTAGTTTAACATGTTGATCAATGCATGAGAAGGTTCCAGTAAAGGGCTATCCTAGAACTTCTGCCATGAGGGAAATGTTCATTGAATGTAATTTCCAGTATAGTAGTCAGAGCATATGTGTTTGTTATGATTAAGGAACTAAATATTTCATTTAATTAATATTGATTTTTGTTTACTCATTCACAATTTTTAACAGTAGGCAGATCTTTTAAATGTTGATGCAATTTATTGTACAATATGAAATGTCTGCCATCATCAATCTTCTCAGAAAATTTTAGATTCTGGTTACCAAAAAAAAGCACTATTGATTATGAAATGTTAAGCCACTGAGGAAGAAAAGATGCTTGTTATATCTGGCGATGATAAGGATCTTACATCCCCAATACTTAAAAGTACTTAAGTATTTTAAAACAAGCACCATAAGGTATAAAGCTCAATAGAAATGTGGGCAAAAGGATTAACATGTAGATCCTTTTACAGGACATCCAAATAAATAAATAGAGAGAGATGGAAAACCTTATTAGTGAGCATGAAATGGCCACAAAAACACACATATGTTAACAGACACTTGAGAATTACTAGAATAAATAAATGGACATATCAATATTGACAACACTGGGTAACATCAAAAATTTTATATGTTGTTGATGGAAAGCAATATCTCCACTGCAATTGCTTTTAAATAGCCATACATGGATAATGACAATCTATTAGTGCATTTCTAAAGGCTTTTGGTACTGCTTCTGAGCCATGTGTTACAGATGCTCACTTGACATAATTTGAGCACCTGCAGGATCTAAGACTGGAATCATTCCTAGAGATGATCCACACCTGTACTTTTAGACTTTACTGATGGTGATTTCTGGTGCAAAATTAGTTAAATTGAGACATTATGCACATAGACATCTGCACTCTAAAGTTCCATAAAGAAAAAAAAATCATCTGGGCACAGTTGCATATTTCTGTAATCCCAACTACTCTGGAGTCAAAATGGGGAAGATATTTGTCAGATTGTAGGAAAAATTAGTCATATCTAATCTGAATGATAAAGAAACAGGGCATAGTGGTCTATGCAAACCTACACAGGAAGCATAAGTGTAGGGATTGTGGTCTGGGGCTGTCCTTGGGCTCAATTGTGATATCTTATAAAGCAAATGAGAACTGGTTTTGTGGCTCAAGTGGTAAAGTGCTTGATTAGCAAGCACAAGGCCCTGAATTTAAACCCAGTACAACCAAATCAAAATTATCTTTAGTATGTTAATTACATACAATGCAAAAAGAAGAAACACTTTTCAAAAGATCAAGATTCCAAAAGATAAAATAAGACTGAAGGAAAACTGAAAGAAACAAGTAACTGTAAATCTGGATCCTGAGAAGGATTATGGAATAGAAATAAGACATTAAAACAAAGCTGGAAATATGTGTGGTAATTTTAGGAGAAGAGCAGTAGAGCATATACACATTGTTTTCTTGCAGCTTTTATTTAAATCTAAAGTGAGTTGAAGTTCAAAAGTAAAAAGTTACGCATATAATTTATGAAGCATGCAATTTTGCCTAATATTTTAATTTAGGGAGATTCTAGCAAATTTACTTTCATAGAAAAAACAATTTTCCTCAGGAAAATGACAAAAATCTCTATTAGTGTGCCATACTTTAAAGCATATTTGCCTGTTCTTGGTATACTTAGCAGACCTAAAATAGGTCTCAGTTAAATTCATAAGGATTGATACAATGCTCAGCCATCTTTTACTTTTTTTCTTGAAAGATAGCACATTTAAAACTCTTGCTACTAAGTATCAAGTTCTTCTAGAAGTGCCTACCAGCTATCATAGCAATTGGTGAAAATTATTTCCTAAACTAGTTCAGTGATTCCTGTAAATGGAAAACCAAAACTATATTTGCAGTTGGACTTTGGACCCATTTGCATACTGTACAGTCCAGCACTGCTTTGTGCACTCAAAGTGGCTTCTATTGGAAGAATAATTGAGGCAAAAACTACTAGAAAAAAAAAAGGAGGGTCTTAGCATCACCTTCTCGTGTTTACAACTGTATTAGATGGATCAAATCATCTACTTTCCTTTTTCAAATTTTCTTTACAGTTACCTTTTATGTTTTTCTTTTTTCCTTTTTCTGTTCTTTTCTTCCCCCTCCCCCCCCCCACCCCCCAAGTCGTGGGGCCTGAACTCTGGGCCTGGGCACTATCCCTCAGCTCTTCAGCTCAAGGCTAGCACTCTACCTCTTGAGCCATAATGCCACTTTCAGCCTTTTCTGCATATATGGTGCTGAGGAATTGAACCCAGGGCCTCATGCATGCAAGGCAAGCACTCTACCACTGAGCCACCTTCCCAACCCTACAATTGCCTTTGCCAAGCCTTGTTTTCCTTGTATTTAATGTTCTGAAGTAAATGAGTTCAATCTTCGTGAAAAACAGCTGTCACTTTGTTTTCTTCCTCTCCACCCTAGAAGCCTGTAATCACCCTAAATAGAAATACTTAATAAGAGTGAGATTCCTGAGGGCTGCAGCATTGGTTCTGTAATTATAAAGCCAAAGCTAGAAAAGACCTTAGAGTTCTCTGCTCATCACAAAGGCTAATTTTGGCAATCTGCTTTTGAGTATCTAACAACAACAACAACAACAACAACAATAATAATAATAAGGAAAACAAAGATTCTTAGTGTGCTCTGGCACCTACCATTATATCAAATCTAATCCCTATAACAAAGATAACATTAGTAACTCTAGTACTAGATGAATGGATCAATGAAAGGATCTGTCACATCCATGCCAGTGGACTATGCAGAGGCAGGCAAGCACAGGCGAAAGATTATTACAAGGTTTATTAGAGGAGCCATATTTGCCTTGGAGAAAGAGTGCATGGCAGCCTCGGCTATCTAGGTAGCAGCAGGGTCTGGGGATAGGAAGTGAGGTAGATGGTGAGTCTGGGCAGAGAGAAGGAGGGGCCAGCTGTATGGTGGGAACTCCAGGGCGGGGAGGGGCTCAGGTCTGGGTGGAGCTGAGGACCGAAGGTGGGCATAATGCTTACACTAGAGATTATGAATTTGGGTTTATAAACATTAACTATTGTATTTAAGATCACCCAGCTACACTGGAAACCTAGGAAATGGAATCTCAGAGGCTACATTCATACCCCCAACACCACCCTGCAGGCACTGGAGGAGAAGTCCATGATGGATAAGGCAATCATCTAGCCTTCTGGAACTTGAGAATTGAAAAGCCAAATTCTCTGGTTCCCAGAGGACAAGGGTCAAAGAAATAAACAGGATCTGAATGTTTTCAGTTAAGTATGACACCAAGTAGAATTTATTTTTCCTACTATAACTGAATTCCACACTAAATTTTCACTTTGTTAATTTAGATATTGCTGTGTAGCAAATTATAGCAAAATCATTTACATAGTAAGTTTTCCCCCTTACATTTTTGAGACAGTTTTACTCTACAGGCCAAAATGGACTAGAATTCACAATCATCCTACCTTAGCTTTCTGAGTGCTCAGATTACAGGTATGTACCATTGTGTCTGGCTATAGCAAGAATTTATACTGGCCCAGGAGTCTGAGGCTTTGCTGGGAAGTTTGGGAGATTGAACCAGGCTTGGCTATGTTCTGATTTAGCTAATCTATCCTAAATTCTGCTGACAGCCATTCTAGGTTGCTTTTATCACCGGTCTGGCTAGCCTACGTTCACAAGAAAATACAGTTTTATTAGATAAAAAGAGATATAAGTCATAATTTGTAGGATATCTGAAAAATGAGGGGTAAGTTTGCAATCACATTCTTTCTGCCTCTACATTGTCTACCTTTCTCTCTCCCCACGCAAATGTGCACGTGCGCACATACACACACATTTGAATGAATATCTTCTACATAATCATGTGACCTCATTATCTGAATTACTTCTGAACAGAACAAAATACATATGCTAGTCTGATTTTTTGATGGAGATGCCATTGGAACTTTTATATGGTAGGTAGATGATACTCTCCTGGAGATGGATTGATTTCTATCATCCCCTCTGGTGTGTCCTGTGTTACAAGTTGGTGAGTTTGTTGTGAATGAGAAGGCAGTTCTGTATTGCATGGATACAGTCAGTTTTCTTTATAGTCCTTGCATAGCATAGGTTATTTGCCTGGAAACCAGGAAAGTCTGATACCACCTATTTTCCACTGGCTTAGTCTCTTCTTGGAAGTGCAGGAGGTGAGCTTCCCTTATACTAAGAACTAAGGGCTTCACTTATACTAAGTCCACTATGCAAGCTAGTTCACTTAGAGTGCCTTCAGTAATCATCTCAGAATTACCATGAGTTGCATATTATATTATACCCCGTTTTATGCATGGAACAGCCAAGTTTAGAGCAGTTTAAGTAAATGTCTAGGACACAGGGATTTTGTTGTTTGCTTGCCTGTGTGTGTGTGTGTGTGTGTGTGTGTGTGTGTGTGTGTGTGTGTGTGTGTGTGTGTGTGTGTGTGTGATTTTGTTGTTTGCTTGTGTGTGTGTGTGTGTGTGTGTGTGTGTGTGTGTGTGTGTGTGGTCAGTCCAGGGCCTGGAACCCAGGGCCTGGGCACTATATTTGGACATTTTTGCTCAAGACTAATGCTCTACCATTTGACCGATAGTTAGCTTATTAGTGGTTAATAGTAAAGAAGAGTCTCACATACTTTCCTGCTTGGGCTGGCTTTGAACCACAATCATCAAATCTCAGCCTCTTGAGTATCTAGAGCCTGGCTAGGACACAAGTTTTAAATATCAGGTTTTTTAATTTTTTTGTCAAAAATCAACATCTTTTTTGACAAAAAAGATCATTTTCTTATCAAGGAGTTGCACTATGGAAATCAGAATGCAATCAGTTTGTAAAAGAAACGCATGTGGGTATAGTGATCTCTGCATTACAGATTCAATGATTATACTTCATGATTGAAAGCAATTCTTCAGTTGATGGTAGAAAATCATCTTTTTAAAGCATTTTGAATATGGTCAAGACCCTTCTAACAAAATAATGGACCTGCTATTTAACTTACTAGTCTACATTTCATTTTTTATGCTGTTTAGCATGACACATTAAAATACTTTATTGAGGGTTTTTATCTTCTCTTTACATTGTACACTTTTCTTATAAATCAATCACTGATTTACTTCCTTCCATTATTTCTGCCTGAACCTTAAAATTGCCTAGTAGATATCATGCTGTATATAATATTTCTCAATACTTGCTACAAATAATGCAGCATAAAATTTTAAAGCATAATTGATTAAAAAGAATAAACAGTGGTGCTTATCTGTGATCTTAGTACATCAAAGGCAGATACAAAAAATATTTTGACATCAAGGCCAGCCTGGAGGGGGAGGTTTATATAGCAAGTCCTTGGCTCAGTGAAAATTCAAAATAAAAAAATAAAAGAAGCAAGTCTATTGTGTTAAGTTCTACATTGAAATGAAAATCGTATGAACTTCATTTATTTCATCATTCACCAAAATATTATTTACAGAAAACTAACTTTAAAAATTGGTCTAAATAAAAAACACAGTCCTTAGCCTTCCAAAACTCAGGCTTATAAAATTCCAACATCTTAACAGAGGAGAATAAGAGAAATAGCTACACCATGGGATGTTATTCAGCTCTAATAAAGAATGACATCCTATCATTTCTAACAGCATTGATGAATCTTAAGGTTATGTTAAGTTTAATAAATCCAAGCACAGAAGTGCTGGTCCAAGATGACCTCACTCATACACGAAATCTGGAAAAGGTCATTTGATAGAAGTAGCCTAGACTATTGGCTACAAGAGACTCAAGCCAAAAGACAAATTTTACTAGGAATACTAATGTTTGGAGATCAACTGCTCATGAGAGTGATTGATACCTAATAATATATCATATTCTTGAAATGTGCTGACAGTAAAAGTAAAGTGTTGTAAAGCAAAAATGATCACGCTAGTACATTCATAGGTTATTTAGCCAGATTTTGTCCTTCTTCAGTGAATGCATACTTTAAAAAATCATGTTATATACACACACATTTCTGGCAACATAAAAAATAAAATAGAGAATTGTCTATAGAGTTCTTAGAAAATGCAGAGATGGCAATATTGCGTAGGTAATCAGCTGTTATAAAATTGATGAATGTAACAACTCGTTTTTGTGACCTTTGGTTTGATATGAAAGTAAGCTCTTTCTAAATATATTATCTCACTGTAATACATAAAAAATACAGCCTAGAAGTTTCATTTAAGAATCAGAGGTGTTAATATTTTAGTGTTCACAAAAGGAAGCAATAACAACCAGTGACCTGAAAGTGATCCCATCAGTGTTTAGTCGATTCCCTTCCTTCTTTGTATTGACCTCAATAACAACTGTTCCAATTTATTCCATTCTTTGTTTTAATTTGTTTGTTTTAATTTAATGTTGTTTGTTTTTATTTCTTTTTTTACTGTGCTCATTCTTTACAAATGTTTGAAAATAGATGCGAATTCTGAAGATAGTTTTTCTCCCCATCAGTGGAGATAGTGTGGATGACCCATCATGGAAAAGCAATTGTTGATCTTTTAATAAAGGGACTCTCCTATGTCTGCTAAAGAATGTGACTGGGTACATGGTTTTCTAAGAGAATTCATCCATTTTTCCCAAGGAAAGATTTAATATAACAAAAGGCAACCTCAAAATGATAGAAATGAGATTTACAGCAAAATTGAACTGATGTCTTACAGATTAAAATACACATTTCATCAAAGTACTTTTTTTCTGTTAAGCGTACATCTCAGAAACTTCACTGAGCTGTGTTTGGGAAGTTATCGCAATGCCCATCTTAATGGGCTAGTGGTTTTGACATGTAGGAGAAGGGAGGAGAAGCTTCTGTGTTTTTGGGCCCCCTCCTCTCATTCTACTAAAGTACCAGATTATCAAAATAAGACATTTCTCTAAAAATTGAGGATTTTTTTCTAAAGGCTATCAATTTCTTTTCTTTTTCATTTTTCTCCTTTCTGTCTCTTTCTTCCTTTCTCTTTTTCGTGCTTTCTCTCCTCTCTTTCTTCTTTTGTGTTTAAAATTATAATCTTGTATTATCAATTAGTGAAAAATATTTGGATTACATGGTATCATTATTGGCCTTGATAAAGACAAATTAACAGTAAGTTGGAAATATTAGATTTCAATTTATCCATAAATAATACTTCTGCCTTCAACTCTGATTTGACATTTATCAAATGTTTATGTACTTGATTCTAGAAGGGAAATATTGATGAAAACCACACTTTTCCTCAAAGTTCTATATACTATATGTGCTACAAGTAAAGATTATTAATATATGGTGTCAATAAGCTTTTCATAGAGGTATTTCAGAGTTCTAAAGAACCATATATGTCTCTTGAAAATGATCAGGACCTTGGATTCCTCTTCACAGTGATATAACATTGAAAATCTGCAGTATTTTCTTACTTATTCCAAGGTTAAAGGGTGAGTTGAAGGGGCTTTCTTTCTGTTTTTAAGTTTGGAGACTGAGGTGAGAGGTTGAGCTGTGATTGCAGCAAGGCCGGTGAGAGGTGGGGGAGGGATATTCATGATTGGAAGAAGAGCTAAATCTGTACCAGAAAAAGGAGAAAGGAACACATGCTGTATTGGATTTGGACATGTGAGGTTTTTAACATTTGCTAAAAATTAGCACTTTATTGTGGAAAGTTTTATTAAGCATATTATTTTACAATAAGCATCTAAAAGTATGCTCATCTAAAAGCAAACATCTGAAAGTAGCTCATAAAGGTTTATATAAAGGTCTGATATAAAATTTTGACCTATGATCTCATTAGATCACCAAGATTTACAGTATATATTTTTTTTATTTGTCAATTTTGGAGCTTGAACTCAAGGCCTGGACATTGCCCTGAGCCTCTTTGTGCTTAAGGTTATTACTTTACCACTTAAGCCACAACATCACTTCTGGTTTTTGGATGGTTAATTGGAGATAAAAATCTCATAGGGACTTTTCTGCCCAGGCTGGCTTTGAACCAAGATCCTCAGATCTCAGCCTCCTGAGTAGGTAGGATTATAAACGAGAGCCACAGATATCCCGTGATTTGCAATACTTTGAAGTGACTTATCTTTAGGTTATGTGTTTGAATCTTATGTTTTAATTACTTTTTATCATAGAAATAAGCATATTTATTTATTTGAATTTCTTTAGTAATACTCAACATTAACATTCACCTAAAAGAATTGATATTTAGTTATAACTGTACTATGTAAGCATTACTTTGTAAATTATATCAGTATTATAGTCATGTTAAAGATCAGTTTCTAAAATGCCTTTTAAATAAGAATGCAAGTCAAAAGAAATGTTTATAGGGCAAACAAATGCAGCAGAGGTACTCAGTAGAAACTGGTGAAAATAAATTATACAACTTATGGGTAGGGACAGGAGGAAAAACTAGAAAAGAATAGAGGAAGGGGTAACTTTGTGTTTTTAAAATAGTAAGCACTCTGTGCATGATCTTTATTATAACAAAAAACACTAAAACAGAAAAAGAAATGTCTATAATATTCATCTGTAAAATTAATTACTCCAGTGGATAGATGATTTTTGAGAACTTGCTACTTATTACTACCACGTGTTGAAAAGTAGATCTCAGATCACATTAGTAGACATTTGCTCTTTTTTTTTTTCATTATCTTTAAGAAGTTATACAAATGGGGTCAATTCTACATGCATCTTGATCATCTTTCATCACCCTCCCCATCTCTCCCAACTCCACCCATCCCCTCTATTTTCCTAGGTCAGTTTTTACATATGTACACTGAGTATTAGGTATATATTCCCCTACCGTTTTTTTCCCTTTCTTTGTCTACTCTGCCTTCTTGACCTCAGATCCCTTTTAACTGAAATTCAGCTTCCCTGTGTGCATTTGATTAGACTGTAATGTAATTTTGTTCAAAGGAATTACACCATTCGAGTTTTCACCTGCATATAACAAACTCTTCATTTGTTTCAAGGAGAATAGTCTACCCTTGCTTGGCTCAGAGACGTTTTGGATTCACTTATTTTTTTAGAAATGTTTGTTTTGTACTACCATGTGCAAGTGCAAGGTAGCATGGAAATATAGGCAAATAGATAAATAAGACAGTCCCTTTGCTCTTATCAGAACTCAAAGTCAGAGAAACTGTATGAAAAGTAACAATGCTTTTTGATAAGCACTGTTAGATCACAATACAAAGTACCATTTGACCCATGCAGAAGAGTGAATGACTCTATTTAGGAGAATGTGTCTAATTTCTTGATTACTTTATGGTTGAAAATAATATGCTGTGCTACTTAGAAAAGGCCAGTGCATGAGGAGCTAAGGTCTAGTTATGAACATTTTGTCAGAAAATGAAATATGAAACTTGAAGTCAGTCATTTAATAAAATTGCTTGTTGTTTACAGGTGTTTGAATTGTTAAAACCAACTCAAGTGTCACTTAGAATAAGTCCTGCATTGGTTGAATTAATTGAATTTCAATCATCATCTTGAAATAAAATTGCCTAACACAAGAACATAATAAAAATTCAGACCCTTCAATTATAAACAATCCAAAGTAGAAAATGGGGAATGATATTATAGGCATAATAATAGGAGCAGGCTACTATTCTGCCAGAATCCTAGAAGGAAATCTAGCCATAAATTTTGCAGTGGGTAGAGAAGAGACACTTACCAAGGATTTAGCTGGCAATTTACTTACTTAATTACTAGTGAACAGATTACATCCCCAGGTGATTTTTCCCTACAAAAATGAGAACATTTTCTAGGTTATTCTCAATCTAAAATAGAGTAAATCAGTATATTTTCTTAAACTTTATAGTGGAAAAATGTGGAAATTATCTTCAGTCTGACTGTCAATTAGTTAAGTAGTTAACATTTAAAGAAATTTAAACAGATAAATGTAAGCATACATTTCCTCTTTACTACTTTTTATTTTCCTAATAATGCTGATTTAACCCTAATATTTGTGCTACTTATAATAAACAGGCACTGTTTTCTGCTAAAGGTATCTGCATGTTAATCCATTTAAACTTTTATTTGAAATTTACTGTTTTAAGACCAAAGGAAAAATCCAGATTAGATATAATATTATTTTTTAAGTAAAGAAAATATGGTTCATTTTCTGTTTAAAACAAAAATTACTAATCAATAGTATTGAAGACCACTTAGTCTAATCAGTGAGGCAGCCAGTGGGATTTTTTTGTAATTTAAATTTTATTGTAAAGGTGATGGACCAAGGGGTTACAATTACATAAGTCAAGTAATGCGTAATTTCTTTTTGAGCACTGTCACCCCCTCCCTCATTTTCTTCCAGCTTTTCCCCTTTGACCGTCCCACTCAAGTTGTATAGTTCATTTCCAACATAGTGTTGCTTCACCTATATCCCATAATTTGTGTGTTTCCCCTAGCCCTCCCCAAATCAGATAAACTTATATACCAGACAAAGGGTACAGTGTCATCTTGTTCTTAAGTGATAACATTGAAACATAGAGGTACACTAGTAGTGGCAATAATGATTTTATTGCTTGTCTAAGTGTCTGAATTTTCCTTTTGTATTTCAACAATTATGAATCTCTAGTCACCAGTCACATCATCAATACTGTGTGTGATACTGACTCTATAATATCTTAGGCCCTTAGAATTTCTTCTACCAAAATTCAGTGCCATTCACCTGCATTTTTAATTTTGATATAGAATAAATAGTTGAAAATATAATTGATGAACACGGGTTTGTCTTAATGTCAAGGAATTCTGCTTTTACTGCTATATGTTACCAAGCTTTCATCATTTCATACTTAAATTATAACCTTCAATTGTGGCTTTTTTTAAACTCATTTTCTCATTTTTACCCAACTTTCTGTAATAATTCATTGAGAATTTCATCTGAACAAAGCAAAGCCTTAAGCTACTGTTGGATTTAAAACTTGTTCCAAATATGCTCACTTCTCCTGCAGTGTGGATCTTAGCTAAGATTATGGCAAGTGAACACATAGAAGTCATTTTTCAACACAAAGCACTGAGATACTTTACTTGATTGATTTCTCCTCTTCAAATTACACAACTTAAGTAATCTTCCTTTAAGAGAGATAATCTTTTTGTCTTATGCATTTGCCCCCAACTGTCATAGCTTTCTTGACTTTTTAAAAATTGAGTTATAATTTCTTTGTTTTGCCTTTCAATGTATTGATGATTACAGCCATATCCGTCATGTCATTTTTCAAGGTATCCTTTCCTCAAATTAGCCTATGTTCTCAAATCACTAGCAGATTTGTTTCCAACTGTCAGTTTACCTATGAGCCATTACTCCTTTTATTTATTTATTTATTTATTTATGGTGCTGATCCTGGGGTTTGAAATCAGGGCCTGGGTACTTTCCTTGAGCTTCTTTTGCTAAAAGCCAGCACTTTACCACTTAAGCCACAGCTCCACTTCCATTGTTTTCTGTAAGTTAGTAGAGAGAAGAGTCTCACAGACTTTCTTCTTGGGGCTGGCTTCAAACTGCCATCCTCAGATCTCAAAATCCAGTGTAGCTAGAATTATAGGTGTGAGCCACCAGTGTAACAGTCATAGGTCTAGCTCTATACTTAACTGTCTACAAAAGCTTCCATGCTCAGTCTGTCCTCCCTAGCTTCCAGAAGCAAGAACTGGATGTAAATTCTTGCTTTGAGTGATAAATGTTATGTTTACATGACTTTGGTTCTTGGCCTTTTTCTTTTCTCCAGTGTTTTAAAAACTAAAGAATAGGGCTCATCTATTAATAAAACCATGCTAGAGATTTATTTTTCTCCTTTCTTATTTGCCCTTCCTCTTTCCCTCTTCTCTCCTCCCTTTCTCGTCCTTTTCTTCTTCTCCTTCCCCATTCCTCCCTCTAGCCATTCCCTTCTCCTCTCCTTCACCCCTCCTACCTCTCCATCTGTTTTCTCCCTCCTTATCTCCTCTCTTTTCCTCTCCAAACATTTCCTATCCAAACATTTCACCTATCCTCTGCTCCCACATTTCTTCTCTTGTCTTCTCTCTCCCCTTTCCTTTCCCTCTCGGCTCCCCTCTCTTTTCCTCTTATTTTTTTTATTCAAAACAACAATGATTCCTTTTGACATACTCCTCCTTGCCCATAATGAAATCATTACTTCTGAAGATGGTTTATAAATGATGGATAATTAAGGCTCTATGTTTGTGTGTGTTGTTTGTTAAAAAAATATACCTAATTTTTTCAAATTTTACACTTACATGTGTCAGTACTATGTGCTTGGTTTTTGTGCTTCTGTCCATTATTTCTCAGACTCTGGATTCCACACTACATTTTTCTCTTCCAGGGAGAGTTATATGTCCAAGAAGATGGGCATGTAAATCATGTTGAGCATCTGTTAGCTGTTTAGTGCTTTACCTTAATTACTCAGGTATAAATAGACTTTTATATTAGATCTCCTATGAAACTGTGGTAGAACACTCAGCAAAGCATATGGCTCCCAAATGTATGCCTTCAGCCATAACAGGGTTTCTTCCATAAACTCTTCCTTCCTTGAAGGTTGCTAAATTTGCAACTTCTTTCCCTGTAATTGTTGTCATTCCATAAAATGCACTAAAATAAAAATCTTCCTACTGAGCACTGCTACTTTCTTTCATAGCTTTTGTTTATTAAGTACTACTCAATCCATTTTGTAAGAGTGAGCTCTTCTAATGTTCAGAACAGGAAAAACAGACAGTAAGGTTACTAGGCATAGTAACGGTGCTGAAAGATGGCTGCGTCGTTTTTGTTTGTGTTTTTTTGTTTTTTTAATTTACCATTGTTCTGGTGGCTTATAGAAATTTCTAGGCACAGTGACTTAAACCTGAATGCATAGCTATTTGGGAAGCACAGATTAGGAAGTCATAGTTCTAGGCCAGCCTGGGCAAAAAGAAGTTTGTAGATTCCATTTCAAACAATGGCCGGGTACAGTGACACACACGTCATCCCCAGTGATACGTGGAAATACAGGCAGGGAAATCTGAGCCCAGGCCAGCCTGGGCATAAAAGCAAGAACTGCCTTGAACGTAACCAATGCAAAAAAGGAACTGATGGTGTCTCAAGTGAGAGAGTGCTTGTCTAGCAAGCTTGAGGCTTAAGTTTGATGCTCAGTACCAGCAAAATCAAAGGATAATATTATTTAACATATTTTATAGTGCCCCTAACAATCTTCAAGTCACTGTTATCATCAACTATTACCATCACCATGATGCCAATCATCATGGAGTGGTGGGTTTGAGAATGGTATAGCGTCCGTTCCTGAAAAAGAGTGACAGGCTGAGGCAGAACTGTTAAATTGCACTGGAAGTAATGTGAGCTGTATCAAATCGAGATGGTTTGCAGAGGAAGAAATGGGAGGGAGAAAGTAATTGGTTCTGCTGGAACATGCCTAGTTTGTGTTTTGTCATGCTTCTATGCATACATGGGGAACATCAATAACAGGAGTGTGTCACAAGGTTAACTTGTGAATTGAAAAACTGCTAGGTCCACTCTATCCTGCCAAAGATAAAATGATTCATAATCACTTTAGTGTGCTTAGATATCAAATATGAATTGTCCATCCCTCTTCTCCAGAGTTGCTGATATTGAAGGCCCATCCACATGGGGTTAGCTGCACTGTCTTCTCTTATAATCTTTCTTAAAGTCATTGAGGAAATAAGAACCATTAATCATCATAACATATGTGCCCAAACCCCATGTAGAAAATAAGCAGCTTTACTGAGTAAATGTTCAATGACTGAATTTGTACTTGCATGGGCTTGAAAGAAGGAAAGAGATGGACTAGGAGAAAACCAATAAAAAGAACCAATAAAGGAACAATTAATGTGAGAAATAAAGTTTGATGAGGGGACAAAGAGTACTAACAAGGGACTGGTATACTGATGAGGAATGAATTATTAATATGAAGATGTCAAGAGAGTTGATTATACACATCTGGCACTTGATATCAAACTTGCCCATTGTAGTATTTTCCTGATAGTGAAAATGTTTCATGAAAACTCATAGGAGATGTTGAAATCATTGTTTTCCCACCAGGAATACAGAAGCTTTCTTTAAATGCAGGCTGGTCTCTTTTGCACCATTAGTAAAAGTATAATAAATACTATCCATTAAATCTGGAGCTGAAACTCTTTTAATTTTGTCAGCCGCAAGACTACACATTAATAAAGACTTAGATTTCCACAGCGTTCCACTGGAAAGGCTTCTAGCAATGAAATGTCTCTATTTCCATGCTTCATAATGTAAAGAATTACAACATTGTTGAAAGCATTTTAAGATTCTGTACATTATTGTCTTGGGATGCTCTATGTTCATCTCGATCATTTTATAGTCATAACAACTAAATAGCTATAAAGTGAGCTACAGGGAAAAACACATAACAAAATATTGAAGAGTGTGCCCCCTAATGTATAAGCAGAGAGTTGGGTACTGTGTGAGGTACACAGATTTTCAGAGCTCACCAGGGGGCCATCAGGAACATTGGAGCAGTTCTTGCACACTTCCCAAGAGACCTGGGAAAGTGAATGAGTTTCTCAAAGTGCCTCTTTTATACTCTGGGGAACAATTGATGTTAGAAAAATCTGGCTGAATAAATAGCTTCTCCCTCTGGTGCATTAACAGGATCGTTGTAGTCAAAACAAGGTTTTCCCATTTTATCAACTAGGGCTTGGGAGAGGGAATCTACAACTTGCCTGTAATCCCTCCCCAACCCAAAACTTTTTAAACTGAAGTTATCTTTTGGTGGTTACAATGAAAACTGTGGAAGGAAGAACATGAAGTAGATGGATAAATGGTAGAGAATTCTTATCTAGAAGTTAATATATCCTTTAGAAGTAGAAGTGAACCTTTCTTGATATCCCAAAATAACACTTGGATTTTAAAGAATAAATATCTAGGGATAGATATTCACTGTTCCTAACTGTGATAACAAAAGATGACTTCAGATAATTAAATATAAAATAAAAGATGACTTCAGATAACTAGAAATAAAAATGGATATTTGGTTACAGATATTGCAAATAAAGAAGTTCCAGATTCTTAAAGTATATGTGAAATTTCATTTGTAAATATTTGCAAACAAGACTTGTTAAAGGTAATACTGATCATTTGGGTAAATGCCCAAAAGTGGGACTGCTGGGTCATAGGGGAGCTCTATGTGGAGTCTTTTGAGGAACCTCCATACTGCTTTCCAAAGTGGTTGAACAAGTTTACACTCCCACCAACAATGCAGTAAGGTTCCCTTCTGGTCACATCCCCTCCAGCATCTGTTATAGATTTTTTGATTATAGCCATTCTAACTGGGGTGAGGTGGAATCTCAATGTTGTTTTGTTTTGATTTATGACTAGAGAAGTTGAGCATTTCTTCATGTGTCTATTGACCATTCTTATTTCCTTTACAGAGAAGTTTCTCTTTCAGTCTTTACCCACTTATTTATAAGGCAGTTGTTTCTTTGAGGATTTGTTGTTGGGGGATTTAGTTTTTTGATTTCTAAGTATATTTTAGTTATGATACCCTTGTCTGTTGTATGGCTAGTGAAGATCTTCTCCCAATCCATAGGCTTTCTATTGATCTTGCCAGTTCTTCCCCCATGGTATAACCCCTGTTGTCACTGTATTTGATGCTGGTGCCTGCTATCTTGTATATACATTTTTCTAATTTGGGGAGGGGAAGGGAAATAACAAAATACTGAAATAATGATACAGGTTGACCCATTGTAACAATGAGATGTACAAGACATTTGTGGAAAATGAACTTTACAACTTGGGAGGGGAGGGGAGAGTTGAGTGGTGAGGAGGGAAGGAATGTTAGGGGAAAAACAAAGGAGGAGGTAACAATGCTCCATAGGAAATGTACTCATTACCTTACTCGTGTAACTGTAACCCCTCTATACAGTATTTTTACAATAAAAACATAAAAAGGTAATACTGAAATACTGTGTTTCCAATAAATAGGAAATCTCAGTAATGGAATGTCTGTGTTATTGAAATAATAACATTCATGGAAATTATCAGACATTTATGGATAATAATATTTGTAGATTATGCTATAAATATTAAATACTACTATTATTATTTAGGGGGCAGTACTGTGGTTTGAATTCAGGGCTTCATACTTGGTAGGCAGGTTCTTGACCACTTAAGTCATATTCTCAGCCCTTTTACTTTAGTTTTTCAGATAGTGTTTCCCTTTTGCCTAAAGTTGATCTCAGTCCATGATCTTCCTGTCTCTTGTATAGCTGGAATTATAGCTTAACAACCACACACAGATACTGCTATGAGATAAGGTGTCCCTAAATTTTGCCCAGGCTGACCTCAAGCAATTCTTTGTCTACCTCCCAGTGCCATAGGAATACAAACATGTCTCTCTATACCCACACTATATATTTATCACTTCTTTACCAATGTTAATATGATAATATCAATTTCTACTTGAAAAAGAACAATAGACCCAAGAACAGTGAACTACACGTGAGTGGACATATTATGTAGTTAGATTGCCTATGAAAAATATCTGATTTCAATGTTGACTATGTGAATCCGTGCAATTGTTTAATTTTATGAAATATGTTTTGTGCACAATATAGTAATATTTTTAAAGTTGTTTTGATCATTAAGTTAAATGAGGCAGTCAATGTGCTTATCAGTGTTTAACACATAGTTAGCACTCTTAAATGTGAATTAATATTGTCATTACTACCATTATTTATTCTTTCCTGTTTCCCAATGGACTTTCAATGCTGCTTATAAATTGTGCCACTGGCATTTATGTTGGTTAAATGCATTAAAAAGTAATTTCCTGTTTCTTAGCTAATGAACAAATGTTAACTAATGCCTTTATATAAGGAACTACTTCGTGAAGTATAATGCTTCTTTCTTAAAAATAAGTCCTTTTGGCAAATGGATAGTGAGAGTTGAATAACGCCAGGCTATCTCATTCACAACTAGGTTAATGTAGGTGATATTTGATAATGTTCTGATCTTGCAGGTGACCAGTGCCCAAGACATTATGAGCATTTATTGCATTTACTTATATCAAAGCAATTACTTTTTTGTGATCCTTCTGATATTTCTGGAGGGATATTCACCACAATATGGAAAAATCCCATTTTGTTCCCCCTCATAATGGTATATAATTTAGTATAGATCTACAGAATGCTCTCTCCTTCCTGTTGAGTTGTACTGAATGAGGCTTTTTGCACTCTTGAGTAAGAAGGAGAAAGACATATGGCAATTCACAGCACCTGGAATTAGTGAGGAACATGTGCTACTGGGTATCAGAGCAAGGTACAATGGTAACAGGAGATTGCAACACGAAGAAGAAATCCTCCTCCACTCATAGATGGTACTAATATCCTGATGTCTCTGAACATATGGTGATACTTGTTTTGCACCTACTTATTAAGAAGGGTATGATTATGTTTCTGATAGTTCATTTTGCATATGCATAATTATTTCCATAAACAGTTGATACATTTATAATCATGCAAAGTTCATATATATGTGAAAAGTATGTTGTGTGCATATGAATATCCATATGTATATGTATGAATCAATATGTACATGCATATGAAAACATAATGATGTCTGAGCAATCTTTGTGCAATGAGTGGGCCACTGGGGGCTCACACCTATAATCCTAGCTACTGGAGGCTGAGATCTGAGGATTGCCGTTCAAAGCCATTCTGGGCAGAAAAGTCCCCATGAGACTCTTATGTGCAATTGACCACTTAAAACATGAAAGTGGAGCTCTGGCTTAAAGTGGTAGAGTGCTAGTCCTAAGCAGAAGAGCTCAGTGATGACAACCAGGCCCTGAGATTAGGACCCAGAACTGGAAAAAATATATTTTTTTCTTTTTCTTTTTTTTTATTGTGAAAATACTGTACAGAGGGGTTACAATTACATGGGCAAGATAATGAGTACATCTCTTATCAAGCATTGTAGCCTCCTCCTTTGTTTCCCCTTTCCATCCCTTCCCATCCTCCCCCCACTCAATCCTCCCCACCCCCACCAAAGCAGTAAAGTTCATTTTTCCACATAACGACTTGTACATCTCATTGTTGCAATGGATCCACCTGTATCCCTATTTAAACAATTTGTTTTTTCCCTTCTCCTCCACAAATTATACCAACATCAAATTCAGTGAAAGCAAGGGTTATACCATGGGGGAGGGACATACAAAGCAACAAAGAAATCATCTTATAAATGTGTTAGAAACAGTGCAACCGTTATGAGGACCACTTGCTTCCATTCTACTGAAGTGGTGAGGTGAAAGGAGGCTGTAGTAATCACCTCACAGCTGCATATCATCACACTATGTGATAGAAACTGCTTTCCAGCTACAGACTCCTCTTCCTTTGCTCACTCACCATGTGTGCCTTGTTGAGTTATGATCATTTGATATTTGTGATCATGTAGGTTGTGCCATTCAAACTATGAATTGCTCACTTTATTCTAAAAGTATAATGTTTTCAAGCCGGTGATCTAGCTCAGGAGTAAGAACTAGATCATTAGCCTGGCATTTATTCTTTTCAATTGAGATTTACAGTGACTTTGCCATGTAGTTTTGAAACTAGGTACCATGACATCTCATACTCCTTATATGGAAGGCATATATATGTTGATCTGTGTATGTGTGTGTGTATATAAGCATTTTATATACACATATACTTATATATTTAGAGGCAGCACATATTAACAATATTAAGCTTCTCATACAGGTCTTCATATATATCTTTGTATATATGCATGTATATGCATACATGAATATTCAGGAATATATTAATCTGAGTTTTTGTTTGCATAGCATAGGCTTTACTTAGCACGTACATAGCAAAGACAGGGTCATGATTGAAAGTGCCAGATCAAAACTCCAGTGTAAAAAGTTGGATATATACAAATGTGTAAGAGAACAAGAAGATAGGAAGCCCAAAACATAGTTATCCACTATTACTTCTACTTTTAGAAGTACAAAATACTTAGGAAACTTAGTTCTTCATGAAGAGTTTCAAAGTTGTGGTCTAAGGATCATCTGTAGTACAAATTCTTGTCTAAAATATAGTCTGATCCTTAAAAGTTTTGATATTGGATGTATAGCTAATTATAAATTCATAACATTGTTTTGGAATATGGGGAAAATGATGAAAGTGGCAACATTGACCAAGATGCATTGTATTCATAAACTGAATTGTTGAATGGTAACTGTTTTGTACAACTATTTAAAGATAATAAACAATAAAGCCAACCTGAGCTTAAAAATTAAATCATTTTGAATAAGCTTACCAGATGATTCTTGTGTGATTATACTTTAGGGTTAACTACTTTTTTTCAACTTCAGCCTCACATTCATGGATATCCGTGTGCTAGATAAAAATGTCAATATATCAGATATCTGTCTTTATTTTCAAAAATAATTTTATGTGAAGGAGTCCTATGTAAGTGAAAATTACGCATAACTTTTAGTTAAAAATTGACATTGCATTGTACTTTAAGTATCTTGGGAGCATAAGTGTTTTCCTCCCAGCTACCTAGGAGGAGGAGATGAGAAGATTGTTATATGAAACTGGTCCAGGCAAAAAGTTGATGAGATATCATCACAATGCGTAATCTGGGCTAACTTTTCTCATGGAACCTTCTGTGTGTTCTCCTTCATTTATTTTAAAAGTTGTCCTTTAAAGAACTTTCCCTGACTTGCTATTGTTATTTCCCTTGTTTACTTCGAGGCAAATATGTGGTGTCCTGGCCATGTATCCTAAGTTAGTACATACTGTCTTAGGACATTTTCACACCTGTTTTCTCTGCCAAGGATATTTCTTCCTTAAATATCAATGAGTAGCCATTCATCTCTCTCAGTGTATATATGTATCAGAATCACTGTGTCAGGAAGGGCTTCCTGGTTATAAAAATCCATGTTGAGCACCCTAAATTTCCTATTTATCCCTTTATGCCCTCAGCTCCCTAGTTCTGACTCCTCACACTATTACATATTCACACCTTGTTTTCCGCCTTCTCATTTCTCCCCCTCTTCTGCCCTCCTCTCTTATTTTCCTCTCACCTTTCCTTTCCTCTCCTTTTCCTTTCTTTTCCCTTCTCTTCTCTTCCCCTTTCCTTCCTTCCTTCCTTCCTTCGTTCCTTCCTTTGTTCCTTCCTTCCTTTGTTCCTTCCTTCCTTTGTTCCTTCCTTCCTTCCTTCCTTCCTTTCTTTCTTTCTTTCTTTCTTTCTTTCTTTCTTTCTTTCTTTCTTTCTTTCTTTCTTTTTCTTTCTTTCTTCCTTTCTTCCTTTCTTTTCTTCTTTATTTCCTTTTCTCTCTTTCTCTGTCCCATTCTGGGTCTTTTTCTTTTACTCTGTTTCCCTCCCTCCCTCCTCCTTCCTTTCTTCCTTCCTTCCTTTCTTCCTTCCTTCCTTCCTTCCTTCCTTCCTTCCCTTCTTCCTTTCTTCCTCCCTTCCTCCCTTCCTTGTTTTCTTCCTCTCCTTCTCTTTCTTTCCTTCTTTCTCTCTTTTGCCCTTCCTTACCTTCTCCTTTCTGTTCTCTCTCCCTTCTCTCTTCCTGTTTTTTATGTTTTTGTTTTTGTTTCTTTTTGCATTTCCCCTCCCAAGAACACGTTAAAGCTGGGACTTTGGAACCATGTTGGTTGATTGTTGTACCCAGTGGTTAAAACATATGAAGCCAATGTTCTACACTGTCTAGTATTAATTCTTCCAGAGCAGGAAAAGATCACACAAGAACAGTAAAAGAAATGTGTGAAGAAGGTAAACAGTCATTCCAGGTCATAACTAATCTATCCCATTGGAAGATGCCAGGAAGCTGTGGCCTCAGAACTATCTATCTGTGGAGAAGAGGGGCTGGTGTATTTATTAACCAGGTTCTAAGAGCTGCTCCTGGTTGGTGATAATCACCCTATATATTTACCTGTCTCTGTGGCATAGCTTTCCAAGGTACCAGAAAAAAACTTTCATATTTGTCCTTCCTAATACTCATTTTTTCACTTTCAATGTACAGTGTACATTAATAACACCGAGGGTTTTCACCAGGATACTTCACAAGTGCCTGTGATATGGAGGAAACAGGAACAATCAGTTACTACAGTGCTTTGATTGTGGTCAGTCCAGTAGCCATGTTACACAAAGAGCAAGCTGTCATCTGATATTAATATTTAATCATTCAGCTGCTTAAAATTTCACCAGATTAAACTCATCTATTGCTTTCTTCCTTCCGCTCCTCATTGTTCAAAAGCTGTTGGTAAGGCTCTTCATACTGTTTTATTCACACACATTATGTATTTCACTGTAATCGGTCCTCTATCATTCTCTTTCCTTCTCCATCCTCATTTCCCCAAACATTCCTACGTATATATCCATGTTATATGTGTGTTTGTGTAATATGCCACATGTATATGTGCATGTGCATGCATATCTTTCTGGTCTACATTTTACAAATATGTGAAAACATGTGATACTTGCCATTTTGACCTTGAGTCATCTCCCTCAACAGGACCCTCAGTTCCATTCATTCTCCTATAAATGGCATAACTCCACTTTTCTTTATGGCTGAGTAATATTCTACCACACATATATGTATATACATATTTTTTTCTTTATTCCTGTTGTTGGGCATCTTGGCTTATTTAACAGTTTGGATATTGTGAATGTTGAGTTCTGTGAATATTGCTATCATTAAAGCATAGAGGGGTCTTGGACAGCATCTGTCCCTCAGCCACCTTTTACAGATGAAATTATCCATGCACTTGGATTAAGCTTTCTTATGCTTCCGAATCTCTGGCTCATTTTATCCTTAAAGTGGTTCCGCTTTGCTCTTTTTATTGTTAGATGTTTTGTTCACAAACTGTCCTGAAAACCTATTGCAGAAAGATATAAGCATAGGTCCCATTTTCCTTTTGCTAAGTATTTTTATGTTTCACCTGTGAGTCAGAGCTGATTAAATTGGTGCCAGACTAATGCTTACTGTTGTTTCTTGTAAACCTGGATATCAGAAATTTAAGAACAGTTTTGGACTAACTAAATGAATACCTATACTATATGGATGTGTATATAGTAGAGGAGTCTATAGGTTTAAATAATAATATACACTTTAGTAATAGTTGGCAGACCAATCAGAGCACCACATTGCCAATTTAAGTTCTTTTTTTCAAAATGGCAAGAAGAATGGCAGTGGTGTTTTCAGATAATTTTTTTGAGGGCTAAGTAATATGAAGTATATAATTTGTCCATGTGTATGTATTTGTGTGTGTAATTTGCTTATTTATATAGTTGATAAGTCCAATAAATCAAATTCAGGAAGCACACAGAATTACGATAGAGGAAAGGAAAAGAATAAGTAGTGTGGCTCGAAGCAGAGAAAGTTCCCTTCCTTTTTGTTAGGCGAAAGGAACCCCAAGATAAGGACTCAAATGTTTTTTTTTCTTGCGATTATTTCTAACATGTTTATAAGATATTTCTTTGTTGCTTTGTATGTCCCTCCCCCACAGTATAACCCCTGTTTTCACTGTATTTGATGTTGGTATAATTTGTGGAGGGGAAGGGAAAAAACAAATTGTTTAAATAGGGATACAGGTGGACCCATCACAACAATGAAGTGTACAAGTCGTTATTTCAAAAAACAAACTTTACAAAAAGAATTGAAGGTATGGTTCAAGTGGTAAAATGCCTACCAAACACACAGTCTTACTAGGATTTCCAAAAGAAAAATATAAATATTATGTGTTTTTTGTTTTCAGAAAATTCATCCTAATGTGGATTTAAAATTAGAATAAGGAAAGGAAACTCTAGGAATGACCAACTTTTTCTTTTTAGTGCAGTGTCTAATTATGCATACAGTGCATCTAAAAATATTCTCACAAATTAACAGGAAATGTGATTGTATTACCAGAAGTGGTTGAACTATAGGGCCAGTGAAGCTCATAGACCAGGGAGGAATGTTTTATTTACAAGGTCTTTCCTATATTACCTATCACAATGGCTAAATCTTTGCAGTCAGATTTATATATGGTTGATGGTGCAATGGCATTAAAAACAAACAAGGGATTACTTGAAAAATTACTTTGTTAAATACTTTCACATTCATGGATATTAGCATGATTATGTTATTTTTTTACCATCTAAGTGAATTAGGGAGGGATTTTGTGAAAGAATTGAGGTATATTTGTATGTAGGGCTCTTTGATGAAAAATAGAGTGAAATGTGTTTGAGGTTTAGAATATATCAAAGCAATACGAGCACAATTTGATGGAGATGTTACTAGTGAGTACTCTCTTTTTGAAGTATTTTCATAAATGATGCACCAGTGATTCACACCTGAAATCTTAACCATGAGATCTGAGAGTTGCAGTTTGATGCCAGCTCAGGGCATCGAAAAATTGCTAAAATTTTTATCTCCAACTAACCAGAAAAAAGCTAGAATTGCAGCTATGCCTTTAGCAAAGAAACAGAATAAGAAAGCAAGGCTGTGAGTTGAAGCTCCAGTGGCAGAAGAAAGATGTATTGAAATATTTTCTTTTTTAAAATATTACACAAAATAATATTCATTTATCAATTAAAAATCATTTCCTAAGCATGCACATTTTCACTTCTTCCTAATTTATCAAATACCCAAAATACATTTTTGAAGCTGTACAGGCATATTTCCTCTTCACTGAATTACCAATTCCAGAAATAATAGAGATTGAAGGAAATCTAGGAGAATCCATGCTAGTAGGTAGATTTTTAAAGAATGCTTAATTTTTCATCGAATAAATAGTATATTACACAAAAACATTCATGGAACAAATTCTATATGTTATCTCTGAATCAATAAAATATATTAATCTGTATTCTAACAGGATACAGCAAGACAATGGGATAAAAATTTTCATAAGAATTTCTACATGTTGAACCACTGTGCTTTTTTATGGCCTTCCTTGTTAGCTCATATGCATCCATATTATCCCAGGAGGAGTAAAGCTTGTACTCTTGATAGAGCTACACAAGTTGAATTAGTTGTTTGATTCAGAGACCATAGACTTACATTATGTTGACAGCAAACTCATAAATTGGTATTTATTTCCCAAATGATGTGATTAAAATGTTGTGTACACTGACAACACAGTGTATCATAATTAACAATCTTGTCCAAGTGTATAATCTCATTTATTATACCCTGAGGAATAAATGATTGCTGAACTCTACTTAACCACTGAAAGAAAATCTTTTAAGGACTATATGACATCTGCATAAGTGTCCCAATAACTGACAATTCTTGGCTCCCTGTAGGATTGAGAATATCAAATTCACTTTATTAAAACTGGTGTATTGTAAAATTTAAATAATTCCAAATCATCTTCAGATCAAACAAGTTGTAGAAAATGCCATATAACTACTTGGTTATTCCTTGACCTAGTCTATATAGGAATGACTGCTTCAGAAGTATTTGATAGGATATGACAATTAGTTACACTTAACTTGGATGAGAATGACTAAGCTGCTTGTGACTTGGTACCTTTTATTTATATTGCAGAGTCGCCTGCTCCTCCCTTGCCCATGCAAAACTCGGCTGAGAACCTGTCCGTCATTTTCTTTCACTTTTAATCTTTAACCTGACTAGGAAAATAAAGAATGGATTCTGTTCACCATGAGCCAGGAAAATGTATGAATGTGATGGTGCATTTAAATTTTCCTGTAGATATTGTCTTGCTTCATTTCAAGAAGGCACTTTCTTGCTCACTGTCTTATGAACATAACTAAAGATTATATATATACATAGTCTGACTGTGGGTATTTATCATTTCTGTGATATTTGTTGTTAGGCCAGTTACTAAAAGTCAAAACTCTTCCTAGTCAGCAAATGAAATGAGCTTTGTGCATAAAAATTATAAATTATTTGTCTCATGTGGGAAAACACAGAATGAAACTGTAATGACATCAAGTCTGATCTCAAAGTCATTCTCCAATTCTTTATTACTTTGGCTTCGATTTTTGAGATTCTCTTCTATAGAGTTGTCAGAAACATTGTTTTGACCAGTTAGCTCTCTCGCCTTGTTTTAGGACATTTTCATTGATGCTTAGAAATGGACATTTCATTCTAAGATATACTTTTAGCATGGGGAAGTGAAGGGATAGAGAGAGATGTAGGGACTGAATCTGGTCAAGATAGTATATATATGCATATATATATGTCAAAATAAAATACAGCTACTTGATAGAAATAAAACATGTAGAAAGTTAAATATAAATAAATTACAAGAAAAATGCAAGAAAAGTGCAAAGAGAACATAGTGAATCTCTTCCTTGATATACTTCAGAATCCCTGAATCGATTTTGAATTTAGAATCCCTTCATTGATAAATAATAAGAGAAATGTTTACATGTTAGTAATATCTATTTTAAGAACAGAAGTGAATACAAGTACCATACATAGTATACAATGAACGGAATAATCTACTTATACTATTGCTATCATATTCAGATTCTTCTGCAGAATCTATGCTCCACAGATTCCCTTTTTGCAGAAGTAGTGCAGTATTGTAGACAGTTTGTCTAGCTCCTGGCTGATTTCAATATGATAGTGTCATTTTGCCACCCACAAAATTATATGGTTCCAGATTGTTGTAGACCTGACATTCTTCCTTGGAACTTTGAAATCCAGTGACATAGCTCAACATCTGTCACTATTTGACACAATGAATGACATTCTCAGCCTTCAGTGGCACAACACTCTCTACATTCAGGATAATTTTGCTAGTTAAGGAAGCACTACCTATTATTTTAAAACTTAGAATTGTTGAGGATTGAACACAATAGCAATTATTTCTCATTTAGGTCATAAACTTTGGTGACTGAATAGTCTGGCTAGGAGACTCTCTTCAGTCTTTCATGTGTCATTTTTAAGGCCATTATCATCTCCATCCCAACGGAGGATTTTATGCGCATACATCATGTCTTCTCCTATTTAGTTACCTATGTCTCAGTCTCATGTTTGCAAATAACTTCCAAAAATATGAGAAATACAGTTTAACATGTCCTGGAAGAAAAGGCTGTTTTGATTTATATATTCCAGTTGCTACAACAACAACTAAACCGAAGTATAGAAGGGTAGAGTATAAAGATTTTGGACTATGTAGGAATCATAAGTAAACAACAGAAGAGATAATAACATATCCTTTCAAGGTTAAGTGACTTTCCCCAAATAAAAAAGATGATTAGTTGAAAATGTAAGGAGATCAAGACTCTAGTGTCCTGAGTCACATTCTTTCTAAGATGTCATCTGTTAATGAAGTTATACTTTGTCACCTTCTATTAATCGCAGAAACAGTTCCATGGAAATGCAAGTGGTGCATGTAGAAATTACATTGGCAGTTAAGGTAAATGAGAAATCTTCTGTGTTCAGAAGTTTTTATTCAGAAGATATTAAACATGTATTGTTTTTCTCTTAATGTAAATATGGATAGAGCTGAAGCCTATTAGTTTAATAAGAATTTAAATATCATTCATTTCATTTTTCTTTTTTTACTTTTTTATTGTGAAAATACTATACAGAGGGGTTACAATTACATGAACAAGATAATGAGTACATTTCTTATCAAGCATTGTAGCCTCCTCTTTTGTTTCCCCTTCCCATCCCTTCCCAGCCTCCCCCTGCCCCTCACACAAGCCTCCTCCCCCCCCACCAAAGTTGTTAAGTTCGTTTTTGACATAATGACTTGTACATCTCATTGTTGCAATGGGTCCACCTGTATCCCTATTTAAATGATTTGTTTTTTCCCCTTCCCCTCCACAAATTATATCAACATCAAATATAGTGAAAGCAGGGGTTATACTGTGGAGGAGGGACATACAAAGCAACAAAGAAATAATCTTATAAATGTGTTAGAAACAATAGCATGAAAGAAAAAAAACATTTGAATACATATCTTAGGGTTCATTTCCCTAATATCAACTTATCTGACCACTTCTGCTTGACTCAGACATAGACTAGTTATTGCAAATAAGGGAAACCATGGGACCTATGTTTCTTTGGGCCTGGCTCCCTTCACTTAATATAATTTTTATCTTTCCTCAAATATTAGACTTGGGGGCCAATGGGACAGGGACTGAAATTAAAATATCATGTCTTCTAGCATCCTTTGGAAATACTGCTGATAAATATATACCATCTGGTTGGTAGGAATGGAAGTCTCAGTGTCCACTTCCCCTACGAATACTTCAACTGGCAATTAGCCACAGACCATAGCATTTTTTGTGACCATCTCACAGCATTTTTGTGATAATACATGGGAACAAGTCTGAGGGATACCACATGGTATAGAGAAATAAATGACCAC
Source organism: Dipodomys merriami (assembly GCF_024711535.1). Lineage (NCBI taxonomy): Eukaryota > Metazoa > Chordata > Mammalia > Rodentia > Heteromyidae > Dipodomys > Dipodomys merriami. Next base: position 10,826,673 of record NW_027202382.1, on the reverse strand, counting down.
TGAAACAGAAGCGTAAAAAGAATAATCTCATATTGAAACTATGATACCTCCCCTTCCTCCAAATTGGTTCGATAAGAGTGTTTTCCTGAGCACAAAATTACTTTGTAGAGAAAGGAGAACATGTAGTCATCCACCATTCCCAGTATCCAGAAGCACATCTTATGATCCTCCAAGAGCACTGGGGACAGCAGCCCAGCTAGCTCTTTCAATGTCAGGAAGAAAGAAAAAGAAAAGAGATCACAGTAAACAGAACATTAACTCCGACCAAACACAACTGCTTCTTAAGAAGCAGTTGGTATTCCTGCTTTAAGACAGCAGCCAACCTCATATCTACAAAGTTAAGCTGGTTAACTTTAAAAGCACAATGCAAAATTTCACACTCACACCCACCCACACACACAGAAAACATCTGTAAATTAAATATATGAAAAGGGACACAAAAATAATGTAAGCAAGTCAAACAACTCAGTAGAAATTGACACCACACCAACTGAAATCCAAATCAAGCCTGAATAAATACTTATCCAAAATTGATATACAGATCTATAAAAAATACTTAATATACCTAATCACTAAAAGAAATGTGAGTCAAAACTAAAATGAGATGTCATCTTGTCAGAATAGCTATTACCAAAATTAAAGAAGACAAAACTCCCTGGTAAAGGTGAGGAGAAGAGAAACAGAACCCTCCCTCCCTTATGGTACGAATGCATCTTAATACAACCTATATAAGCCAGGCCCAAAGAAACGGGTTATTTGCAATAACTAGTACATGTGTAGTACAAGCAGAAAAGGTCAAAACCTATGTACATATGACCATATAAGATGATGTTAAGCAAAATGAACCCCAAGATAGGAGTTCTTTCTTGCTATTGTTTCTAACGTATTAATAATGTACCATGTGATTTTTTTGTTTCTTTGTATGATCCTCCCCTACGATATAACCCCTGTTTTCACTATATTTGATGTTGGGGCCCCGCATCTTGTTTATACACTTCTCTAATTTGGGAAGGGGAAGGGAACAAACAAAATGCTTAAATAGGGATACCCTATTTAACCCAGGTTAACCCATTGTAGCAATGAGATATACAAGACACTATGTTGAAATGTACTTTACAACTTGCATGGGGGACAGGGGTAGTTGCAGAGGTGGGAAGGAAGGGATGATAGGGGAAAAACAAAGGAGGAGGCAACATAGGAAATGTACTCATTACCTTGTTTATGTAACTGTAACCCCTCTGTACAGTATTTTTACAATAAAAATACAAAAATAGAAAACTGTGGAAGGTCCTAGAAACTGTAATAGAGTTGCCAAATGATCTGGCATTCCCACTTTGAGTTTACCCAAAAGGTCTGAAATCAGTTTGTGACAAATGTCTGCCCTTCAGTGTTGATTGCAGCACTAGTCACAAAAGCTACAATTTGGAAATTTATTTATTTGGATAAAGAAAAGTGTATATATACAGACACTCAAAATGGAAAATCAATTCAGGTTTTAAAAAATGAAATTGTATCATTTGTGAGAATGTGGATAGAATTGGAGAACATTATGTTAATGGAGGCAGGAAAGATAACTGATAGAAGCAGAGAACAAGAATTTATACAGGACAGGAATTGGAAGTAAAGAGAGACTGATAGTCAAAAGATAGTCTCAGGCAGGTGGAGGGCAGTTTATGAACTGCACAGTGTGAAGAATCTATATAATAATAGTATATTATGTGTTTCAAACTTTCTGAGAAAGTAAACTTAAAAATTCTTCATATGATGTGGAGATAATGAATATGCTAATTCGATTAATTTAATTATTAGTTATTTAATCATTAAACATTGTATTCAGAAATTATAACATCACTTTGTACCCATAAATATACAATAATAAAGTGTCAATTTTTAACAAAACTTAAACGCTTTTCCATTCCTAAAACCACCCTGATTATTAGTAAGCTGTCTATTTCACTTAGACTGCTTAACTGCTTTTGAAGTTTTAGATTATCTTTTCTAGCGATTTGGAGAATATTGTTATTCTTTTAATTTCCAATGACCTGGAAAGCGTCCAAATGGGACAATAGCAATTTATGGCTTTTCAAACTCTGTACGATCCAATTAAATCTTTGTGCCCATGGATTGCAAGAATTGTCATTTTCTATGGTGATTGAGAAGTTTTCATGTATCACAAAAGAAGTAAAAGCAAGTGATAGAATTAAATAGCAAAGTATTTTATAAGTGTGAAAAGTTAGTCAATTGCACAACTTTTAACATTTTGAGCAGGAGTTTATGTCACCAGGAGAAATCTCTTGTGTTCACAATATTCTTTCTTCCAGAATGACTAAACCCCTATGAAATTATCAACAAGCATATATTCTGCCCCTTAGTGGAGTTAGAGGCTGGAGGAGGGTCTTTGTTTTATATGTTAGAACATTTTGATATCCAACATTGTAAGAATACTACAGATATAACAGAAATACTTTGGGTAGATAAAATGAGAAGTCTATGAAATAGGGTTTATACAGAGAGAGGGGGTTATGAGCGCACACTCACACATCGCAGTTAATTATCTTTTTTAAAAAAGGTATTGAGGTTGACAAGGACTGGAGTGAGCACCACTATTGGAGAAAATTGAAAGCTTCGAATGACTGACATGATACACTGTCCAAATGTAGGCAGACAATGATGGACAGAGGAACAAGCGTTATTAATGTACAATACATCCTTATTTATAAACATTGTAAAGAAGTTGATAGCCTCAGTAATAAAGAGCATCTTTAAATTCTAGCTTTTTAAATTAAAATGAATTAGAACAAAACCATCTTATTTATTAGCAAACTTTGAGCTCTGTGAGCCAAATAGTAGACTATGTACAACATTGATATAATCCCTACCTGTCTGGCATATGGATGCAGAAATACTCTGACTTAGAATGCTTACTTGATAATATTGTTCAGTAAACCATAGTCAGATTTTGTAATTACTCCCTACAATTATAAACATCAATGAGTATAGGTTCTGGAAATATATCCATATGTTTAAGATTTTGAACATCTTTCAGGTCTTTGTCTATGTAATAGATGGACACAGATATTTTTACTGGATAGTTATTTAATATATTTTCCTATTACTGTACTGATTTATAGGCCATATTTACTAATCATGTGTTAGTTTTATTACATCACGTGGTTGATTTTTATAGTGAATCTCAGTCTTGCTCATGGAAGGGAAAGTAATTTACTTAATTACCAGATTTTCATGGGACCTTTTTTTTCATATAGTAAAATGAAGGAATCCCCGAGTTTTTTCTACAAAAGACAGATCACAGATATTTTAGGTTTTGTGAGTCACCTAAGGTTCCTGTTATTTATCTTTATTTTTAAAATAAGTTTTTATGTGAGAATACTGTACAGAGGAGGGGTTACAGTTACATGAGTATGGTAATGAGTACATTTTTTTTATCAAGCATTGTTGCCTCCTCCTTTGTTTTTCCCCTACCATCCCTTCCCTCCCACCTCCACAACTTCACTTCCTCCCCCACAACCCCCCACCTAAATTGTAAAGTTCATTTTTCGACATAGCATCTTGTACATCTCATTGTTGCAATGGGTCAACCTGTATCCTGTTTAAGCAATTTGTTTTTTCCCTTCCTACAAATATAACTATTCTTGCTTGACAAAAGTACAAGTGGACTACAGCCCCAAATGACATACAATTTGTACATCATCAGCTACCAATTATAGCCTCTTAAATAAGTAATATTTGGAAGACATCTGATTAATCAGTATTTGAAGATTTACTTGATTGCTGAATTCAAGAAATTTCTTTTTGTGTATTTCTAGTTATAAAACAATGGGGGAAAGTATAAAAGATATAAACCAAGTGGATTGCTTATCTAAAACAAAGAAAAGTCCCTATATGAACAAATCAATGAAAACTCTAGGAAATCTGTGATTTACTTCATTTGTGTTTTAAAGCGGTAAATATGAAGGTGATCGGTATATTATTATTAATGATATCTATACATTTAAAGATCACTTTTTACTATCAGAATTATATTATTCCTAGACTTAATAATGCTTAGCAGTCTACAAGATTTTTTTTAATTTAATTTTATTTGTGAACATACTGTACAGAGGAGTTAAAATTACATGGGCAGGATAATGCGTACATTTCTTACCAAGTATTGCAGCCTCCTCCTGTGTTTACCCTTCACATCCCTTCCCAGCCTCCCCCCTCCCCCCCAATCCCAATCCTTCTCCTTCCTCCCTCCCCCCCCCCCCCCCGCACCGACGTTGTAAAGCTCCTTTTGGACGTGACAACTTGTACTTGTGATATTTTGTGAAGCAATTATTATAACCAATCCTTTGAACTCCCTATAATTGGAAATAACCCAAGCAAAATTAATATATTTATTGTTGAAGCCTTCAAAAATAATTTCTAAGATGTAGTAAATAATTTTTCTTTACTTGTCAGTTGTACTGCCTGAACTCTGGGGTACTGGGTCCTGGGCACTGTCCTTGAGCTTTCTTTCACAAGTTTACTGTAGTGCTCTACGATTTTTTGTTCTTTTTTGTCAGTCGTGGGGCTTGAACTCTGGGCTTGGGTGCTGTCCCTGCGCTCTTCGGCTCAAGGCGAGTGCTCTATTGCTTGAGCCACAGCGCCACTTCTGGCTTTTTAGTGGTTTATTGGAGATAAGAGTCTCACGGACTTTCTTGCCGGGGCTGGCTTTGAAGGGCAATCCTCAGATCTCAGCCTCCTGAATAGCTGGATTTTAGGCTTGAGCCACTGGCACCGGACTTGCTCTACGATTTTGAGCCACAATGCCACTCCTGGTTTTCTGATGGGTAATTGAAGGTAAGAGTATCACAGAGTTTTCTGCCCCAGCTTTCTAGCTGGGATTACAGACATGAGCTACCACACCCTGGCTAATACATATTTTATTTTAATGAAACTGCTTATTACCACAGAAAAAATATGAGAGTTATTTCAGAAATGTATTTCTTCAAATGTGATGAAACTCTTACCGTGAAAAGTGAATTAAAGCACCTGGGCTGCTGGTTTTCATAAAGGCAAATCTCTATAGCCCTTAGAATACTAAACTGGCTACTTGTAGCTTGACCTGCACCATAAACGTTGGGAAATGATGCAAAGTACAAAGAGCAAAAATACAAAATGCAAAGAAAAATAAATACAAAAAACTGTCCAAACTCTTTTCCTGAGCATTCCTTCCACTTTCTATACTTCAGATCATTTTTATACACTTTATAAATCTTAAAATTTATAATTGATATAAATTGTCTGAAGGGTTTTATTAATATATTTATAGCTAAGTCTTTCTCTGATCCCATAACATCTAAATGCCTAGAAATCCTTTTTAAAGTATCTGTGCTAATTACATAGCATCATATTTTGAAAAACCATGTCATCAGGTATAATGTAACTATATTTCTGACTATGAAAGATTCCTTTCTAACTTTTCTACTCTAGACATATTCTTTCATAATTCATTATTTTTTCCTCTAGATTTTTATTTTTCTATAGTGACACATGCTTACAGTTGGGTGCACATTTGATCTTGAGGACATCAGGATCATATCTGGGCTTCTGAATTTTATTTCAATTCCCATGCAATCCTCACTCATTCATAAGTTCCTCTTCATAGGCATAGATCATTGCCTTATTCATCGTTATACCTACCCCTACTACTCCTGGTTTAACATCTATTAGACATTCAGTAAATACTATGAAACTCTTGGAAGCACCACTCAGTGGAGACTCATCAGAAAGATAGGTATGTGGTGGGAAAGGTAGAAATTTCCTACTTCAATGCCTTTTGGATTTTGCCTTCTCACACACTTGCCACTCTAGATGATTGATACATTGTTACTTGGAATCAGAGTGGGTTTGTCACAATCATAACACCATTAATCTGTAGCAAAATGATTTGAGGTGACAAGGAGGAGCACCATAACACTCCTTAGAGCAACAGAGAGTTAAACACTGCTGTGTGACTACGTTTGTGAGTACATTAAAAACTACATTGTAAAAGTTGTGCTTCAATTTTTGAATGAAGTTTTACATCTCTTTCTGAACATCTTAAGGAACATAAAGTTGGTTTTGTTCAGATGACATAGTTATGACAGCATTGAACGTAGAATTAAGTTTAGACTCTGCCACAAGGTAAGTAAATCTGAACAGTCCCTGATTCTACATTCTTCTTGTTTCCAAAGACAATACTGTATTCTTAGGATACATTAGACGATAAACTAATAGACACATATAAAAGCACTATACATTTCTGTATTGTTAATTGTTAAGTTTCCCACTTTATCCTAGAATTCATACCACTTCTAGTCTGATCATTCACTTGATGAGGAACATCAAATAGATTATGTCCAAAAAGAAAAAAAAATATTGTAATAAAAGTGCCTGGGCATTCATAAGTGTGAGATTCACAGTTCCCATTACTACCTTCGTGAGTGATGAGTTCATCAGACCTACTTTTTGTTTCTATAACATTCAAACTAATGAAATAATTAGTCATATGACTATTCCAATATTGATGTAGGAATACACTGCTACCTTACCCAAAGAGCAACTGATAGCTATGTTCAGAAGATGTTCTGAGCTTGGCCAGATTGCGATTAGTTTTAGATTTGTATCTTGTAATGAAAAATAACTATTGAGCAAGATTTGCCCGATGACAAAATTGCTTTAAATGCCAAATATTACTGGGTTTGGAAAATTGTTACTATGGAGGCAGAAGGGCTTGGTTAGAACATTATAATTGCAATCAAGGACAAGAGTCTCATCGGTTGGTTCCCTCATTCCTATTTTCATGTGCTTAGAGACATGATGTTTAGAGCTCTTCTCTGCATTGAGTAGGAGGACAAAGCATTCATTGACCCACACCTGGTTTTCTAATAGGAAGTTCCTACTCCCAGAAAAGTCTTATGTTCTCAAAGTTTTAGATGATCTGGGATCCTCATTGTAATCCTAGGCAGAAATATTTGCCTTGCATTCCTCTGTGGATTCTTTAAGCCTGTGTGCTAATATACAATGACACATTAAATGAATGTTTGGAATAGTTTTTAGCCTTCTATGTGTAATGAATGATCTTTGTTAAGCATATATACTATAAAGTGCCATATTCTTTGCATTTGTAGCATAATATATGTGTTTATGTATGTATGTGTGTATGTATGTATGTATTTGTTTATATATTACATACAAAGCTTTGTGTAAAAGATGTACAATAACAAAGTTGTATGTATGTTTGGCCTTTTGGAAATTGGACAGGAGTCAAACAGGGAAATTTCTGTCTTGGCTAAGGAGAGTTTCAGTTTTTTGTTTTTTTCCACCCCGGATTGCCTCATTATTTGTTTATAACAATTTAACTGCTACACAAATCTTAGTGTAAAGAAAAGACTGGCATGAAATAATCTTGTTGGGTCAAAAATGCAAATAATCACTGCAGTTGTGTGAAAGTGAAGCCAGACTCAGTTAATGCTAGTCTTTCATGCGAAATGTGAGGCCACCATGTTTCCTTTTATTACGTGGTGTGTATCTGGGACATCCTGACTAAGGACCTATTTCTTAATGTGCTTTTTAATGCTAGACTTCTATTTAAGGGATAGTCTCATACTTCCTTGGCCATAAGTCTGGCTTAGAACATACCTCTCCATGCAGTAATTTGTGGTCACTGGAACTCCCTGGCCTCCATTGGTATTCTAGTAGCAATGACTTCCATTACATTAAATAGTTATAAGGATGACTGGGATTTTGTGTGAGAAAGAAAGCAGGAAAGCAAGCAAGCAAGCAAGAGACAGACAAACAGGAAAGAAAAAAGAAAAAAGGGATAGAAAGAAAGAAAAAGAAAGAAAGAAAGAAAGAAAGAAAGAAAGGAAGGAAGGAAGGAAGGAAGGAAGGAAGGAAGTTATAATTTGGTATTGATATTCCTCCAGCACTGTCCTTTTTGTTAAGGATCATTTTTGCTATTCAGGGTCTTTTATTGTTCCATATGAATTTTTGGTTTGCCTCTTCTATTTCTTTGAAGAAATAGGTTGGAATATTGATAGGTATCACATTGAATTTGTAGATAGCCTTGGGAAGTATTGCCATTTTCACAATGTTAATCCTTCCAATCCAGGACTATGGGAGGTTTTTCCACATTCTAAGTTCTGCTTTGATTTCCTTTTTTAAGTTTTTAAAGTTTTCATCATAGAGGTCCTTCACTTCTTTGGTTAAGTTAATTCCTAGGTATTTTATAAAGACTTAAAGACAAACTACTCTGAAGAGGAAATAAGAATGGCCAATAGACACATGAAGAAATGCTCAACCTCCCTAGCCATAAAAGAAATGTAAATCAAAACAACATTGAGATTCCACCTGACCCCAGTTAGAATGACTGTAATCAAGAACTCTAATAACAACAGATGCTGGAGGGGATGTGGCCAATAGGGAACCATACTGCATTGTTGGTAGGAGTGTAAACTTTTCAACCACTTTGTAAAGTAGTATGGAGGTTCCTCAAAAGAGTCCACATAGAGCTCCCCTATGACCCAGCAATTCCACTTTTGGGCATTTACCCAAATGATTACAAACAAGGCTATACTAAAGCTACCAGCACAACTATGTTTATTGCAGCATTGTTTACCATATCTAAGATATGGAACCAACCTAGATGCCCCTCAGTAGATGAATGGATCAGGAAAATATGGTATATCTATATCTATCTATCTGTCTGTCTGTCTATCTATCTATCTATATATATCTATCTATATAATGGAATTCTATGCCTCCATTAGAAAGAATGACATCACCCCATTTGTTAGGACATGGAAAGATTTGGAAAAAAATTCTATTCAGTGAAGTAAGCCAGGCCCAAAGAAACATAGTTCCCATGATTTACCTTATTTTCAATAACTAGTATGTGTCTGGGACAAGTTGAAGAGGTCAAAAGCTATATACATATGACCAGATAAGATGAAGTTAAGCAAAATGAACCCCAAGATAACAACAAGAAGGATTTTTCCTTCTTGCTATTGTTTCTAACCTATTTATAAGATACCATGTGATTTTTTTGTTGCTTTGTATGTCCCTCCCCCCTGGTATAATCCCTGTTTTCACTGCATTTGATGCTGGTATAATTTGTGGAGGGGAAGGGAAAAAAAAACAAATGTTCATATAGCGAACAGGTTGACCCATTGCAACAATGAGGTATAGAATACACTATGTTGAAAAATGAACGTTATAATTTCGCAGGGGAGGGGAGCAGAAAGTGTAGTTGTGGAGGTGGGAGGGAAGGGATGGTAGGGGAAAAACAAAGAGGCAACAATGCTTGATAACAAATGTACTCATTACCTTGCTCATGTAACTGTAACCCCTCTGTAGAGTATTTTCACAATAAAAAACTTGAAAGGAAGGAAGGAAGGAAGGAAGGAAGGAAGGAAGGAAGGAAGGAAGGAAGGAAGGAAGGAAGGAAGGAAATTGAGAAAGAGTTCTAATATTATTAGAGTTTCTGGTTTTAGTACTCATCTTCACTTCTACCTTTGGAGTCTAGAGTTTTGCATTCTCATTGTAAATGAATTGTTTTGAGTTAAGCCCAGGTTTTGTTATTTTGGAATAGAAAGAATTCCAACCAACAAGTAACTGCACACTTACAAATAAAGACGAGGATATTCTTTTCTTGCTGAAAAGAAATAATAAAATTATTCTTCCTCTTTCTCTTTAGAATATTCATGTAGAAAAGCATATTTATTGAGTACAGGGGAAGAATAATTCTGCTTAATTTGTCATCTCATTTTTGTTATTTTTCTGTTCTATGACTTGGTTAAAATCCTTGGCATTATATCACAAACCTCTGTAGAAAGAATTGCTGATGGTAATATTTTGAACTGTTGAATTAAATGTCACCATTTCATTTCTACCAAGTTTCAAAGGACAGACAGCATTTATTGAGCACTTAATGAGTGTTAGGCATTGTGCAAAGCACTTACTCTATCTCATTTCCCTGTCAACAATCCATAGGGTATTGTTCCTACTTTATAGAATGAGGAAACAGAGACTTAATTAGGTTTGTTTTCCCCAAGGTCTCACAACTGTTTACTCAAAAGAAGATGCAAGACTCCAATAAGCACTACAGTATACCTGATAACCAACACAGAAATAGTCAGGAATTTTTGTTGTATGAAAATACTCTCATTTCTCTGTTAATCTAGCCCCAATGTACTATTTTCTCTTATGACTGTTCCCATTTCACTCCAGGGAGTAAAATTAATGTAGGCTGCCAAAGCAGAAAAGTCCACATTCATCTTAATAACCCATTCCAAAAGTTGAAAATTCAACATATCCAATATTTAATGACTTTGGATTTCAGAATGGTTCATTATATTCTTCATTCCCTAAAGAGTATTTTTAATGTTATATACCCAGTAGAAATGTAAATATCCAGTTGACATGGTCTAAATTGTATTTATTTTGCAGCTATATGACAAAGTAAATCATGTTTTCTGCTATCTCTAAATGGAACAAAATCATCACTTTCTTCACCCTTCCAGCCATTCTGGTTTATCAGTCCTATGGACATGAAGAGAGTAACTTTAAATCATTTCTAGGTCTTCAAAGCCCCTGTCATCTTTAGAATCCAAGAGGCTTGTTTCAGATATGATATATTTTTCAGTAAAAACTTCAGCTCCCAATGAACTTACTGTCAGATTTCAGCCCAGCTCAATGTGTCAGAAACAAATTTCTGACACCAGCAACTCAAAATGTCATTGGCCCCAATTATTTTTAGACTGGAATTAAATTTAGTTATGTCCAAGAGAGTGGCTTCAGTTGCCATTTTACACACACACACACACACACACACACACACACACACACACACACACACACACACACACACACACAATGAGAGATACAAATTTTAATTAGCTTGAAAATAATTTTTGTCCATAAATAAGTATTTAGGAATTGTATGTCAGAATTGCACTAAATATAGGCCTCAATTTTTGTAAAATTAAATAGCTACTTAGAAAGCATTCTGCGCTTTGAAGAAGAATAAATTAAATACATTTGGCTTATACTATACCCACCTACAGTACAGATTGTCTAGAGAAATGAGAAGGTCCCCAGTGATCTTAAAGTGGTTATTTCTTGTGAGTATAGGGAGGTGCCCATACTGGGGCATGGACTCAGAGTCTCATTTGCTTATTGCCTTTTTCCGCTCAAGGCTGGTGCTCTACTGTGTGATCCATAGCTTCACTTCTGACTTTTTGCTGGTTAATTGGAAATAAGTGTCTTATATCCAGGCTAGCTTTGAACTGCTATCCTTTGATCTCATCCTTCAGTGCCACTAGTGCCTAGTACTTGCTTTAAAAGAATTCATCCTTGTCTTAAAGATAAGAAATAATTGTGAATAGAGAATCAGACTAGTGCAGGACATCAGGCATTCTGAACATGTCTATACAACATCCAAATGTTTTGGCTTTTGCTCTGACAGCATTCTTATTGGATGAATTTCCTGTATATTTGTTAATGTTTTTTCTCTTAAATATATGCAACTTTGTGAAAGATTGGTAATTTTATTTAATAAATTACAAATATATATTGAAGAAATACTGGTCAAGAGAAAGGTCACATTGACCTAAGTCAAATTTTCAGTATTAGTATCTGTTTTTCACGATTTGTTAACATTAATTAAAATAATCCATCCCTCTGCTTATTTTCTTCTCACAAAGCATAAATTATTTCTAAACACTAACCCATATTTTATTCCTAATTTTAGCCATCTACCAATGAGTCCAACAGATATTTTTGTATGCTAAGATAATGAGAGCTGATAGACTCTCATTTCTTGTTCCTCAAAATCTGAGAGTAGTAAAGACTACCTTAAGAAGAGACGAAAAAGAAGACGAAAGCAGCCTGCCACCTTCCTTAAAACATAACTCAGAAAATACCAATACTTTCTGCTTTGAATTAAAAACACTCAGCACTTTTATGACTTAATGCCAATATCTTACATAATGGATGCTATCCTATCAGTGTTTTGAAATGGATTTTCTATAGATAACATAATAGGAAAAGGAACACAATGCTGTCTTTCTTGTCACAAAATGTACTCTAACACTGGGAAGAAGTGTCTAAAAACAGATGCAATTTTCATTGTTTAGTGTCTGAGAATCAGTTATTTTGTAATGTTGCGTGTATGTTTACATTCTTATGTGGTAGGTTTATCTGCTTATCTGTATCAATTGGCATGAACTTCCCAAAGCACCGATTTTTAGATCCAATTTTCTTCAGATCACAGTTTGAAATTGAATGAGCTAAATCGTTATTGCCTCTGATATGGTTTGGGAATAATGTTTACTTTAGGCATAAAGGAGAAAGTAGAGCTGGGGCTTACAGTCTAGGGCCCTAAATTGTAACTTTATATTTGAAAGAGAAAAGTCACTCAGGTACCCTCAGATCATTTGCTTTGGGATCCTGGGTAAGTAGCCTTTTGACCTTTCACATTATTTCCAGCCTACTGTTGCTACAGCTCCATCAGTGTATCTGAGCAGCGCATTTGGACTTGTCAAGGGAGACTCAACCGAAGTAAATGCTGTGAGAATAGATCTTATTTCCTTGTTTGACAATAATTCTTGTAAGAATCTGGAAGGAAGGTAATCTAAAAGTTTATTCAGTCACCCCAGTAATAACCCCTAAACATCCCCATAATATATATGGTGAGTGCTAAAGCATTATAGTGACTTACATAATTCATATATGACCAGGAAAATGGCATTTAGTCATTTGAAAATTTCAAAGCTCTGTTGCTGATCATAAGCTCTTAACAAGCTCATGATATCATTATAGAATTTTTAAAAGAACTGGTCCTCTCTTCTCTTTATAAAAGTCTAGTTTGGGGAATGTGGGAATAAGCAAGGGGTTCAATCTGACTAAAGTCCTGTAGGTGCCTATAATTTTACCACAATGTGGTAATCTTACCATGATGAAAACCTTTGAACAACTAATATACACTTAAAAAGTGAATGATAAGAAAACAAAGCAGGATTTGTGCATGTCTGTGTCAGGATAAATGGCAAGGATGAAGAATGGTGAATATGGTCAAAATATTTTATGTCCATCTATGAAAATGGAACAATACAACCTGCTTAGACTGGTGTGGAAAGAAGAAGAGAGGAAAAATGAGAGAAGAGTTGAGTTTTTGTGTGTTGTTTTATCCACTTAGTGACTCAAAAAGAGATGAGCTTCATTCAGCTTTGTTTCTTTGTTTATTATTGTTTTATTATTGTCAAGGTAATTTAATCAAGGTTCATTATATTCATGTGTGGACATGTCAAAATGACCATGTCTTCCCCTCCTCGATGATAATTGATAATAATAGAAATGTGGATACAAAATAAATTCTAAGTCATTCCTCAGTAATCCTGGAAATTCTCTATTTATTTTACATTAACCATCTGAGTCATTTTCTGAGGTTCAGAGGTCAGTGTAAGTATCAACCTTAATGGACTTAAATGCATTAATTGAGAACATTATCTTTCCATTAGTTCAGTAGCAGTGGTCTATATTTTTTTCTCCACTGCTCTAGGGGATTTTTCTTTCTCTCCTTTTATCTAAATTACAAAATTGTTAGAGAAATCAGCATCTGAGATAGCCTCATTCTACTTCAACTCTTTACTTTCTTTGCAATGAGTCTTCTATCTCCCAAAGTAAAGGAAGTCTTATGAGTTTGTCTTACTGCTCTCATCTTCTCTCCTCAAAATAAGGTGATAATCTCCATATCTTTACAGCTGAAGAGCCTAAGACCTGATACATATGTGACTCATTGAAGTTAACAAATCATTTGTAGCAAAGCAAGGAGTATTACCCAAGTAATTCTCACTACAGTTCTAGCTCTCTGGAGCCTTATTTGCAGGGTAAAAGAAATGTCACATAATCTTTTGTCAAGAAATATAATTGTATAAATTGAAAAAATAATAGCAAGTGTGTGATGGTATAAGATAATACAGTACCAAGTAGTGTTATTCTGACCCTGATTTTTTAGGACTCCTTTGTTTCCAATTATTGTATTGTTCTTTTTTCCCCTGGACTTACCCCAAGATTTTTAGCGCATTTGTATTTAATATTGGAAAACATCTGAGATAAACTATTATTTTTCCTAATTGGGACTGAATAGCATTTTTTATTAAAAAAACAGCAGGTTTATATTTAGCCATATTACAAAATACGAATTCTGTTGCATCTCTAATATATTGCAAAACAACTTCTTTTCTTTGTTGATGAGAAAACCTAAGAACTTTGTTTTGATGGTAAAATTTTCTTGATATATCTGTCAAAAAAAAACCTGCCATATTTTACTTTGCTGAAGACTACCTAATGATTTGCTAAAATCCTGAGCTGTCTGTGCACTTCTACTGATTGGACTATGTTCGACTCAACTGCGGCCTCAGTGTTATGGCGAATACAGTGGCTTCCTTGCCTGAGAAACATTTTCTCCACTTGTTTTCCAGGACTCTAGAATTCTAGTGACCATTCTCATCATCACTTTTTCTTTTCTTTTCTTTTTTCTGTACTTCCTACATTAGCATACTTGTAGCTATCATTTCACTTTGCCTTCCCCTTTGTTCTCCTTGTTTTCTCTCTCCTTGTTTTTTCTTCTCATCTCATCTAGACTGCCTTGATCTGTAGGCACCTCAAAAGCCTCAACATCTCCAGCCAGGCAGGCTAGAGATCAAATCAGCCGGGCGCCGGTGGCTCACACCTGTAATCCAAACTACTCAGGAGGCTGAGATCTGAGGATCAGGGTTCAAAGCCAGCCTGGGCAGGAAAGTCCGTGAGATTCTTATCTCCAAAAAAACCACTAGAAAACTGGAAGTGGCGCTGTGGCTCAAGAGGTAGAATGCTTGCCTTGAGCTGAAGAGCGTAGGGACATTGCCCAAGCCCAGAGTTCAAGCCCCACAACCGACCCCCCAAAAAAACACAAAACAAAAAAGTAGAAGTTTTGGTGTACCTAATGTCTACTACATTTTATTATATGAAAACTCTCTGTTGATAGTTCCAAGTCAAAATCCTAAGAATCATCCTTTAATCTTTTTCTTTATTCCCAGCTCAATACTTCAGCAAATTGCCTTAAATCTTCTTTGTAAAACTATCCACAACCCAACCCTTTCTATCCCTACTGCTACAGCCCTGTTACCATTTCTTAACTGCGTCATTTAAATCTGCCTCATACCTTTTTCTTGATTCCATCTTTGTCGCTTACACTGTTGTATAAGGAAGCAGACTTATCTCTCTAAATCAAAATAACTAAGAAATTTCCATTGGTGCCTATTACTCTCCAGTCAAAACCCAAAGGCTTATTATATCCTATTACTTTTTTAGCCTATATTGTCTATTCATTCTGCTTGCTAATCTCTTCAGCCCTGTTTCCTACACCAACTAGCCACTGCCATCAGTCCTCACACTTGCTGTTACTCTTAATTAGAAGGCATGTACTGTCAAGTCTCTAAAATGTGGTGACTTCTCCCAAAGGACTTTTTAAAAAGAAAATACGTATCTTAATCTGCTCTGTATTCTGTGGTTGACAGTTATACTTCTTCAACTTTATATTACTAAGTCATATTTCATGCTATTTATCTATTTCTCCTTGCCTTCTAAGTTGTAGCATTCCAACAAATTTTACTAATTCATTACAGGAACCTATGATCAAAAAGAACACAGTGACTTAGCAAAGTGATACACTTAAAGAGACAAATATATTTCACTTTGGAGAATGTGACTTCATGTATGTGTGTGCATGTGTATTTGTGTGTACATATTATTTGTAGAAAGAAAACTTGTGTTGACTGGAAGTAATTTCAAGGTTTTGGTTAAGCTTTTGTGCTAAAACATTTGCCAAGTAATTGTACAAGTAGTCCCTGATCTCTCCCTCGCTCTTTTAGTCTCTTTCTCTCCCCTCCCAGTTAAAGACCTGAAAAACATGTTGTCATACACCTTGTATTTTGAGTGATATAAAAACACTTGTTTCTTTCATGTCTATTAGAGATAAATCTGAACCTTCTCTGACAAAACTATGTTCATGGGTTATAAGCTTTTTCACTTAGGCCTCTGTAGTCAATTGGGACTAAAAGTCAATCTTGTAGCCAAGGGGAATAAAAGACAATAAAGTATAACTTGATGATGTAGATAGCAAGAAGTCAGAAATTAAAAAGTGATAACGTTCTCAGCCCATGCATCTGCCTTGTCTCACTGAAACAAAAGGTGAAGGAAATGTAAAGAAATGCCTTAGGTCACCTTTGGTTTTATTCCTCTCAAATTTACTTCCAGAAATAAAACAAGTTTTTTGTTTTGCTTTGTTCTGTTTTTCTGCTTCAATTTTCTCATTTTCTTTGGTCCACTAGGAACTGATCCTTGGCCCAGTTTTGGAATAGTTTGCATTCTCCATCCCCTATTTTTTCCTTCTTGTGGTCTTTCAATCCTTTTTTCTAGATTCTACTTCATGTAATTTTCCTATGCTAATGAGATATATATATATATATATATATATATATATATATTTGGGAACTGTTCTGAGTATCAAAACTAGGCTAAGCCATCCACTTTGTAAAATTAGGGCATTAAATCTTCAAAGAAAATTCCCAACAAGACAAATGGGAACAAGACCTAGCTTGGGGCGAGGCGAAAGGATCATGTACTAGTACATTTTCATTATAAAATGTTTGACATTCAAGAAACAGCCTAATGTCTAGGTTTTCTGAATGTGTGACAATGGACAAAGTACTTTGTGAACCTCATTTTTTCTTTTCTAAAATGGATAATATCTTGAATAATAATTCTGAAAATAAGCCCTTGGCACAGGCTACTTTGTCAATAGATGTTAGTTCTTTTTCTTAAGGTCAAGGGAAGAACCAATGTAATGAATCAGTAACAGCCTCCTTTAGATAAATTCAAAAGCAATTTACCATTTCTCTTGCCTTTCAGGTAATTATACTTTTGATTCTTATTTTAGAAGTTTTTCCTAATGTTGAAGGAACCCACACTATGTTTATAAATTAAAATAAATCATCAGGATATTATCTTTTAATGGACAACAAATAGACAAAAATAAAAGCATACTCAGTACTCTTAAATAAGAAAGCTTTTTTAACCCTAAGTTTGCTATATGCGCATTTAATTAGCAAGTCACACAGTATTGTCATGCATTATTTTATTGATTTATAAAGTAGGAATAATAATATTACATATTTGACACTATTGCTATGAGGATTAAGATATAATAATGTTACGATTCCTATTCATTTGAATGCTTCATTGCTCTCCAGATTAATTTATCTGGAAAAAAGGACACGCCTCGGCCCACTTGACAAAGTTTATATACAGGTCATATTAGACAAATATGTGGGAGCATTTATAAAACTGCCTCTAAGGAATAAGACTATTGTACTAATTATCATAAAATGATCCCCAAGCATTTCTCATAGTCACATATTCTTTTTTTCAGATTCTTGCTTTTCAGAGTATAGTCCTCCTTCTCCTCCTCCTCCTCCTCCTCTTTATACCTCCTGCTCCTCTTCCTTCTCCTCCTGCTCCTCCTGCTCCTCCTCCTCCTCCTCCTCCTCCTTCTTCTTCCTTCTTCTTGCTTTATTATTATTATTATTATTATTATTATTATTATTATTATTATTATTATTATTATTATTATTATTATTACTGCCCTAGGGCACTGACCTTGAGCCTCTCTCAACTCAAGTCTAGCCTTCTACCACTTGAGCCACAATGTCCAGCTTTTTCTGGGTAGTTTATTGGAGATAAGATGCTCATACCTTTCCTGCCTGGGCTGGCTTCAAATCATGATTCTCAGATCTCAGCCTTCTGACTATCTAAGATTACAGGCATAAGCCAACAGTGCCTGGCTTAGCCTTATTCTTATTGATTTCACAGGGTAACGCCATTCATCAGTATTTTTTTCCAAAAAAAAAGAGACTTTTCATTCCCAACTTTTATGTCAATATGCCTAAAGGGCTTTATCATTGAAGTTGCTTTGGCCGGATTTTAGAAAATATTACAAGGATGTTTGCTTCAATGCACAGACTACTTCAATTACCAGTTTTGTGGACTGAGATATTTTAGAAATACAGTGAGTTAAATAGGTAGACAGGTAAACCCATTGCAACAATGAGATGTACAAGTTGTTATGTAGAAAACGAACTTTACAACTTTGGTATGGGGGGCAGGGGGGAAAGAGGGGAGAATTGGGGGGGGCAGGGGGAGGATGGGAAGGGGAAACAAAGGAGGAGGCTACAATGCTTGATAAGAAATGTACTCATTATCTTGCCCATGTAATTGTAACCCCTCTGTACACTATTTTCACAATAAAAAAAATAAAAAAATTAAAAAAAGAAATACAGTGAGTTAAAACTTGTCATTAGGACCAGGAGTTCAGGTCAGTGGTAGATAAGTTCTGTAATAACCAAGAGTACCCTATATTCTTTTTTTTTTAATTTAATTTAATTTTATTTGAGAACATACTGTACAGAGGGGTTACAATTACATGGGCAGGATAATGCATACATTTCTTACCAAGCATTGCAGCCTCCTCCTTTGTTTACCCTTCACC
This sequence comes from Dipodomys merriami, assembly GCF_024711535.1. NCBI lineage: Eukaryota > Metazoa > Chordata > Mammalia > Rodentia > Heteromyidae > Dipodomys > Dipodomys merriami. The sequence goes on along the minus strand of NW_027202382.1, from coordinate 10,808,060 downwards.
TCCCTTCCCAGCCTCCCCCCTCCTCCCCACCCAATCATACTCCCCTCCCCCCCCACACCGACATTGTAAAGCTGGTTTTGACATGACATTTTGTACTTCTCATTGTTGCAACAGGTCCACCTGAATCCTTAAACGACTTGTTTGTCCCCATCTCCTCCACATATTATACTGACATCAAATATAGTGAAAGCGGGGGTTACACTGTAGGGGAGGGACATACAAAGCAACAAAGAAATAATCTTATAAATGCGTTAGAAACACATGCATGAAAGAAACGAAAACATTAAAATACATATTTAAGGGTTCATTTTCCTAACATCACATTAACTGACCTTTTCCGCTTGACTCATACCTATACTAGATATTGCAAATAAGGGAAACCATGGGACCTATGTTTCTTTGGGCTTGGCTTACTTCACTTAATATAATTTTTTCCAAACCTTTCCATTTCCTAACAAATGGGGAAATGTCATTCTTTCTGATGGAGGCATAGAATTCCATTGTGTATATATACCACATTTTCTTGATCCATTCATCTACTGAGGGCCATGTGGGTTGGTTCCATATCTTAGCTATGGAGTACCCTATATTCTATTCTCACCACAAAGATCCTAGTCAATCCAATTGGTATTGGGGTTGTTGAAATTTGCTTCACAAAAAAAACCTATGTAGACAAAAATTGCTACTAATATGTCTCACATGTAGACCTTACAAGGACAAATTTTGGTATAAAGATTAATCTACCATAGTGTTTAGTATTTCTCTTTCTTTTATATCATTACTTATTAAATCAAGAGAGGATAATCATTACTTTGATTTTTGATGGCTCTTTCACAAAGATTGAAGGCAATTTAAGGAATTTCAAATCAAAAGAGGGCCCCCACATGATTGAAAAACAGCTGCTGTTTAGGGTTTTCTATAATTCCATAATTCAGTTAATGCTGAGTTAAGTAGGAACATTAATTGTTTTCCTTCATCAGATAAGAGCCTCACAATGTCCATTTGTTGATGTACTTCTTTGAAACATAATACAATAGCAATGAGTCAACCATGCAATACATGCAATGTTACTGAATACTGATTCTGAACATTAATCTTCCTTGCACAGTGGGATAGCGATGTTGGAGATAGAAGTGTCTTCTTTTGACTATCTTCTGCAATTTCCTTTTCTCCTAAAGTGTTCTTGCAATGAAGTCCTAATATTAGAGTTTGAGGTTTTGAAGAATGAAGAATTCAAGAGAGATTATTATTCTTTTTTGATTTTGATGTTTTCATTACTATGACCCAAATATATTCACATAATTTTCCATGTCAATAACTTATTCACATTTATTTATCTGAATCAAATATATTTTAAGTGAATCTTGGAATTTCTTTCTTAGGTACTGATGTAATAAAATGAAATATGAAATCTACCTGATCATTATTAGGTTCAAATACATGTTATTTTTACTCTTAACATTCTTAGGCATTGTGTATACAATTAACATTTAGCTCTAGAGAAAATAATTAAACTATCTCCCTTTCTACCTCAGTGTTTGTGAGAAAACTGCCCTTGAAATGCTATATCTATTTTTTTTCCTGACCCAGAACACTCCAATCCAAACTCTCCAATCCAAACTCCAATCCAAGTTTAGGGAAGAATGATGAGAGAAATTCAATCATTTTATTTGATGAAGAAGCATGCTGAGGCTGTAGGTCTCATTGGAGCATGGGAGAATTACTTGTAGACTGTGGCAACAACAGTCTTGACTATGGTATGTTGTTTGGGACAAGTTACTTTCTGTCTCTGGCATTAAATTCTGCCATCTGTAAGGAAAAGATTATAATCATTGTATAATTAAGGTGCTGTGAAAATTACATGGTATTACAGATACAAAATATATCCCAGCCCTGGCACTTAGTGTCCAGTAAATAGAACTTACTGTCACTAATAATGAGAAGCCCATGCTTTCTTTTTTTCTTTTTTTTTTTTGGGGGGGGGGGGTCTGGTCGTGGGGCCTAAACTCTGGGCCTGGGCGCTATCCCTCAGCTTTTCAGCTCAAGGCTAGCGCTCTACCACTTAAGCCACAGCACCACTTCTGGCTTTTTTTTTTTCCTTTTTGCTTATGTGGTGCTGAGGTATCAAACCCAGGGCCTTGGGTTTGATTGCAAGGCAAGTGCTCTACCACTGAGCCACCTTCCCAGCCCCAGCCCGTGCTTTCTTATCCTCAGGATAAACCTTTAGCTAGTAAATAGTAGCCTTTAAGTTACTTAAATTTTTCAAGATATCTGGACTTATATTGTGGTCTTTTTTTTTTTATTATTACTATGGCTTTGTAATGAGTATGAAGTTCAGTATTGATTCCTCCAGCACTGTTCTTCCTGATAAGGATTGTTTTTGCTATTTGGGGTCTTCTATGATTTCATATGAATTTTTGGGTTGCTTTGTCTATATCATTGAAGAATGTTGTTGGAATTTTGATGAATTTGTAGATAGCTTTTGGCAGTATTGCCATTTTCATGATTTTAATTCTTCCAATCCAGGAGCATAAAAATGTTTCTTTTCCACTTCATTAAATATGTTTTAATGCAGTTCCTTCACATCTTTGATTAATTAATTTATGAGTACTACTCACTAAACACTATGATGAAGTATACAACTTGTGGGAGAGGGGTTCTAGAGGGGAAATACTGGGAGGGAAATGAGGAAAGATGTGACACTGTTCAAAAAGAAATGTACTCTTTGCCTGACATGTAACTGTAATCCCTCTGTACAATAAAAATTACAATAAATAAATGAATAAATGTAAACAGAAAATGCATAAATAATTTAAAATTAAACTAATACATCATAGGCAGGTGCTGTTGGTTCATGTCTATAATCCTAGCTACTCAGGAAGCTGAGATCTGAGGACTGTGATTCAAAGCCAAACCATGAATAACATTCCCTGTGAGAGTCTTATCTCCAATTGGCCACTCAAAACCCAGAAGTGGTGCTATGGCTCAAAGTGGTAGAGTGCTAGCCTTGAGCAAAAGAGCTCAGGGTCATCACCCTTACTCTGAGTTCAAACCCATGAACCCCCCCAAAACAAACCAACAAAATCCTAGTAAATCATATCTACCTGTAACATCAAATCTTTCCTCCATTACAGAGAATTCTATTAGTCAGTACTGTATTACTACTATTATTAGTCAGCACAAGTATTACTACAAATTGTCTCCCGGTATGTGATGTTCTAATAATTTGAATTCTATTAAATCTATTTTAAAATACAAATTTTATTTTTTCTATTTTCCATGGATAATTTGCTCAGCCATAAGTTCTTGAAAGCTCATTTTCCTTTTTAGCAAATTATGATTAAGGATAATGCTAACTTCATAACATTATTGTGAGGGCTGTATATTTTAATAAAGGTGAAGCGGTCAGAATAAGGCCCGGCACCTGGAAAATATTGCATTTTTAGGAAATTGACCTTTTAGAGAATGTGGTTTTTTTTTAAGTTCTACACTCTTTAATCCTTGGAACTAAATGACCTTTAAAAATTAATTTTCTTTTCTTAAAGTGTCAAATATTTTGAAGAGCTTGGAAAAGAGACTCTGAAATACATAAAAGTTAGGGTAGAGGTGCAGCAACCTTGTTCTTGGAGGAAGTCAGAAGTAGTACTAAGCCTGGCTCTTTGAACCTGTTGGTTTACAGAACAAATCAGACTTCTGCAGCTGTTAGCCTATTAACTCTCCCTGGCGAAAAAACTTGATCAGGAATAAGAACACTGCAAAAAGGCAAAGCCCAATTTTAGTGTATGTGCTTCCGAAACAAATCGTTTAAATAGGGATACAGGTGGACCTATTGCAACAATGAGATGTACAAGACGTTATGTCAAAAAAGGAACTTTACAACTTTGGCGCGGGGGCGGAGGTGGGGCCAGGGAAGATGGGAAGGGATGGGAAGGGGAAACAAAGGAGGTGGCAACAATGCTTGATAAGAAATGTACTCCTTTGTGTTTGCATCTTGTCTTATTGCTGTAGCTAGGCATTCTAATATTAGATTGAAGAGCAGTGGAGAGAGTGGACATCCTTGTCTCATTCCTGAGTTAAGAGGACATGGCTTTAGTTTTTCACCATTAAGTACAATGCTGGCTGTAGGTTTGTCATATACAGCCTTTATTGTATTGAGGAATGTTCCATGTTTTCCTAATTTTTTCCAGAACCTTCATCATAAAGGGCTGTTGGCTCTTGTCAAATGCTTTTTCTGCATCTATTGAGATAACCATGTGGTTCTTATCCTTGCTCCTGTTGATGTGATGAATTATATTAATTGATTTGAGTATATTGAACCAGCTTTGCATCCCTGAAATGAATCCTGTTTGATCATGGTGTATGATTGTTTGGATGAATTGTTGAAGTCATAGCTAAGATATGGAACCAACCCAGATGCCCCTCAGTAGATGAATGGATCAAGAAAATGTAGCACATATACACGATGGAATTCTACGCCTCCATCAAAAGAATGACATTGCTCCATTTGTTAGGAAATGGAAAGACTTAGAAAAAATTCTATTAAGTGAAGTAAACCAGGCCCAAAGAACTTAGGTCCCATGGTTTCCCTTATTTGCAATAACTAGTATATGTCTGAGTCAAGCAGAAAATGTCAGATAAGTTGATGTTAGGGAAATTAACCCTAAGATATGTATTCAAATGTTTTTTTTTTCTTTCAGGTGATTGTTCCTAACACATTTATAAGATTATTTCTTTGTTGCTTTGTATGTCCCTCCTCCATGTAACCCCTGCTTTCACTGTATTTTAGGTTGGTATAATTTGTGGAGGGGAAGGGAAAAAACACACCGTTTAAATAGGGATACAGGTGGACCCATTGCAACAATGAGATGTACAAGTTGTTATGTGGAAAAACGAACTTTACAACTTTGGTGGGGGGGGGAGGAGGATTGGGGGGGCAGGGGGAGGATGGGAAGGGGAAACAAAGGAGGAGACTACAATGCTTGATAAGAAATGTATGCACTATCTTGCCCATGCAATTGTAACTCCTCTGTAAAGTATTTTCACAATAAAAAAAATTAAAAAAAAGAAATGTACTCATTTCCTCGCTCATGTAATTATAACCCCTCTGTACGGTATTTTCACAATTAAAAGATGAAAAAAAAGGCAAAGCCCAGAGGACTAAGCATCTCTTGAGGTACGGTGGATGATTTCTGTGCTGCCATTGATTTCTTCACCTTGAATGATGGCTAGAGTCAGTGAGAATTCAGCATAGAGCTTTCCGTACTGTTGTTTATGGCTCCAACTTTCAGACTTTTCATTCCAGAAGGCTCATTTTCTCTTCCTGGGCTACATTTAGCATTGAGATGATAGATAGCTCCTTCGGGGTTGGAGGAGGTGCTAAGATTATAAATTGTGGTTTTAAGCATACCTCCTATCTTTTTCCTGAGCCCAAAGGATAGGATAGAGATGATTTCTTTGATCCACTCACTCTTTTTAATAAACATGCAAAATACAATCCTAGGCTATCTTTTTCGGATTACTTCACAGGTATTCCCTGGCTGTGAAATACTGAATCAGATACATCACAAATATATAAATTCTTAGACTTTGCTGGTGTCAGAGGCTTTGCACTTGAAGTCCGTATTTGGTTGCTGTGAATCAGAACTCCAGGCGTTTTCTGCCAGGGAGAAATGATGCAAAAGGGAAGGACAAACCTGTGTATACTGTGCTGCTTTGTGCCATTCTTGCCCTCAGATCACACTGCTGCCGGGGATATGACGCAGGTTAGATTGTATTGCCATCCAGAGAATTACACCTACCGAATGATTCCAGGACTGGCAGCATGTAGTTGGATTTGTGCTAGTTAGCAATATCAGAACACTCTCTAGCCAAAGAATACCCTCCTTTCCCATCGTTTTCTGATTTTTCCCTGTTTACTTCCTGTTCTGCCATTTCCTTAGGTCTAGAGTTTAGTGGTGACTGATATGTAGTAAATATGAAATAAAGGAGTGTTTTGTGAACAAATAAATTGATGAATAAGGGAGTGCATTTATTGAAATTATTCCAGGTTTTCTAACAACGTAGAATGCTCTGACTATTGAATAACCATTTTAATTTACATAAAATGCCATTTAGAACATTTGAGAGTAGACATGATCTTTGTGTAAAATGTTAGAAAGTCATAGCTTTTTTTGAGATTTTTTGGAAGTAATTTTCCACTCTATAAGTGCAATGTATGATCACAGTATAAAGTACAAGAAGAGAAACTATTTTAAAATGGTAATTATGTATACTTTTTTACCATTTATGATTGAGTATATTTACCAATTGGGGCATTTTTATTATTGTGTCTATTTCTCTTACATATATCCATACATACATACATACACACATGTTTTTAGTAATATACTTACCTAAATTATTAATTTAGCATGATTTATTTTGTCCATTATTTCTTGTTAAACATTGTGGGTCTTAATATTGATATCTTTTATAATAAGTAGTTTGTATCCTTGGGGTCAAATTCTGCACATAACGTAGATTCATTAAAGTAGAATATTTAGGTCCATTTTGCTCTTAGGAGATTTTCTTTTGAGCCTGATATTGTAAAAATTTAATTTACATAAACTGAAAGTCTTCATATCAAAATTAAAGATTTAAAACAAAATTGTTACAAGCACAATGTTTAGCATTAAAACCATCCCAGGAGTAACATTTCTTTATATTTGAGATGTTCACTATATTTATCAGCATGGTTATTGCCACCATATAATTGTGGGTTTTAGGGTTTGATATAGATTAAACCTCTGTTTAATATTTAAAATGTCTTTTATGTTTCACTCTGTGTGGATGACATTTATTTTCTCTCCTAGATTTTGAAAACTGCCACAAAGCAGTAATCGTCTATAACTAGTTCTAGTAAGTTTAGCTGATATTTAACATTAGACAGAAGGGGACTGGGATTAATAAAACATATACTGGATTTGAGGATTCATTGTTAGGTTTCCTATATGTATTCTCATGTGTGTGTGTGCACAGGCCTACATTCATGTGTGTACATGTAGATGAAAGAGAGAGAAATCAAAAAGAGATGGATGCAGTGGAGAAATGTGAATATGAAAAATAAGATGAATTAATTCCTTGTCTTTAGAATTGCTTTTACTCCCTTATTTTTCCTGTCTAGATATTTACTCTTCTTATCTTTGTTTTGTCTACATTTTCTACTCTATCCATGTAATTTGCTCCTATCCATCTAATCTGATCTAATTATAGTGCTTGAAATGTTATATGTACATCTATATCTTATTATCTCAGCTCATTTGTCCCCAGCTCTTCTATTGTTCTCACCTGAAAACAAAAATATTGTATAGCAACTTACTTTCTTTTCCTCCCTCCCTCCCTCCCTCCCTCCCTCCCTCCCTCCCTCCCTCCCTCCCTCCCTTCCTTCCTTCCTTCCTTCCTTCCTTCCCCCCTCTCTCCCTCCCTCCCTCCTTCTCTCTCTCTCAATTTCTCTTTCCCTCTTTTTCTCCCTCCCTCTATTCTTCTCCCTGTCACCCCTTTTCTTTCATTTATTTGTGTGTGTGTGTGTGTGTGTGTGAGTGTGTGTGTGTGTGTGTGTGTGTGTGTGTGTGTGTGTGTGTGTGTGTTCACATGCACTCACCTGGGGCTTGAACTCAACTCAAGGCGTGGGCACTGTTCCTGAGCATTTGTGCTGAAGGATAGTTCTCTACCACTTTCAGTGACAGCCCAGTTTCTAGCTCTTTGGTAGTTAATTAAAGCACTTTCCTGCTTAGGCTGCCTTTGAAACATGATCCTCAGATCTCAGCCTCCTGAGTAGCTAGGATTCACAGACGTAAGCCTCTAGAGCTCAGCAAAATACAGTAATTTCTAAAAATAACTTTTTTTCTTCCTCCCATCTTCTAATGTCAAGAGTGTATATTGTTTTTTCTCTTTCAACCTGTATCCCGGAGTGTCCCTCATTTTCAATGTGATAATTTCCACATTTAGACAACACACCAATTCAGCAAATCTAAATGGCAAGACTTGATGAGATCCTGTAAAGGACTGATGAATCTGAGTCATATAAGTAGTGGAATAGTCAATCACAAAAGCAATAGGAAGTAGGTAGTCAAATGTACCAATTTCCACCACAGTCTTTCCACATCCTCTGAATGACTGGTGAACAGTGTCCTGTTTACCATTTCATCTTTTACTGTGTTTCTTGTGTGTTCTGATCTCATCGTTCCATTATTTATGATGATGAACTGAGTGGCTGAGCTCCTGACAGCCTCTTTGGCTGGCTCTTCTATATTGAGTAGTACTGCTGTTGACAACTATTGTCTCAGTCTCTCACTCTCCCCTCTCTTCTCTTCTCCTTTCTTTTCCCATCTTTGAACTATGTATCCCCTAGCAGTGCTACCTGCCTGAGGACTAGAAAGCAGGCAGTATAATAAGGAGCCTCATTTTCCTGAAAAGGAAGGGAGATGCCAGCTCGTGGAGAGCTGTTTGTCCTGTTAGAGCAAAATACATGTTAGTATTCTGTTCACATCGAAGAGATCTAGGAATGCTATAGGAGGCAGCCATTTATTTTTATACTAGTAAAAAGTCTTCATTCTCTGGCACATTACAAGATATATATATATATATATATATATATATATATATATATATATATATATATATATACACATACATATCAGGGCCTCTAAGGAAGATCTTAACATATAACATACTAGGTCTTAAAACATATAAGGTAGTTCTTGTAGGAAACCAATTAGTTCCCCAATGTTCAGTTTCCTGTCTTAAGAAATGATCCTTACTACTGTGATGCCCTCCCTCATGAGGTTCTAACATGGAAATCAAGCAGACACTGGGGCCATGCAGAACCTGCAGAAATCTATGCCACATAGACCACTTTTCTTGAACATAACACAGCCCCAGACATTTTGTTATAGGGACTGAGATAAACTCAAACATCTACTATGTTTCACCAAAATAATTTGTACATGAATACTATACCTAAGAATTTAGATTTTGAATTAGACAAATTAGATAGGATTATAATACATATAAAGCTATGTAACTTTTTATAATACATATAAAGCTATGTAACTTTGAGACAGTTGATATAACTATGTTGAGTTGGAGATATTCATTAATAAAATGGATATGCTCATAATGCATTGTGGGCATTAGGGAGCAAGAAGTAAAGGACTGAGTGTACATAAAGTGTGTAAAACATAAACTATACCTAATAAATGACCATCATCAGCTTTTATTTTAATAGCAAGTAGAAATTCTTGGGCATAGTGTTCCATGATTCCATTGTCTAACTAATGTAAATATCTTCAAGTTTTAGGATGGCCTGGATTTTGTCACATACAAAGTGATATAGCCAGTCAAAATAACACAAAAAATACAGGGAAATATTTCACAACTATGTTCTTTGTACAAATTTGAAGTTTATATGGTACACATAAACATCTGAGAGGTCCTTTATTGGGGACTATTATTGCCATTAGGAATTATGAAGAAACAGCAATTGTACAAAAAAAAGGTGACAATCAAACAAGAATCACAAAGCTTAGGAGAACGAAGAGAATGCCAAACTAAAAGGGAGAATGTAGCCATAAAAGAAAAGTATTTTATGTTTACTTCACATACAGCATTTTCTTTCTGGTTCTCCTCCAAAGAAAGCTTTCCAATTCTGCCAAGTTTCACATGCATGCATCTGTACTTTGAAATTTGGCTTTATACTGCATAGTAAGCAAGTACCTAATTCCTATCTTCTGTTTTCTTTCTTGATATTTCCAAGAAAAAAAAATGTCCCCTTGTGCTCAGTGACCTAAAAATGAAGTGATGTTAAGTAACTGGGGCTTGCCAACGATTCCTTATAGGCACACTCTTTTGATGTAATGGATGCTACATGCAAAGGGGCTGAGTCATAAAGCCATTTCCCATGCTCCTCAACGTCCATGCTCCTGAATATGCGTTCACACACCTGGGCTGCAGAGACAGGAAGAGCTATTTTAGGGGACAGTTTCCCCATGCTATTATTGGCCCTGCTATATTAAAAAGCTCTCCTAGAGCAAGTTCAGCATTTTCTAAACTGTGTCCCACAGTAAAATGCTGTCATCCCAAGGAATATCATTCATAGACAGGATTGTGTGGCCACAAGTTAGGCAAAGATTTCTCAGAATATCTTCTATGTTAGGAATTACCCAGAGGGGAGGGAGAGAGATAGAAAGATGAACAGAAGAGGGGTTGGGGAAGAGGAAGGAGGAAAAGGAGGAAGATAGAAAGTGAGAGAGAGAGGAGGAGGAAAAGGAAGGAAAGAGAGAAAGGAGAAAGACAAAGAGAGACAGAGAGACACAGAGAGAACAAGAACAATCAAGTAAACAAGAGAGAAAGAGAGAGAGAGAAGCAGGGAATGAGTATTCATGGTATATGTAGCTTGCCAAAAGTATTACTTGACACATGTTACTTGACACATGTTTCATCCGCTGGTGTGTAATTGAACTGCAGAATTATTTGGGAAGTATCAGTGTAGTTCCACTACTTTGCTGTACAGGTTAAAAAAAAACAATTCTATTGTCAAGAGAAAAATCTTAGTACTCTAATACAAATCACGGATAAATATTAAATGATTAGAAACCCACCAGAATAGGCAAGTGTGCACAGCCACTCATTTTCCCATTGAGCATTGCAGCAGTTGACTCAGGAAATCCTCTCAGTCTCTCAACTCCATTTTCCCTCTTTCTATCCAGTGCTACACACAGCCTTGTGGGGCTTGTGCTGTTCCCAGAGGGTCCTGATGCCATGTTGCCTCTTATTACCATAAAGTTAAATAAGAGCCAGAATTCCTATTTTCTCTACCATGGGTTCAGTTTAAACCTGATCATATTTATCATACCAAACACATTCATCCCATGCTGGGTGAATGCTAATAGTGGTACATCAATAAAGTCATAGTAATTTTTTTTACCTAGTGATTTTTTTTTATTGTGAAAATACTGTACAGAGGGGTTACAATTACATGGGCAAGATAATGAGTACATTTCTTATCAAGCATTGTAGACTCCTCCTTTGTTTCCCCTTTCCATCCCATCCCCCCCACCCCCCCCATCCAACTCTCCTCCCCCCACACCAAAGTTGTAAAGTTCGTTTTCAATATAAAAACTTGTACGTCTCATTGTTGCAATGGGTCCACCTGTATCCCTATTTAAATAATTTGTTTTTTCCCTTCCCCTCCACAAATTATAACAACATCAAACATAGTGAGAGCAGGGGTTATACCATGGGGGAGGGATATACAAAACAGCAAAGAAATAATCTTATAAATGTGTTAGAAACAATCGCATGAAATAAAAAAACATTTGAATATGTATCTTAGGGTTCATTTCCCTAACATCACCTTAAATGACCTTTTCTGCTTGACTCAGACATATACTAGATATTGCAAATAAGGGAAACCATGGGACCTATGTTTCTTTGGGCCTGGCTTACTTCACTTAAGATAATATTTTCCAAGTCTTTCCATTTCCTAACAAATGGGGCAATGTCATTCTTTCTGATGGAGGCATAGAATTCCATTGTGTATATGTACCACATTTTCTTGATCCACTCATCTACTGAGGGGCATCTGGGTTAAATCCCTCTACAACAAATCTTCAAAGGAACAACTGCCCAATAAGTAAGTGGGCTAAAGACTTAAAGAGAAACTTCCATGAAGAGGAAAGAAGGATGGCCAATAGACACATGAAGAAATGCTCAACATCCCTAGCCATGAAAGAAATGCAAATCAAAACAACATTGAGATACCACCTCACCCCAGTTAGAATGGCTATAATCAAGAACTCTAACAACAGATACTGGAGCAGATGTGGACAGAAGGGAACCTTACTGCATTGTTGGTGGGAGTGTAAACTTGTTCAACCACTTTGGAAAGTAGTATGGTGGTTCCTCAAAAGACTCCACATAGAGCTCCCCTATGCTCCAGCAATCCCACTTTTGGGCATTTACCCAAATGTTCACAAACAAGACCACACTAAAGCTACCAGCACGACTATGTTTATTGCAGCTTATTTAACCTAGTGATTTTTAACGTTTTCCCTCATAATGAATACAACATGATGTCCTTCCTCTTACAAGCACAGTGTGAATATTTAGAAATTAGTTGTCTGTGTTGTGTTATATATGCAAATGTAAAGTAGTTCTTTGCTGTATCTGCATTTTAAAAGCTGGACAAATTTAATACATGGTAAGGATGAGCAATGACTGTTCACACTAGGGAGAAGTTGTGTTTTATGTATTTCAATCACAAGAACATGTGCACTCAGACCTCTCTTTATGCCACAGATGCCCAAGTCTAATTTTTTCCACTGCAGGTTGAAACTTCTGATCTCTATCAAATGCCACTGTGACTTTTCAACCATAGATGAAGAAAAGAGAAAACTCTTCATCCTACACACACACACACACACACACACACACACACACACACACACACGCACGCACACACAGAGAGAGAGAGAGAGAGAGAGAGAGAGAGAGAGAGAGAGAGAGAGAGAGAGAGAGAGAGAGAGAGAGAGAGAGAGAGAGAGCTACATCCACAGTAAGTTCAAGGTGGTCCTAACAAATTGCTGTTAAAGTCATTCTTTTTCTCCATTTGGTAACTTTAATAAACAAATTTTCAAAAATGTGCCTAGTTTTCATCTAAATGCTAAGGAGACTTGGGTACTTGAAATCTATTTTTTTCAAAGGGAAAATAAGTGACTTATTGCAGGGAAAGCAAATATCTTGTATTTGCTGCTGTTCCTCTAATTTGAACTTTTAAATGAAAACTGAAAATTTGAAAAGGTTTTTTTTGTGTGCTACATAGAAGCTTGGTAGTTTCTCAATACTGACAAAGAATTCTGATGATATTTTGATGTTAAAATATAGACTTTTTGTATTGTATATCTGTTCATAATTTGAAAGTATACATCATTTAATGAGTTACTATTTTCCAGTTCACTAGAAGATGATGTCTGCAAGTAAATGAATAACATAACTACTAACTTGAGTGGATTTTAATATAACACTATGAATAGTTGTTTTTAATAGTGTGTGGGTTTCCTTAAATTGTAACCAACTTTCTAGAAACTATTACTCATAAAATGCTGCTATGTTATTAAAAAATCATATCTACAGCAAAAAGTTTTGAAAATATCTTTCCTACGTACATATCTACTTTTGCCTAGATTTTCTTCACATGTTTTAAACAAACAAGAGTAATAAAAATACATAGCACATAGGTTTAACGTGGGTGGAGAACAAAATTGGCCTTCTTCTATTAAAGCACCCATTAGGGGAAATCTCATACACACACCCAAAAGAACAAACTCGCTCTCCTCACCAGTGTTTTGTTTTAGAAAATGTGATTGTCTTTCATAAAAGTGACACATATAAATTATATTGTCTTTTTAATTAATGAATCTTCAAGTTATAACATAACTTGACTAACATAAACAATGACTATTTTTCAGTGTTTTTTACCTTTCATTTCTAAAATGGTCAAAACAAATCAATAAGTGGATATTCTTCAGGGCCTTCTTATGTATAATTAGACCATGATTGCAAATATTTGAGAACTGATTTTGCTCAACTTCTTATATACTTATATACTTTCAGATATCCAGACATAAACTATATTGATTTATACATAAAATACTTACAGCTATATTATATATGAAATTATATACTTAAATAAACATAACTCTTCTTTGTAACAATAGTCTCAATCCAAATCTGTGAGTCCCAGATCTTAACTCTTGCATTGTCCATAGTATTTCCTAGCTTGCCAGACCTGGGGTGTCTTTGATCAATCACTATTTATCCCATCATGAGCCTAAGAGAAAGTAATACATATTTGGAAACTTATTCTCAGCCCCATGGCATTCTACATTTTCGCTTCAACTTTTCTTTAAACATTTAAAAGACTACTGTGAAGATAGTAATTAAAATTGTTTCTCAGTAATTTATTACTGTAAAACAAACCACCCACAACTTAGTAGCTAAAAGGAATACCAGTTTATGTGCTTATAATTCTGTGTGGTTGCATTTAGGTCTGGGCTCAGCTCATTGGCACTTTTGTTGTTTGTGTGTTTGTTTAGTTTTGTTCATTCCAGTCCTGGGGTTTGAACTCAGGACCTGAACTCTGTCTCTTGAGTTTCTGTGCTCAAGGCTAGCACTCTGACATTTGAGTCACATTCGAACTTGCCTTCCCATGCTGTGATATTCAGATCCCAGTTTCTTGAGTAGCCAAGATTATGGGTGAGCCACCATCCCTCGGTTTTATTGGTACTTTTGCTTTACTATTCCACAGTAGTCTTGGAGCTGTGGACATCTGGCAGCTTGAACAGGTCTGGATAGTCTAAGGTGACCTCCATACCTCCCATTTAGTGATGGCTGCCCTGTGTGCAGTGTGGACTCCCCCCCCCCTTTTTTATTCAGTCAGTCATGGGGCTTGACTCTGGGCTTTGGCACTGTCCCTGTGCTCTTCAGCTCAAGGCTAGCACTCTAACACTTGAGCCACAGCGCCACTTCTGGTTTTCTAGTGGCTTATTGGAGATGAATTTTATCGACATCCTTCTTTCCTCTTTAGAGAAGTTTCTCTTTAAGTCTTTAGCCTACCTATTTATCGGGCAGTTGTTTCTTTGAAAATTTGTTGTTGGGGGATTTAATTTTTTGAGTTCAAGGTCTATTTTAGATATGAGACCCTTGTCCGTTGATGGCCAATAGACACATGCAGAAATGCTCAACCTCCCTAGCCATAAATGCAAATGAAAACAATATTGAGATACAACCTCACCTCAGTTAGAATGGCTAGAATCAAGAACTCTAATAACAACAGATGCTAGAGATGTGGACAGAAGGGAACCTTATTGCGTTGTTGTTGGGAGTGTAAACTTGTTCAACCACTTTGGAAAGTAGTATGGAGGTTCCTCAAAAGACTCCACATAGAGCTCCTCTACGACCTAGCAATCCCACTTTTGGGTATTTACCCGAATGATCACAAACAAGACTATAATAAAGCTACCAGCACAACTATGTTTATTGCAGCATTATTAACCATAGCTAAGATATGGAACCAAACCAGATACCCCTCAGATGATGAATGGATCAAGAAAATGTGGTACATATACACGATGGAATTCTATGCCTCCATCAGAAAGAATGACATTGCCCCATTTGTTAGGAAATGGAAAGACTTGGAAAAAATTCTATTAAGTGAAGTAAGCCAGGCTCAAAGATACATAGGTCCCATGGCTTCCCTTATTTGCAATAACTAGTATATGTCTGAGACAAGCAGATATGGTCAGATAAGTTGATTTTAAGTGAAATGAACCCCAAGGTAAGGATTCAAATGTTTTTTTTTCTTTCTTGCAATTTTGTTTAACATATTTATAAAATGATTTCTTTGTTGCTTTGTATGTCCCTCACCCACGGTATAACCCCTGTTTTCACTGTATTTGATGTTAGTATAATTTGTGGAGGGGAAGGAAAAAAACAAATTGTTTAAATAGGGATACAGGTGGACCTGTTGCACCAATGAGATATACAAGATGTTATGTCGAAAATGAGTTTTACAACTTTGGGGGGGGTGGGAGATGGGAAGGATGGGAAGCAGAAACAAAGGAGGAGGCAACAATGCTTGATAAGAAATGCACTCATTACCTTGCCCATATAATTGTAACCTCTCTGTATGGTATTTTCAGAATTTTTTTTTTAAAAAAAGGAGTCTTACGGACTTTCCTGCCCTGAACTGTGATCCTCAGATCTCAGCCTCCTGCGTAGCTAGGATTACAGGTGTGAGCCACTGGCGCCCGTCTTGGACTCACCTTTAAATAACAGAAGAATCCTAATAGCTCACAATCAGAAGAATGTAAGGCTTCATAAGTGCTAGGCTCAGAAGTCACATTATTCTTCATCCTCCTCCCCAATAAAATCCAGTATGTATTTAAAAAATGGAGAAATGAACTCTCCTCTGAAGGTGAGAACGCTAAAGTCAGATTGAGAGGACATGGATGTGGATGATAGAAACTACTAAGGCATTTTGAACACCGTGTTTTCACAGCATTGTTAGATCCTGTGAAGTAGCATGGGAATCTCAGAATTATAAAATCTGCAAAGAGCGAAGGTTGAGGTTTGAGAAATAGTCCTTTTGTTACCTTGGGAGTATTTAGATGGGTAGATACTAAACACATTGCTTTAACCTTAGGAGTAAGATCACATGAGGCCCTGGTCCTTCTGCACACTCTCTGTGCTTGTACACCATATTCAGTATCTCTGCAGCTACCCAGGGAGCCTCTCCATGAGCTCTCATGTACCCACACCTTCTCTGATTCACATGTTTAAAAAGAGAAGATTGGGATACAAGGAATGCAGAAAAGCCTTGACAGACACTTTAATAATTATAGAAAAGGATAGAAAAATCTCAGAAAAATTCCATTATCGCAGTGGGTAGACAGCTTGGGTTGGGACCAAGATAAATTCTATTGATATCACAATTCTGATATTTACAAGATGTTTGTCATATAATTCTCTGTTGTTAAATGGGTCTAATTACCTTCATTTTCTGAACATTTATGGTAGTAAATGAAATAATACATTGTAGATGTCTGGTGCTGGTTGCTCACACCTGTAATATTAACTACACAGGAGGCTGAGATCGGAGGATCTTGGATCAGAGCCATCCAATTAATCAGCAAAACAACTGGAACTAGAGGTATGGCTCAAGTGGAAATATGCCAACCAAAGAGCGAAAGGTGTTGAGTTCAAATCCCAGTACTAACTCTCTCTCTCTCTCTCTCTCTCTCCCTCTCTCTCTCTCTCCTCTCTCTCTCTCTCTCTCTCTCTCTCTCTCTCTCTCTCTCTCACACACACACACACACACACACACACACACACACACACAACATTGTAATAAGTCAGTGTTATAGTTATTTTATTAATGTAAATAATACTAGCAATCATACCGCTTTCTTAGGGCTTTATTGAAATTAAATAAAAATGGCAAGTACATCAATAAATGAAAGGTTCTTCTTTTCCTTTCCCCTTCTTCTCTTTCTTCCCATACTCATACTAAAACTAAAATCCCAATTCTTTGCAAAATCCAGTAAGGGCAAAAGAATTACACTCATTATTTAAATAAATAAGTTTTAATATAATAGTGGGTAAAAGAGCTGGCAGAGAACTAGAAGAGGCACAAGGGACTTCTGAAGTTACATAGATATTGAACTGAAGGAAGAGCACCATCATTAGGCTCAGGAACAAAAAGAAGATGTAGGGGGCTGAGACAGTGAGACCCTTCAAGTCTCTAGTCTATATATGGATAGTAGTATTAAAGGTCCAGTCATGATGCCAAAGAAATGCACTAGAGATACTTGAAGGAGCTCCAACTGGAAGAAAAGTTAGAAAGGGATACAAACCACCTAGTATTGATACTCTCTTTACATTTTATTTATTTATTTATTTTATTGTCAAGGTGACGTACAGATAGGTTACAGTTACATAAGTAAGGTAATATGTGCAATCCTTGTCGAACTTGTTACCGCCTCCCTCATTTTTCTCTCATTTTCCCTCCCTCCCCCTTTCCTCCCTCCCCCAGTTGTACAGATCATTTCCAACCTATTGTCTTGTGAGTGTCACTGTTGCATTGGTTCCCCCTTGCTCCTTCATCTCGCCTCCCTCATTTTTCTCTCATTTTCCCTCCCTCCCCCTTTCCACCCTCCCCCAGTTGTACAGATCATTTCCAACCTATTGTCTTGTGAGTGTCACTGTTGCATTGGTTCCCCCTTGCTCCTTCGTCTCACCATTTTGTTGTTCTCCTTCCCTTCCCTAATTCAGATGAACACATACATATACAATACCCAGGGTATCAAAGTCAAATACAGTGACAACAGTGGATAAACCATAGGGGGACAGACACACAAAAGAAACAAGAAATCACATAGTACATTAAAAACAACAACAGCAAAGACAAACTTCTTGTGTCCATGCCTTGGAGTTCATTTCACTTAGCATCACCTCATATGACCATATGCGCATAGCTATTGAGCTATTCTGCTCGTGGGATATGTTTTGAGAACGCAGAATGCGTGTTTCCGGAAGGGTTCAGAAGATCTGTAAACAAAGTATTGCTACAGGGGAAGGATGACGGACAGCTCAGGCACTGCTGACAAGAGTGAAGAGAAGAGAATAAGCCCTTTGTTTTCTTCTTGTGCCTCCTAGCCTCTCTCTAGTGCTGCCTACTGCAAAACCTAAGCGGAAGCCAGCTGGCAAAGGACAAATGTGGTGTGCAGAAACGCATTGCCAAAATCTCAAATCAAAACACAGAAGCATAAGTTTAGAACAGTCAGACAACAGTTCAAGAATATGAAATTCTTAAGTGACCTGTATTAAAAGGGAAATCAAAACAACCTTCACTGTTCAAAACCTGTACCTCATGTAAATCTATCCAGAGGATTGAGATGTCCATATTATTTGGTGGACCCAGTGGATTTTATTTCTTCCTGTTTAACTTTTGGGAAAAGACACTCATCCATGCAATCTAACAAAACTGTAATAAATTTTTGTTGTTGTTGTTCAAAAATAGAAACTCAGGAAGCCACCAAGAGAACAAAACCATGGATTTTTTTTCCGAAGTGACTAATTTAAAATTGATCACTAGACAGGCCTCCTTAAGCTTAAGATGTTTCACACAATCTAGTGTTCAGTGTTTTCAATACTGTGATTTGCATAACCAGGATGTTAGTTAATTATTTTGTAGCAGATTCTATTGTAATGAAGCCAAATAGCTAGGGCATTGTAAAGGTAAACATAAATAGTATTTTATTTAATCACATTGTAACTTCTTACAATCAGTTTGAGTTGTAATGTATGCAATGAGTGGGTGAACATACTTGTATATAAGTATCAGGAAAGAAAAGATGGAAGGAGGGTGAGGAGATACAGGGGGAGAGAGAGCACAGAGCATTTAAGAATAATCATCATCAAATTTCATGATCAATATGGATAAGTATTTATTTTAATTTTACAACCAACAAATGCTGCTCAATTTTTAGAACAGAAAATAGTACCTGGAAAATTTTTAAATGGGATTTTAATTTGCAATGTGCTTGATCACATATGTACAGAATAAAATATTTTTCATAGTATTCAAATGATTAAAAATAATGATGGGTGTTCTAATTCAAAGGAAGATTTTTTTCATTAAACTTTCAGACCATTAACAAACTTCTTAAAAAAAAAAAAAGAAAGTTTATCTGCATTGTTGGTGGGAGTGTACACTTGTTCAACCACTTTGGAAAGTAGTATGGAGGTTCCTCAAATGACTCCACATAGAGCTCCCCTATGACCCAGCAATCCTACTTTTGGCCATTTACCCAAATGATCACAAACAAGACCATACTAAAGCTACCAGCACAACTATGTTTACTGCAGCATTATTCACCATAGCTAAGATATGGAACCAACCCAGATGCCCTTCAGTAGATGAATGGATCAAGAAAATGTGGTATATACACACAATGGAATTCTATGCTTCCATGAGAAAGAATGACTTGCCCCATTTGTTAGGAAATGGAAAAACTTGGAAAAAATTCTATTAAGTGAAGTAAGCCAGGCCCAAAGAAACATAGGTCCCATGGTTTCCCTTATTTGCAATTACTAGTATATGTCTAAGACAAGCAGAAACAGTCAGATAAGTTGATGTTAGGCTAAATGAATCCCAAGTTAAGGATTCAATTGTTTTTTCTCTTTCTTGCTATTGTTTCTAACATATTTATAAGATATTTCTTTCTTGCTTTGTGTGTACCTCCCCCAAGGTATAAAAAGCACCTGCCTTCACTGTATTTGATGTTGGCATAATTTGTGGAGGGGAAGGGAAAAAACATATTGGCTAAATAGGGATACAGGTGGACCCACTGAAACAATGAGATGTACAAGATGTTACGTCGAAAATGAACTTTATAACTTTGGCGTCGGGCGGAGTGGGGGGATGGGGGCTGGGGGAAATGGGAAGGTATGGTAAGGGGAAACAAAGGAGGAGGCAACAATGCTTGGTAAGAAATGTACTCATTACCTTGCCCATGTAATTGTAACCCCTCTGTATGGTATTTTCCCAATTAAAAAAAAGATAAAGTTTATATTCAACATACTTTCTTTCTGACATACTAGCTGTAATCTGGTTGCTCTCATATATTCTTACATATATATTGTTGTCAATATGTCCAATATAATGAAATCTATGACACCAAAGTTCAAACAACTGATCTTGCTAGCTATGTCCTTTGCCATGCAGAAGCTCTGCAGCTTCATGTAATCTCATTTGTCCAACCTTTCGTTGATTTGTTGTGTTTCTGGGTCTCTATTAAGAAAATTTTAGCCTGTGCCAAGTAGACCTAGGGTTTCTCCTATTCCTTCCTGTAATGTTTTCAGGGGTCTGCTTTGACTCCGAGGTCTTTGATCCATTTGGAGTTGATTCTGATGCAGGGTGATATATAAGTATCTACCTTTAGTTTTCTACAGGTTATTAACCAATTTTGCCAGCACCATTTGCTGAAGAGGCTTTCTTATTCAAAGAGAGATGGATATTAGTGATCCAATTATGAATTTTTGACCAGGAAGTACATATAATTCTTTTTTTCAGAATTAAAGCAAAAATAACTACCTGAAAAATGACACAATGAATT
Source organism: Dipodomys merriami (assembly GCF_024711535.1). NCBI lineage: Eukaryota > Metazoa > Chordata > Mammalia > Rodentia > Heteromyidae > Dipodomys > Dipodomys merriami. The sequence continues at coordinate 10,787,346 of NW_027202382.1, read as the reverse complement.
TCAGATGAAAACTACTGGAAGGGACTGTGTATGTTTGTTTTCCTATTTTCCCAAGTATTTTTGTTTCATTTTTATTTAGGAAATTCACTAAAGATATTCTCAAGATGTGGAGTCCTTGTAATGAAGGATCCCAAATGAAGTTTCAGCTTCCATGTTGAAAGAGCTTCATGTTTTGGTAAGCGAACAGAATTATTAAACATCTTGGGCCTTGGAAAACTGAGAAATGCATAGTGTGTGTGCGTGCATGTGCATGTGTCTCTGTATATGTATGTGTGTGCACTCGCATGAGCTATGTATGATGGCTTTTATTATTATAAACAATGAAATAAAGTATTAAAAATGTGACTGAATATAAGCTTGATAGTCTAAAATAACTATTGTTTTGAAGTGATTATAATTCTGGCTCACAAAATTGAATAGGGCTCTATAGAGAACTCATGTTGGTTATTAGTTTCCTGATATATACTATGTTGGCTATATACGTTATTATGTTTCCTTAATAGTACAGATGGAAAAACAGTAATTCAGCTAGTTATTGCCTTAAGATTGATATACCTATAGCTCTACGCTTTCAATTCTCATGTTGATGTTCATATTTGTGATAGTTGAAGAGGGGAAAAAATAGGTTGAGGACAAGATCCTTCCTTAACTTGTAAGCTATTACTTAGAAAGGAGCTATAATTGCTTTTCCTCTATAGGAAATTGAAGTGAAGGAATTTCCTTTATATTTTTTATTTTATTTTTTTATGTTTCTAATCAACTCCAGTAAAGCACATGGACACCTGTCTTTCTTCTCATGTTTGTATATCCCATTTCATGATTGACTGCTGCTTACCCTTTCTTGCAAGTGTCAGTCTAGTTTTGTTGATGTAAATAAATTTGAAATCAAAGTTCCTTTTCAAAACCCCCTTTACAGTTTTATTAGTATTAAAGAATGTTTTTTAGAAGTCATTAACTAGTTGCAAAACGTTGGTGCTTCAAAGAAATTAAACATAATGAAAAAGTAGTAGAGGAAAACATGGTGTAATTATCTCATCATCTCTGCTATTAAATGAAAATTAGTAAGCATCCTCCACACAAATAACCTGTCCTGACTATGCAGAGGCCTAATAGAACTACTAATCTCACCCTTATAGCTAAGTAGGGTATAACCTGGTGCAAGTTGGTTAACATGTCTCATTTCACTTTATCATTGTCTATGTTATGCGGCTGTTGCAAGACCTTAGGGAAGGAAGACAGAATATATGTAAATTCTTGCCATTCTGCCTGATACACAATGAGTATTCCATGATACTGCAAAAGCTAAAATTTGGTAACACTCTAACCATAAAGATCATGACTGAAAAAATGGTTAACTGAAATTCCACCCATTGAACATTATATTTAGACTCACACATATATTTACCAACATTTGTTTAGGGAAAGTATAGATTGCTGAATGAGAGTTTTAGAATTTCACTACGCTTTAGCGACATTAGTTTGTAAGTGGCAGAACACATACGCTTTTGTTCTTGGGACTCAGCAGAAACATTGGATTTAGTTCATATAGCTCTCCTACCTGGAAAAAATTGACAAAGTGGCTCTAGTGATTGCCAACCAGATACTGACTCTGTCGCTGTAAGTCAGATTTGCTCAGGATATCCAACATTACCCCCTGGGAATCTATAAAGCATTATCTCAACAGCACTTGTGCTAACAGAGGCTTGCTTCTGTATTGGTAATAATCAGCAATATTTCTCTGGAAAGAGTTACATGCCTGCAGTGGAAGATTACATTTTTACTTTCTATGCAGTGTAGTAATGGGAAAAGCCAATGCTCAATGTAAGATCAGAGAAGAAGATGTCAATCTTGCCAGGTTCCATTGCTTTTTTACTTTTTTATTGGATGAATAAAAGAATAAAAGATAAAAGCATATGAAATTAATGAATACAATGCTTACATCAAGCTAGAATTCCCATCAAGAGAGAATGGGCTCCCCCAGAGCATCATCGGAAGGGAAGCTGGATCATTCTTTACAAAACTGATGTTCAATTAGTTTTCATTCTGAGAACACCTGCCGTAAGTGTCTGTGTTACTCCTACACTGTGTGACTTTCATTTTAAGGGTACTGAATACCTTGCATTCTCTCAGACCACAAGGGAATAAAATTAGAACTCAATACCAAAAGCTACCAAAGAAAGTCCTGTAACATATGGAGAGAAATTCCTAACCAAATATTTCCAAGCTCCCATTTTACATCTCCTTTTGACTAGATTAAATAATGGTTGTTTTAAGCTGGGTGCTGATAGTGCATACCTATAAACCTACCAGCCCAAGCAGCTGAGATTAGATGATGGTAGTTCAGGATCAGCCCAGTCAGGAGTGTCTGTGAGATTCTAATCTCCAATTACTCATTAAAAGCCCAGAAGTGGAGCTGCAGCTCAAGTGAAACAGCACTAACTTTGAGCAAAAACATGCCAGGGACAGTGCTCAGCACCTAAGTTCAAGCCCCAGGACTGGCACCCACACAAAAACAAAGTTGTTTATAGGAAAAGAATTTTCTCTGCTAAGAGACACATGACTTTCTCTTTGGCTTTTCTCTGTAACATTCTTATGTTTGCTTACTGTCTTATTAATGCTAAGATAGTGATGAAGGAATTTAACTCTTAACCTAAGTATAATGTATTTAATATAATATGAGGCTAAAACAGTCATTTTGCCTATACTTTATAAAGTTTACAAAGAATACAATAAGTCTACTGCTTGGAATGTTGCTGATGATCTTAAATGGTAGTTATCTGTCTAGATCTGCTGGAATAAGAATTGGAATGCTTCAACATAGGCATAAAAGTAGGCATAATGATGACATAACTCATGAAGTGGGGGGAGGGAAATAAAAAGAAGTGTCAACTTTTCCAGAAGTAACTGTCTGGGAAGAAAAAGTGTTTTATTTACTTAAGGTTGGTTTATAGCTCTTGAATGGTAACACACTTTGATGATGAGCTGTTTGCTATTTTCATCTCAAGGCCTATATTTGTCAAGTTTAAAAGAGCTAGAGTCATCTGGAAAACTGATTGCACATAAGGGGTACAGGGTGCTGTTCTTAGAGTCCTGCTGTAATAGGAAATGTTAGTCCTAAAATTCTACACTTAAAAATAATGACTATTCAGACTAGTATAGTCCTGGCATAGATACCTCCCTAACTGAGACTATTTTTTTTTCTGTCTTTAAGCTTCATGTCTTGTAGTCTAATTCAGGAGCTTTGTTATTGAAGGTCAAATTGAACCATTTTACTCATTTATTAGAGAACTAAGAAGTAGACAATTTCAGTAATGATTTTCTACTGATTTTACAGTAGAATAGCTTTGTAAATAATTTGATTCCATGAACATGTGAAAAGTTAATAGAGTAAAAAAGTACAAAGCTCTGGCCCAGTCAGTAAAAATAGGGGTTCTGATTTTTGGCTGCCATGTATTAAAGTATTTTTTACTTGCCAATTGCTTTCATAAATATTCATCAAATCTTCATTGTAGTGTTCCTCAGTACTTTGCATCCCCATCCTACAGGTTAATAAAGCTGATTGATAGATATTAATGACTCATCAAGTTATGAAGTTAGAAAATGATGGGCTAGAATTTAGTCTTGGGACTGAGTGTACAACAGGTACAGCTGCTCTCTTTTCCTAGTATATTTTAATTTTATAATCCTGAAAGGCTTTGCTTTATGGTAGCTAGCAGCGTAAGCACATATGGGAACAATCAGCCTATATTTGCTTTTGTTTAAGCACGTGACCTCTTAATACCATGCCCCCAGTAGAGAATACCTGTATCATCTGCTTTGTAAAACTAGTCAAGGAGAACTCTTTTGGGAAACAATCTTTTCCTGTCTTTCTACACTTTCTTTTGGTTTCCCATCAAGGTGCTTGCTCATTTTCAGCAAGTTCTTTGTGTTTGAATGTCATATTGATGAAGCTCCAGTTAAGCAAGATTTTTTTGTATAACCTCCATTAAAACAAAAACAAAGGAAAAACACAAAGCTCTCTCTCCATACATATGTGTGTGTGTGTATGTGTGTGTGTGTGTGTGTGTGTGTATCTTTGCAAAGCATCTTTTGGAATTGTTAAAAGGAAATGTAAGTTAGATAACTGCCTCACAAGTAGAATTGTTTGTCTGTGAGAAGTGGGAGCGGTACGTTCCGGAGCCCCCAGGCCCTTATTCCATAGCTTCCTTCATTTCCTGCACCTTTCTTCAAATAACTGAATATCTGCCTTTGGGATAATTAAAAAATGAGTATAACCACTTGAAGATAAATAACACCCCAGTGTTTTTATTTTAATGATGTAGATTTTATGGCCTTGTTTTTTGGTGGTGGTGGTAGTGGTGGTGGTTGTGGGCCTTGAACCCGGAGCTCGCACTCAGTCTTTGAACTTTTTGTGCTGAAGGCTAATGCTCTATCACCTTGAGCCACAACTCTGTTTTTGTTTTTTGGGTGGTTAATTGGCAATAAGAGTCTCAAGGGAAACCATGGGACCTATGTTTCTTTGGGCCTGGCTTATTTCACTTTATCTAATTTTTTCCAAGTCTTTCCATTTCCTAACATAGGGGCAATGTCATTATTTCTGATGGAGGCATAGAATTCCATTGTGTGTAAGTGTGTGTGTGTGTGTGTGTGTGTGTGTGTGTGTGTGTGTGTGTGTGTGTGTGTGTGTACCACATTTTCTTGATCCATTCATATACTGAGGGGCATTGGGGTTGGTTTCATATCTTAGTTATGGTGAATAATGCTGCGATAAAAATGGTTGTGCTGGTAGCTTTTGTATGACCTTGTTTGTGATCATTTGGATAAATGCCCAAAAGTGGGATTGCTGGGTCATAGGTGAGCTCTATATGGAGCTTTTGAGGACCCTCCATACTGCTTTCCAATGTAGTTGAACAAGTTTACATTCCCACCAACAATGCAGTATGGTTCCCTTTTAGACACATCCCTCTAGCATTCATTGTTACTAGATTTCTTGGTTGTTACTAGATTTCTTGGTTATAGCCATTCTGACTGGGGTGAGGTGGAATCTCAATGTCTAGTACATGTCTACAACAGAGAAGGTCAAAGGCTATTTACCTATGACCATAAGAGATAATGTTGAGTGAAATGTACCTCAAGACAGGGACCCAAGGCATTTTTTTTCTTGCTTGCTATTATTTTTAATGTACTTATCACTATGTGATTATGTGATAATGCATTTATCACTATGTGATTCTTTTGTTTCTTTTGTAAGCTCTTCCCACAAAGTATAACCCCTGTTTTCACTGTATTTGATTCTGGTGTTCTGCATCTTGTATATACATTTTTATAATTTGGGTAGGGGAAGGGGTATAGCAGAATGCTTAAATGGGGATGCAGGTTGACCTGTTTTGAGGATGAGATATACAGACCACTATGTTGAAAACGAACTTTACAATGTAGGGTTAGGGGTGGGGGGAAAGAAGAGTTGGGAAGTTTGGTAGGGAAATGATGGTGGGAGAAAATCAAAGGAGGAGGTAACAATGCTCGATAGGAAATGTACTCATTACCTTACTCACATAATAACCACTCTGTACAGTATTTTCAGAATAAAAAACTTATTTAAAAAAACTTGAAGCATGTTGATAGTAGGGTAAAAACAAAGGAGGGAATTGTAACAATGCTCAATAGGAAATGTACTCATTACCTTACTCATGTAACTGTAACCCCTCCGTACAGTATCTTTACAATAAAAATAGATAGATAGAGAAAGAAAGAAAGAAAGAAGGAAAGAAAGAAGGAAGGAAAGAAAGAAAGAAAGAAAGAAAGAAAGAAAGAAAGAAAGAAAGAAAGAAAGAAAGAAAGAAAGAAAAGTCTCTCGTATTTTCCTGCCAAGGCTGGCTTTGAACTCTGATCCTCAGATCTGATAGCTAGGATTGCAGGCATCAGCCACAGGGGCCTGGCTATTTTCACTGAAGAAATTCATAGATAATATGTAGAACAATTAATTGTTTCTAATTAAAAATGAGTTCATTCGATAGTTTTTAAGATCATATGCTTTAAATGAGTGAATGAATGATCTATTTTAACATAGCAATAAGATGTCAAAATGACTTAGATCTTGTTGAGAATATAAGATTATTATATAAGATATATATAAGATATTATATAAGATATAATATAATTATACTGTCATATTCATAAGGATTTTCCAGAGAGCAGTAGGAGTGGTTTATCATCTAATGACTTAATTGAACAGTATTGCTAGCATAGAAATGCCATGGACACAAATCATATTATCATTATGTGCTACTCCAAGATTTGCTGAGAAAGGAATTAGATGTAACTTGTTTCTTCTTAACTTTGAAAAATGACAGTAAAATTGTGTTTGCCACATAATTAAATCTATATATCTAGATGCTAATAAATTCCCTGCTGTCCTAGAATTCAAAAGACATGTGAAGCACTCAGCCTCCCCTGTCACGGGTGGTAATCTCTAAGCCTTTTTGTTTGTTTTCTACAGCTAATGACTAGCTTGAAAACCTTCAAGAGAATCTCGAAATTTTGGATCCCTATTAAAATCATTTACTGGGTTAGTTTGTTATTTCAGCTAGATTCTCTTAGTTGTGGTGACTAGGTGTGAAGATGAAAATAGGTGTGTTCCTCTTAAGCTGCATTAGTCGATTTTCGTCCGTCTTTTCTGGAAAATGTGAAACTAAAAGTGCATAAATAAAACTAATTGCATAACTCTAGACACCTGCCACAATCTTGATGTGTGCACTGCCCATAATTGGCATTGTATATTCAAAGTAAGTTTTGCAAAGAGCAGAAGCACCGCTGCATGAGAGCTACCTGTTACAGAAAGGCCATCTGTAATAAGAGATGTTCTCCCATGATCCTTCATTAGTATGAAGAGATGGCAAATCTCAGGAACCCCTCATCCCTTTTCCTAATTGAGGAACTCCTCATCCCTTTTCATCCCAGTTTCCATGCCCGCTTTGTGGTTTTATCAATCACTGTACTCCTCTTGTTACATATCATGATATAGTACCAAAATAACAACACAGCTATGTTATTTCTGATAATGTTAGCTTCTGTAACATGTACATCTCAAGATGTGTTAAAGCTCAAGCACATTAGATGTTTCAGTTTATTTTCATTTAAGGTAAAGAATTTAAAAATACATAAAATTGGGTACTTGAACAACTCTTTCTAACAGAGATCTAATGGAGCTGGGCTATTCTTTCATCTTTTTCTGTTTTGAAATATGACTTGAAAAGAGAGACTGCAATGAGGAAAGTTGGTCAACAAGTACTGAATTATAATGAGGAAAGAATTTCTGGTGTGCTATTGCACAGGAGTGACTACAGATAATATTAATAATTCTCTCTCTCTCTATATATATATATGTGTGTGTGTGTGTGTGTGTGTGTGTGTGTGTGTGTGTGTGTGTGTGTGTGTGTGTGTGTGTGTGAAATGATAAGAGTCCAACAATGGTGGCTCACATCTGTAATTCTAACTAGTCAAGAGGCTGAGACTTGAGGATAGCAGTACAGAGCCAACTCAATCAGAAAAGTTTGTGAATCTATCCAACCCTATCGAAAAGTTTGTGAAACTATCAGCTCTAATTAATAAGCAAAAAGGCAAAAAGGGAGGTATGGCTCAAATGGTAGAGAGCCAGACATCAGTGAAAAAGTCAACTTAGAGCCTAAGGCACTGAGTTTAAGCCCCATTCCCAACACACACACACATACACACACACACACACACACACACACACACACACACACACACACAAGAATGAAAAGAAAGGAAAGGAGGAGAGAAAGAAAGAGAAAGAAAGGAAGGAAGGAAGGAAGGAAGAAAGAAAGAAAGAAAGAAAGAAAGAAAGAAAGAAAGAAAGAAAGAAAGAAAGAAAGAAAGAAAGAAAGAGAAAAAAGGATAGAAAGAGACAGACAGACATAGGGAGGAGGAAGGAAAGAAGAGAGGAACAACTGAGAGAAGTAAAGAATATAAAATAAATCACCAAAGGGGGAGATGGCACCACGTGATTTTTTTGTTGCTTTGTATGTCCCTCCCCCATGATATAACCCCTGTTTTCACTGTATTTGATATTAATACAATTTGGGGAGTGGAAGGGAAAAAACAAATTGTTTAAATAGGAATGCAAGTTGACCCATTGCAACAAGGAGTTGTACAAGACACTATGACAAAAAACGAACTTTACAATTTAGGCTGGAGGGGGTAGATATAGTCGTGGAGATGGGAAGGAAGGGATGGTAGGGGGAAAACAAAGGAGGAGGCAACAATGCTTGATAAGAAATGTACTCATTACCTTGCTTATGTGATTGTAACCCCTCTGTACAATATTTTCACAATAAAAAACTTATATTTTTTTAAAAAAGTACATTCAATAAAGAAAAACAAGAAGCATTTTGATAGGTCTGGGCATTGGAGGCTTTAAAACAGGAATTAGACAAACACCTGGGGAAGCCATCTGATGAACAATGATTCCATTTGATTTTATTTGGTAGGAGTTTCAGTGAAGTCCTTGAAGGGAAAAGATGCCTTCTATGCCTCCCTCCCCAGTATCACCCTCAGCATCTCTACTAGCCTTTCAATGGCTGTTTATACAGTACTTCTCTTTATTTATTCCCATGGTGATTTTCCACTTTCTCTGTGAAAGTAAAACATGGATAAGTTACAAAGGTATAATTCACAGAAAATATTGTTAATTGCAGCAAAGTAATACAAGAAAGAAAAACTAGCTAATTTTCATTTACATTGATCATATATAAATATCACAGAACATGGAGACTTGTTTTTGAATAGTTCCTACACGGTAGTTCAGTTTCCGCTGTGATACCTTGCTTTATAACATTGCCTGGTACAGCAAAGCAAAATATACAGTATCATGGAGTTGTGAGGTGATGTGATATGTGTACGGCATTATAGGATATGCTACCTATCATAAAATGCACTAAAATAAAGATTAATTAAAGAAGGCATTGCTTCCCAGAAAGGAATTAATCAGAGCTTAAAGTTTAGGCATATTCTTAACTTGTCTATGTGTTAAAAAATTGTTTAGCATAAAGGATTCGATTCAAATTTAAAGATTAGGAAAAAATTTCAGCCTGTCTATATTACACAAATTGACAGTTTATTCTGAAGGGACTGGAAACACACCCCATCACACAATTAACTGTGAATTTAAGTATCCTGTTAACCTAAGTTGGCAATAGATTGAAGCATCAGCAATCTGGACAGTTTGGGCTAAAAGGATCAAAGATGTGATTAAATGAAGGAAGACTTTCAAATGTTTGGTTTTGATTTTATGGGACAGTATAGTTATTTGACCAAATAGCTGTGAAATGCCTTAGCTATAAGAAAGAAGAAATGCCTGGATTCAAAAATCAGCAGATCTCCTCTTACTACCACAGATTCAATACAAATAGATGTGGGTTTAAGCTATTTCTTCCTCTGTCATAGATAAGGACCATGCAATCTCCTTAATTTCAGAAGGCTTTAAGATCAAGAAGACAACCCATAAGCTTTGTTGGTGGCTTTTCATATTACCAAGACTAAAAGGCAGAGCTTCAAGCCATTTGGTTTACTTTCTGGCATGCAGTTTATACTTAAGATACAGTGGGATTTGCTTTGCTAGGTTTTAGGCAGTATCAATCATCCTTTCCTTCTTTTGTTCACAATTTTTCTCTCTTAGCATAATAAATGTATCCTACTCCTGCCCTACCATTGTATATAGGAAAAATAACTTGTCTGATTTCTTTGACTCACAATTGGACAGAATTTCTTTTGCCTCCAAATTATATCAGTCTTTGGACTAAGAGTTAATGTTAGATTGGGTCAAAACTATTGGGACTTTTTTTTGGGTGGGTAAATATATTCTACATTCTATGAGGTCATGAATTTGGAGGGACAAGATAATGAAATATTATGTATTGCATTATAATTCTCCAAGTCCCTATCTTAAAAATCCTGTTTCTAAGGTTACTATGTCTGGAAATAGGCTCTTGAAAAGGTAATAAGGTTCAAAGTGATTATAGATTGTGATCCTCCCCTATTAGTACTTCTTTACACGAAGATACAGAGGAAATGCTGTATGTGGATATACATATGTGGATATATACCATAGCATTCCTTGAAGTCATGAATTTCACTGTAAACATCACTATCATTTTGGGAGTCATCTGCTATGCTCAGACCATAGACATTTCTCTCTGTCTGTCTCTCTGTCTCTGTCTCTGTCATTGTCTCTGTCTCTCTGTCCCTCTCTCTGTTTCTCTCTGTATGTCTCTCTCTTTCTCTCTTTAAATCAGTTTTGGGGCTTGAACTCCCAGGCTGGGCACTGCCCTTGATCTCTTTTGTTCAAGGCTAGATGTCTACCACTTTGAGCCACAGCACCACTTCTGGTGTTCTGGTAGTTAATTGGAGATAAGAGTCTCATAGATTTTCCTGCCCAGGCTGGCTTTCAACTATGATTCTCAGATTTCATCCTCCTGAGTAACAAGGATTACTGGTGTGAACCATTGGTGCCTGGATCATAGCTATTTCTTAAGTATGATCTCAGTCCATCACTATAACTTCTCAAAAATCTTTCTTTCAAGTTCTCTTATATAGACTTTGTTTTAACTTCTGACTAGATAAATATGATTTGAACATAAGGATTTATTTAAGTTTATCTCTTCTTTCTATCTTTTCTTTTTTTTAAAGTCTTACTGTGTAAATCAGGGTAATGTCAAACCGGCATCAATGCTAGGATTATAGGTATGAAGTACCAGCTTTATCTTCAATGGCATTTTAAAGTTGGTAGGAAATTGCTCATATTTGAGTTTGGATAGTGAAATTAATAATAAATAATAATTGTGAAATTTACTTGTAAGTAGAGAACTAGCCATAAAAGAAATTCTTTAATATTGTATTAGTCTTTCCTAGATTGTTTCCTTTTTTCTTTCTGTAGAGAATATTCATTTTCTATATTTTTAATACTTGTAATTAGTTGCAAGGTTATAACATTATTTATTTCCCTAACACATTCTAGTGTTTTTATATTATAATATGTTGAATGCATGTGTGTGTGTGTATTTCAGGTTGAAATTCATATAAGAAGTATGTTTTCTAGGTTACATTCAAGTTTCTAGTAAAATAAATTACCAGATCATTAGAACAGCAAGAAATATTTTTCAGACCCTAACCCTAACCCTAACCCTCACCCTAACCCTAACCCTCACCCTAACCCTAACCCTTACCTTAACCCTAACCCTCACCCTAACCCTAAACCTAACCCTAACCCTAATGCTCACCCTAACCCTCACCGTCACCCTAACCCTCACCGTCACCCTAACCATCACCCACACTCTAACCCTCACCCTCACCCAAACTCTCACCCTCACCCTAACCCTCAACCTCACCCTAAACATCACCCTATCCCTAACCCTCACCCTAACCCTAACCCTAATTCTCACCCTAACCCTAACACTCACCCTCACCCTCACCCTAACCCTAACCAAAAAAAAAATGAAAATAAAAAAAAGAAATATTTTTCAAATACCTTAAGACTTTCATACAAAGTAAATTATATTTATATTTGATCCATAGATGTCTCTAAACATATTTATTAAGCAAGTTAGTTTAGGTGCAATCACTTTTTTGTATTTTACCAAATAACTATGAATAGACTTCTCATGAGACATATTTTATCCACCAGTTGCTATTCATGTAGATAGATTAAGAATTTATTCCCATTTTCAGGCCAATGTTACAAAAGGAATTTCTAGGTTTATGAGCATCGAGATTTATTATTGCACTAACTATTCTTCTTTCCTACTGTTTGAATCTTGGCCTTCTTTTGCAACCTACAAAATAGAATATGAAAGAAAAATATTTCATATAATACTGCATTGCATCAAGGCCTCTTCTTAGGCCAAGGTGGTTCACCAAGGCAATGCTTGAGATGCTTAGAAAGGATTTTTTTTAATGGTGTGTTATTATCATGATGAACAGAATGTCCTTGTCATTGTAAAGCTATTAGAACATTTGAAAAATTAAAATACTGTATCTCATACAATATATTATTCCTTTCTTTAATATTAGTTGCTGAAAATAACTCCTACATACTTTTATGTCGCAAATATAAATTATTTTCTGTAACTTTGGTGTTTACTTTTGAATTCAGTTTTTAGAAATAAAACTAGTTTTTTAGAAATAAAAAATAGTTTTTAAAAATAAAAACTATTTTTTATTTCTAAAAAACTAGTTTTATTTCTAAAAAACTAGTATTATCTCTAAAAAATTTTTTAGAAAAAAGCTATTTTTCTAAAAAATTTTTTGAATAAAACAATCTAGTTTTGTTGAGTATCAATCTCAGCTTTTTGACATGTATCTCTTAAGTAAATTAGTCATAAAGCAATAGTATAATTCTTTGGTAAGTTGGAACTGGCATCAAACCTCTGATCTCAGAAAACAGAGCAATCCACTTTACACAGACAGCATTGTTATCATGATGGATTTGTTCAACAGACAATAGCTGTATTACTAAGGCAATCTGAATTAATCTGAAATTGAATCACCCCTTGTACAAGCTGTGGGAAATTGAAACAATTTTAGATTAAGACATAAAAATATCATGCTGTAAACATCAAATTGAATTCAAAATAAATTGAATTTGTATTGTCATACTTTCATTGTTTCACCTTTTCTATACCTCTTTCTTGCAAAAGGCAGAGTTATAGGAGACCTATTAAATGTATGAAAGGATATAATGGAATGATTAAATAAACTAAATTGAATAAAGAAACATAGGTCCCATAGTTTCCCTTATTTGCAATAACTAGTACATGTGTAGGAAAAGTAGAAAAGGTCAAAGCTATATACATATGACCATATAAAATTATGTTAAGCAAAAGGAACCCCAAGATAGGGACACAAATATTCTTTTTCTTTCTTGCTATTGTTTCTAAGGTATTTATAATGTACCATGTGATGTTTCTGTTTCTTTGTATGTTCTTCCTCTACCTTATAACCTCTGTTTTCACTGTATTTGATATTCGGTGCCCTGCATGTTGTATATACACTTCTCTAATTTGGGGTTGGGGGACCAGAAAAAACAAAATGCTTAAATAGGGATACAGGTTGACCCATTGTAACAATGAGATGTACAAGACACTATGTTGAAAAACAAACTTCACAACTTCAGGGGAGGTGGGGGTGGGGGGCAAGTTAGTTGTGGAGGTGGGAGGGAAGGGATGGTAGTGGAAAAACAAAGGAGGAGGTATCAATGTTCGATAGGAAATGTACTCATTACCTTGATCCATGTAACAGTAACCCCTCTGCCCAGTATTTTTACAGTAAAAAACATGTAAAAAAGTTGTCTTTATTTTTAGGCAGTCAAAATTATTTCTTTTCTTTTTTAAGCAGAGAAAGTTTCATTTTTATCTACTCAGCATGAAACTGTTTACAGCTTGTGACAGAAGGAATAAGGCATAAGTTCTTGACATCCAAGTTATTAGTCTACTTGTCATGTCAGTCAAAGTCAGTCAATTAAAGAAGATGTATAAAAGTAGGCATTTATCTGATGGACCCTCCTCACTCACGTTAGTCATTTACAGGCTCTTTCTAAGAGACTCATTAGCTCATCTATTTGCAAATGATTGCCACTGTCTGGGCATACTGCCTTTAGGTTCTGTTTTGCTGAAGGATAGTGTTCTCTTGAAAGCCAGCCATGTTGATCAGCATAAAGCAGTGTAATAGGAGTTGAAAGTTGGGTATGCACCAAAAGCTATTCAACAAGAAATAAAACAAGTGTTAATAATCATTTTTGGGTATTTATTTAGTATTTTTAGATAACTGAATCTGTATTTCGTCATAAGCCTGTTCATTGGCCAAGAACTATATTAAATTTGCATCAGTTCTCAGCCATGGTCCCTCATACTCTACCAATAAATACATCTTTATAATACTTCTGATATCATCTGAAGTACATGGTGAAACCCCTGGTACAATTTATACAGTAGGAGAGAAGAGGGAAAGGAGCAAATGTAGAGGATAGATGAGAACGAATATGATCTAAGCACTTATTTGCAAATAGAACAATGAAAGTGTTTCTGTACACTATCACCATGTATGGAAATGTACCCAAATACTCCCCATAATCAAAAAATCTTTAAAGGGCTAAACAAAAATAATGCCTGATGATGGACTGCTCTATACCTTCATCAGATTTCTGTCTTGTACAATATATCCTATGGTATCTTATCCTGTACTCTCTCACCAAGATCTGAAATCAGAGGGAATGAAATTTATTAGTGCAAAGAAATATGTTTAAAAATGAATGCTGATAAGTTAATAAGGATTTATTATGTCGTTGTTGGACAGGAAGCTACAGTCAGGTTTGAAAGGATGAAAGAAAATTTAAATTATTATCCCCATAAAAGAGTTTGAGAGTATAAGTTCAGTATTTTAGGGAACCTACTGAAGTTTGGGAAACACATTTTTAGGAAAACCCTAAATGTCTGTAGTATGGAAAATAGTAATGGAAGAGAAACTATGTAGCATAATGTTACAATAACAATTGATAATAGCAATTAGGATCCACACAACTATTGCACTGAAAATGGAATATATGTCATGGAATCAAGAAACAACTGGATGGTAGACTGATAAAACTTTGTACCTTCTATGGTGCTAGAGATGAAACACAGGAGCTTCATAAATGCTAGGCAAATACTACCTGAGTCTCTGGTTATCAACTTAGATGATGATACTACAGGAGCAAGCACAGACTTACAGAAAGATGTCCTTTGAAGGACTTATTAAATAATTTTGAGGTAATAGTCTGGAACTCATCAAGTTTTACATAAGAGAACAAAATACAAAAGTACGTATATCGATGGCTATGTTTGAATGTTTAAGATACTTGCAAAATAGCACATTGTCTTAAATGGACTAGTGCTCAGTAACTAAGAGCTGTTGTGATATAATGGAGAATGTGGACAGATAGATTAGTCTGGGATGGATATTCTCTTCACTGTTGGGCCATATGCTGGAGGGATGGAATGAAAAAGGATTCAGGCTGTACAAAAGGATGATTTAAGACAATAGCCAAGAGAACCATGCTATATCAGGGCAAAAAGGCCAGAATGCAGGCAAACAGAATGGAATTTCTAAATATATCTTGAAAGTAATACTTTATTCCTTCAGGAAAATTAGTCATACTGCCAGTTCTTCCTCCCACCTTTTTATTTTAAGTGCCTATTTGAATTATATTTGCATCTACTTGAATGTTCAAGTCGTTTACCAACAGTATACTTGCTAATCAGATGTATTCCAACCCTGTCTCTGCCATATAACCTTGGAGTCAGAGTTAGAAGGGCAATTTCTCATTGTACCATGATCATGTCAAGAGATTTTTTTCTTCTCTTTGCTATATGAACTAACTCTGTGATTACTAACAAAAGCACAAAGCAGTTAAGTCCAGATATGTAAAGAACAATCCCAGATCAGAGCCATCAGTATACCTTTATTAGAAAGAATTGGGCCGACTTGTCTTTCCCAGCAGTACAAATTTTTGTAATGGAATGAGTAACTCAGTCACAAATAAAATGGATTATGCCTGCTCAGATGGAGGCAGAAATGCTCTTGGTGTTGTAAAACAAACTCCTAAACAGCAAAGAGACACTGAGCTGTCTGCAGGGAAATGAGAAAGAACTGCACATTAATCATGGCATGGTTAATCACTCTTTCATATTAGTGTCTGAAACATCTGAAACATTAGGTGTTTTCATGTGCTCAGAACTGTCATTTAAGCTGGGATGATGTTGTTACATATTTGAGCGTCATTCTGAAAAATTAACTGAAAAGGTTCTGACATCATATAGCATCAAGTATATGTCTGGGGTATTTTCCTCTCAAAGTTTAATCTATAGGACCAAATAATCATAAAAAAATGAAATTTCAGTAATGCTTTTTTCCTGTATAGCATTATTAATCTGAGTTGTGCAAGAAAAGGGACTGACTTGTGGAAAATATTTAATCGCCTACATTGCTGTGACCGGAGTGTTCTGAATACAAACAACAAGTAATGAAAAAAGTAGGGTGGTAATATTGCGAAGCAATCGCTCCTCACCAGTGAATAACTATTCCCCAGAGGCTCCAGTGTACCAGGCATGTGCATACCTGGAGACAAGATGGCCATGGCCGGAAAGAAGCCAAGTCTTGAACTGGCCATTTGATATAACCAAGCGTTAAATTCCTTCCCTCCATTCCAGTTGTTCCTTGTCCCTTTTTTTTCTTTCCTCACATCTCTCTTTATTCATTATGTTGAAAGTATGTAATGTGTCACAACTTTATTTAGATGCTGACTTATACCGGTTAAAGATACTTCCTTGGCTTGAACGGGGGTTAGGGAAAGATATGTGTGTTGGGCCAAAGATACGATTCAAGTCAATGCCATGAACTGTATGGTGTAGAAGAAGCACTGTTTATTGAATATTGAATGCAAGTTTGTGTAGCTGGCTTTCAAGAATTATTAGCGTATTCGCATAAAGCTACTGAGCCCACCTTGATGCCAAAAACAGCCTGTCATAGAAATAAGTACCCAGGTTATATATTGAATTAAGGAACGGGGTAGAGGAGTGGGTGAGAATGTTGAAAAGGTTGACATTGATCAAGAGGCACAATATTCATAAACTTCTTCATTTAAGGGCAACTCCTTTGTTCAACTACTTAAATGTAATAAATACTTTAAAAAGCCTGCAAGAAAGATGAAAGAGGGGAAATGCTATGATAGGAAAGAGTATTAGAGGGGGTTGTTTGTTGATTGCATTCGAGGCTGGCTATGAAGAGAATTTTTTTTTGCCTCATCTATTCATTTTGGGGAAGGGTGTATTGAAGGCCTTTGGTGTAATTCACACTATGAGCTACAATGAGAGGATAAATAGGAAATCCCTGAGCTAGCTGGATCTTTCCAGAAATGGTGCATTATTTCAGTCTTTATCCTAGTGTCTTTGAAACTAGACAGGGTTCAGGATCTGGAACTTTTGGAAGTCACCATCTGTATTTCTTTTCAGACATAAACATTCTCTTTCTGCAAATGAGTTCATGTATGCTTTAAGAAGGGGGAGAGGAGGTAAAAATGTCTCTAATTTAGAATACCACACGAAGGGTATGGGGTCCATAAACAATGAATGGAGAAATTAGAGAAGCAACAGATTCCCCCATCCTGATTACACTGCAGAACAAAGTAGACTGCAAGAGAAACTAATCTCTTTGGCAAAGTACTATTCTGATGACTTTCCTGATTTCTCACTCAGCCTCTAAACTTTAGGTAGATAGCATAAGTCTGTATATTCATTAGCTCTGTTACAGACAGACAGACAGACAGACAGACAGAAAAAAAGAAAGAAAGAAAGAAAAAAAGGAAGAAAGAAAGAAAGAAAGAAAGAAAGGAAGGAAGGAAGGAAGGAAGGAAGGAAGGAAGGAAGGAAGGAAGGAAGGAAGAAAGAAAGGAAGGAAAGAAAAGAAAAGAGAAGAGAAGAGAAGAGAAGAGAAGAGAAGAGAAGAGAAGAGAAGAGAAGAGAAGAGAAGAGAAGAGAAGAGAAAAAAAAGAAAAGAGAAAAAAAAAGTCAGAAAGAACCGTTTACTGAATTTGGGCTTTCATATGAGGACATACCAGGGTTTAAAGCTGGTCTGGCCTGGCCAGATTTGCATTTAGAATAATGAATTAAAGAAAACCAAGTATCTTTTCAGAAAGATGTTAAAGGGAAAGGAATAGTTCATACACTTACAAATTAGTTCCTTCCAAGCATGATAACCTTATATTTCAGGAATAAACCTTAGAGGTGTTAAAAATTTACTTTTTACTCTTTGTAGTTCACTTGAATTATATGATAAAATTATATTCCTGTGGGCTCTCAAGATGGGATAATTTAGATTATTCATGAGGTGGGAACCCTCAACCTTCTCTGTAGGACTATGACAAAAGCATAGGGATTTTATCTTTTATGGTTGCCATGGCATCTCAGGGGGAGAGAAATGTGGACAGCGGTCATATGCTCACGCAGTTACTGAAATGCCCATGCATTTCTCTGAAAAGCCCCTGCAGGCTCCAAAGTCAGACCTGAATGCTGAGACTCCTGTCTGAGGGTGTGCAAATTAGTCTAGGCCTTAGGATTGCTTGGCCCTCTACTTGGGTAATTGCTACCTAAGGAGACCCTTGAATACCTCTGCTCAAGGTATGGAGTCCTCTTTTCTTCTCTCTTCAATCCAAGCTGAAACACTTTGCCCTGGGTCTGACTTTTCTTGTGTTTCTTCTCTGTTTTTCTACACCTTTTGCTTCTCTTACTCATTAGTAAACACTTCTGATAAGTATTCTAGCATTTGGGCACCAAAATCAGAGAGAACTGACATCTGTTTGGTCTACATTCAATCTCTTTATGTCAGAGATTTCCCCTGAGGTCAGAGCAAACAACCCAACTAGACTAAGTTTAAAAAAAAAAGCATAGTGTGGAAAAGAGGAAGAAAACTATAAACAACAACAACAACAAAAGCAAAGCAAATTACTTAAAATACCACCTGCCTTTACCTACTATTTCCCCCTTCCCTTGCCTTGCTTTCCAAATTAATGTTGAACTGCTAGTTGCCAGCCTCTTCTTCTAGTGATATCATTTAATGAACATGTAATCATTCACTGGGATGGCCTGTTCATACACAGCTGCTTCAGGTCTTCAGTCTTATTTTCCTACCTCCACCAGCTACTCCTAAACCTCCTTTGATAGTATTCTAGAATGCAGGGGACATTGTGTTTCCTAGACCTCATTGTCTACCAAAGCTATCCGTTTACCCATCATTAGGTTAGAAGGTTGCATTGAATTGTACCCAAAACTTTCCATCATCTGGTAAAAATAAATGAAGTGAGTCAAACATCTCCACAAGACTTTAAAACATGTTTTAGAATTGTTTCCTATGGAGCCCTTTCCCCCTGCTATCTTCAGTGTTTCCCATTTCCTACCCAGTGCAAAATTTAGGGTATGGTAGTAGTCACTTTCACAACTTAATTTAGTAGAGAAATGCGCCCAGTAGGTGAGTGGGAGCCTGCATGCAAATCTTGAAACCTGGGATAGGTTGTTCTATTGTGTCAGTAGTGCACAGATTTTTTATTGACCTTTAGTGCCAGCCTGAAATATACTTTTCTATGGAGAAATGAATCTGTGCAACCACAATACAAATTCCTCAGGCAAGCCAAGACTGCCTATAGGTAATATTCTCTGTAGATTTAATAATGCCCCATTTAAGTCTTTTACCAAGAATGAGAAAGGGGTTGTTTTGTAGTGACTGAATGTTTGTGTATTTTTTCTTTATCAAGGAAGTGTCCCAATAATTCAATCTGTTTCACACTCTAAAACATTACTTTTTAAAAGAATGATACTAAGAACTGTCCCGCCACCAGCCTCCATTATTATTCATTTTCTTGATAATGACCATTCTAACTGGAGTGAGGTGGAATTTCAATGCTGTTTTGAATTGCATTTCTTAGATCTTGAACATTTCTTTATGTGTCTATTGGTCATTCTTACTTTTTCTCAGTCACTCTTTAACTTTTTAGTCCATTTATGAATTGGGTTATTGTTTCTTTGAGGGTTTGTTTTTGGTGGTTTTAATTATTTGAGCTGTAAGTATATTTTAGATATGAGGCCCTTGTCTGATACATAGCTACTAAAGATCTCCCTATTTATCCCGCTAGCTATATCCTTTTCCATGCAGAAACTCTATAGCTTCAGTCTTTCTTTGATTTGTTGTGATTCTGGATCTTTACTGCCAGCACCATTTGTTGAAAAGGCTGTCTTTCTTCCATCCTGTGTTTGGCTTTCCTATTGAATATTAGGTGGCTGTAGGCCTATGGATTCATTTCTGGGTCTTCTATTCTATTTCATTGGTACTCAGGCCTGTTCATGTGCCAGTATCAAGCTTGTTTTTACTATGGCTTTCTAATAGAGTTTGAAGTTTGGTATTGACATTCTTCCAGCACTGTTCTTCCTGCTAAGGGTTGTTTTTCCTTTTCAGGGTCTTTTATTATTCCATATGAATTTATAGATTGCTTTCTCTGTGTCATTGAAGAGTATTGTTGGGATTTTGATGAGTATTGTATTGAATTTTTAGATATCTTTGGGAAGTATCTCTATTTTCATGAAAGGCTTTTTCCATTTTCTTAAATCTGTTTTAATTTCTTTATTCAGATTACTAAAGTTTTTATCATTGAGGTCCTTTATATCTTTGGTTAAGCTAATTCCTAGGTATTTTTAAGCTATAATAAATGGAGTTGCTTTCCTGATTTCTCTCAATCTTCTCATTGTTGGCATCAGAAAAGAATATTATACCCTGCTATTTTGCAGTAGGAATCTATAGGGTTTTTTAAAATACATGATGATGTCGTTTGCAAAGAGGGATAGTTTTACTTCTTTCCCTGTTTGGATCCTCTTTATGTTTTTCTCTTGCCCTAATGCTCTTGCTCGGAATTTCAGTACTGTATTGGAGATTTTAGAGAAAATGGTTTTAATTTTTCATCATTAATTGTAATGCTGGCTGTATATTTGTCATATACAGCTGTGATCATATTGAGGAATGTTAAAAAAAACTAACAAATAATAGATGCTGGCTAGGATGTGGCCCAAAGGAAACACTACTACATTGTTGGTGGGAATATAAATTTGTTAAACCACTCTGGAAAGCAGTATGGAGGCTCCTCTAAAGACTAAACATAGAGCTTCCCTATGCCCCAGCAACGCCACTCCTGGATATTTATCCAATAGACCACAAACAAGGACACACTAAAGCTATCAGCACACCTATGTTCATTGCAGGGTTGTTTACCATAGCTAAGATATGGAATCAAACCAGATGCTCTTCAGTGGACGAATGGCTCAAGAAAATGTGATCGATATACACAATGAAAATTTATGCTTCCATCCAAAAGAATGATATTGCACCATTCTTAAGGAAATGGAAAGACTTGGAAAAAATTATATTAAGTGAAGCAAGCCACGCCCCAAGGAAACATAGGTTTCATGGTTTCTCTCATTTGTAGTAAGTAGAATGTGCCTATAAATCTGTAAGTAAACACAAGAGATCATAAAAGACAAAACATTAAACACAAGAGATGGTAAAAGACAAAACATTACACTTGAACATGAGAAATTAAATAGGACTCTAAACATTCATACAGTGAGACCCAAAGAGAATATTCTTAGGATCACAAAGATTCAATAGCTATGGGCATATAAATGATCATATAAAATGATGTTTATCAAAATGAACTCCAAGAAATGGAATATATTTTTAACATATTTAATATATTTTTATTGTAAAGATACTGTACAGAGGGGTTATGGTTACATGAAAAAGGTAATGAGTCCATTTCCTATAGAGCATTGTTACACCCTCACACCCTCCTTTGTTTTTCCCCTACCATTGCTCCCCTTCCAACCTCCCCAAGTGCCCCCCGCCACCCAAAGTTGTAAAGTTCGCTTTCAAAATACTGTCTTGTGAATCTCATTATTACAATGGGTCATGCTGAATCCTTATTTCAGTATTTTGTTATTTCCCTTCTCCTCCCCAAATTAGAATATATATATATATATATATACAATATATATATGCATCTTGTGTGTACATATATATATATATATGTACACACAAGATGCAGAACTGGGGGGGATGGGAGGGCAGGGATATAAGGGGAAACAAAGGAGGAGGCAACAATGCTTGATAAGAAATGTACTCATTACCTTGCTCATGTAATTGTTACCCCTCTGTACGGTATTTTCACAATAAAAAGCTTAATAATAATAATAATAATAAGATGCAGGACACTGGAATCAAATACGGTGACAACAGGGATTGTACCATGAGGAAAAAACATACAAAGAACATACAAATGTATTTTTGTTATTTGTTCTTTTTTCTCTCTCTCCTTTGTTCCTGTTGATTTAATCCGTTTTGGGGAATGTAAAGGAGAGCACAGAAATGGTAGGAAAAAGTTGAACAAATGCAGCAGCGATGCTCACTAGACACTATGTTGATGAATTACACAACTTGTGGGGAAGTGGCGGGGAGGGAAAAAACTGGGAGGCAATGAGGGAAGTGTTGACACTGTTCAAAAAGAAATAGACTCATTACCTGGCTTCGGTAACCGTAACCCCTCTGTATATCACTTTTATAATAAAAATAAAAATGTAAAGAAATATATTCCTACTAAGATATTTCCCCAGAAAGACTAGTAACACTCACACACACACACACACACACACACACACACACACACACACACACACACACACACACACACACACACACACACGAGGATAGGTATTTCTTTAAAAAGTTCAATGAAACTAAAAATAATTATTATGACAGCAAAAACTGTGATACAATATAGTCAATGAGAATTTACCTACACAGTATATATGAGAATGTTTATGTGTGTGAATCCATGGAGTTACCTTGGGTCAGTTGGTCATCTATTTGAAATAAGTTATCTTCAGGACTCGCAATACATCTCAGTTGTAAAACCCTTGCTTAGGATAGAAGAGGCCCTGGGTTTAACCCCCAGCATGGTAAATAAAAGTAAAAATACCTCTATAAATTAAATGGAAATATGTTCAAATTAAAGTTCTTAAGAGTGGAGAAATCTTAGCTACATCTCTTGAATTGTCACAAGGTCTACATTGAGACAAAGACTAATTTCTGGAGAGATGAGCTGCATGATCAAATCCAAACTCTCCTAACCTGTGTGAAGTTAGGCAAATGATTTCTCTTTGATATTCATTTGTTTCCTCATCTGTACAATGTGCCTGATAAAAATACCTTGACCTCTTCCTAGACTTATTAAAATGAAATGGATTCACATATATAAAGTGCCTAGGTCAGTGTCTAACACCAAGAAAGTGTTCAGTAGGTGTTAGCTTCTATTAATATTCAATAGATAAAGTTAATGCAGAGTAAGATTTATCAAGTGATTTACACGCAAATGATTGTCTTCAGCCTGCTATTTACATTATTTGGCATAACTTCTACAGTCATCTATGAAGAAGTGATTTCTTTCTCTCTTTTTCCAGTTCAAGAAACAGACTTAAAGAACTGCAATCTTTCTAGTACACACAGGAAAGCATCTGTCTCAATTATTTTAATCTTGCTCTCACGCTTATCTTTTTTGGTAGACTAATTCTTCACCTAAGAAGTAGATATTACATGAAGTAGTTACTTACTTGCTCTGTTCTTTGAGTCTTTCCATGAGGAATGAGAGCTCTTTGGGGAAATCTTTGGTCTTGTCACTGCCTGATGCTTGGTTGTCATGGGAAGACTACAAAGAAAGAGTTATTAAAGGCACATCAAATGATTTGTAAATAATAATTTTTAAATACTTTTAAATAATATGTAAGTATTTAAATAGCTCACATTTTTAAATGATTTTTAAGGTGTGTCCTTTTACCTTTTGGGTACTTGATACCAGGGACAGTAATCTAGTCTTACTGTTACAAATATAAGATGAGATTAAAAAGGAAAAAATTCCACTTTAAAGGACAGATGCTATTAAAACAGAACAAAAATAATGATAGAATAAGAAGTTGTGGTATGCATTGCAAAGTGAAAAATGAAGTGCTCTAGGACAACTGTCTTTGGGAGCCAGGGGTCACATCATTTTGATAGCAGTCAGAGAAGCTCTTACTGTGGTGTTGACACTGACCTGAGAAAGGCAGTCCTGTGAAGGTGGGTTGGGGTAGAGGATGTGGTATAGTTTAACAGGTATCTTAATTGCCAGAACAATTAAGACAGCAGAGGAATATGGTTCACTTAAGTTATATTTTGGCTGCAGTTGAAACAGGTATACTAAAATACTTTACGAAATGTGTTAAAGAGCTCATGAAGTAGAATGCCACGCATTCTATGCATAGTAATTTTATGCACCAGGAAAATAGTTGATTTCCAACACTGCAAAATAAAATAGCAAGCTCCATACCCAGATGGACTAGCCTACCAATCAGCACCTCAAGTCGACATTTAAAACAATGATGGCTGAATGCTAATATGATGCAGCTTCACCATAGGTATTCCAATTTATGAACCAGTTTTATTTAAGATTACTCAAATTGGCCACTTTATAGCAATTCTCATTTCATTGCCAGCTGAGGTTTATCACAGTTGTACAATGGTAAGACTACTTTACACAACTGTTATCTCTGGGCTCAAGGTCTCTTTGTTGTCATATGTGTACTGTGGAAATGAAGATATTCTATAGGTCAACTGTGCTTGCAAGGACAAGCAACAAATCTTCTGTGGATTAAATTAATAACTTTGGCCTTCATAGCTGCCCTGAGGACAGCTGTCCGTACAAACTCTAGAAATTCCCAAGACCACCATTCTAGGACTCACAGGAATCACTGACATTTTAATACAGGTAACTTTATTACAACAAAACTGATGCACATGAAAATCATCCAGGAGAAACCAGGGACAAAGCAGAGGAAAGTTGTAAAATGGAAGCTTCCAGCTGGACTCTTCCAGTGGAGTCATGAGCAGAGCTTGTTTTCCTGCAATTATATATTGCAATACTTGTGGAGCAATGACAATCAAGGATATTCACCAAATTTCAGAGTTCAGAGGTGTTTCGTTCATTTGTTTATTTTGTCAGTCTGGGGTTTGACCTGGGCCTGGGCTTTGTCTCTGAGCTCTCTTTTCCTCAAGACTAGTGCTCCTCTGCCTTGAGTCACAGCGCCACTTCCAGGTTTTCCCGTTAATTGGAGATAAGAGTCTCAAGGACTTTGCTGGCCTGGCTGGCTTTCAACCAGGATCCTCAGATGTCAGCTTCCTGGGAAGCTAGGATTACAGGCATGAGCCCCCAGTGCCTGGCATGAGTTCAGAGTTTTACTGGAACATGGTCAGATAGACATGATAGACTATCTGCATAGATCACGACTAATGTCTAGACCCTCAAGCTAATACCACCTGGTGCAAATCTCCCAGTATAAATCACATTGCTAACATTGTTGTGTGGTAAAAGAGCCCCCAAATAAGCAGAGGCAATCTTATCAGGACCAAAATTTACAAGGCTTAAAGGTCACTTCTTTTTTTAAAATTTAAATTTTAGTTTTAATTTAATTTTATTTTATTGTAAGGGTGATGTACAGAGGGGTTACAGTTATGTAAGTAATGAGTACATTTCTTGTTGAACATTGTTACCCCTCCGTTTTTTTTTCTTCCCACTTTCTCTCCTTCCCTCCCATTCCTCCCAAATTGTAAAGTTCATTTCCAGCATGGTGTCTTGTGAGTATCTCTGTTGCATTGGTTCACCCGTTGTCCTTTGGTACAGGTCACCTCTTGAGGCAAGGAAAAAGGTATGACATATGTTTAATAAAATTAGTTCTTCTAATTTTAATTTTACTTTCAATTAGTAAACAACTATATGTCCTTGGGTGTGGTATGATATTTTGCTAAGTTTACAATATGATGTGAATAAATCAAGCTAAGTAACAATGACGTCACCTTGCCAATTTGTACTCTATTGTAGTTATAACATTTTAACTGTATTCTTTTAGCAATTTTAATAAGCTTAGGATACAAACTGCTTGAAAATGAATGATAGAAAGACATATTTCAGACAGATGGTAAGCAAAAGGGAGCAAAATTGCTATGATGGGTATCAGATAAAATAGACTTTAAAGACAAAAACTGTAAAAATACAAAAATGGCTATTATGCCAAGTCATCAGGAGAATATAATGATATATATATTTATATATATATATATACACACACACACATACATACATACATATATGCAACATTGGAGTCTAAGGGATCAATTGTTTATTATGAAACCCTGGTGCACTATTTCAGATACTTTAAATATTTTTATAAAACTAAGATATAAAAATGTTTTAAAGATATTCTTGATAAAAAGCAATTACAGCTTAACTTTGGTTTATAGATATTTCTCTTCCAAGCATAAATGGTTAGGATATTCCTAATGGATAGACTATACTGAAATACTTCATTGTAAGTGATTTTTCTTTTCAGAAAAAAGTATGTTCATCTTAACAGAGCAAACAAGTTATGCAAATACTTGAGGAACTGAACAGTAGAATTATACATTTGGTCAAGAGTGATCCAAAGTTAGAGGTCGAATGGTTAAAGGAAATCATAAGGTGCTTAAATTGTATTTATGATGCAGTTTGACTTCTCTGAAAGGACTTTGAGAAGGAACATGATTGATTTACAATAGAAAATAATAGGCTATGATATACTTTCCTGCTCCTTCTCCTCCTCCTCCTCTTCCTCCACCTCCTCCTCCTTTTCCTCTTCCTCTTCTTCCTCCTCCTCCTCCTGCTTCTTCTTGTGTGTTTTACTTGTGCCAGTCCTGGGACTTGAATTCAGGACCTGTGTGCTGTTCCTGAGCTTCTTTTGCTCAAGGCTAGTGTTCTACCACTTGAGCCACAGCTCTACTTCTAGCTTTTTGGTAGTTTATTGGACATAATTGTTTCATAGACTTTCCTGCCTGCAATCCCAGATCACAGCCTCCTTAATTGCTATGATTACAGGTGTGAGCCCTGCTTGGATGTGCTTCTTTTAAAGAAATTTCACCCCTAGGCTAAGTATGGTCATTTGAATCTGTGACCATGTCTACCACTTTCATTATTTTTTTTCTCAAAACTGTCACTTTATTTCCTGCACAGTGGTCACTACTAGTTGATCCCTCAGCTACTAACAGTTGCAACATTTGAGGGTGTAGCTCAAAGCCTCCTTGGTTTTATAACAAAATTATCTGCTGTTGGTTTTTTGTTGTTGTTCTTGTTGTTTTTTTATGACTGGAGCAGGTTTTTCCCTGTGGATCCTCCCTCATTAGTAATCGTTAGTTGATAGCTCCAGAGTGGGATACTTCTTTCTTAGGCCATCTCTCGTCTCTTGTCCCCTGAGTGGCCAATTCCTGTCCTGTTGTATGCCAAGCAATTCATTTCTTTTTTTCCTTCCAGGATTCACTCTTGTATCATGCCAAACCAAGTCCCTAACAGATGTCTCTTTTTTCAGAAGCTAGGCAAAGTATTTTTGGCTAATCATTTTTAGTGGTCCACCGAGGCCAAAATATTTGTTCTTCTCTTCCTTTTTAATTTTTTTAAAGCTTCTGAACATAAATGTGATCTGTGAGAGAATCCAGATTAGTAATCAGAAAATGAATGCTGCTCCAAAAACAAACCAGCCATCAAAAACTTGGGTTTAAAAGCCATTAGTGAAATTCTGAAAAGTTCAATTTTCTATGAATGAGCTGACTTGAGCAGTCAGTAAAGAGCTACTGTCTCCAAAGGAGGCCTACTGCTAACTTAGCAGAACTAGTTAGAGGAGGGCAGTAAATTAACAAAAAGAGAAGGGGGAGAGATACTGTCATAAAATTTAATGCATATCATATGAAGGTAAGAAAACCTGAAGAGAGTGAGGGATTGAGAGGGATGGGGAAAAATAATTAAAGAGGTGACATCAATCACAATGCCCTATATTCATAAACTGAATTGTTGAATGACATTTCCTTTGTACAACTACTTAAAGATATTAAAAAATTTAACTACACAACTAGTTAGGAGTATATGGTTGCCCACCACCTAAGCACCACATAAAAGATTGGATATAATGACATGCACCTTAGAAAATGGCCAGTCACTAAGTCAATATTAAATTGTTCTTAAATGAATAAATATTTATGGCATTGTCATCCACGTGGAAAGATGTTACGTTTTTATTATTTGTTATTATAAAATTATAATTGTAGTTGTGTCCTTTGTAATCATCAGAATTAAAAAAAAACAGGCATTGATGTTCCTAGTTTACAATGTTCTGTTATTGCTGAAACTACAACAACTGGTTAGAATAATGCACATTTATTAGTTTATAGTTCTATAAGCCTGAAATCCACAATCAGTTGCCTAGTGCTGTTTGGGCTGACCCTCCTCAAGAGATATTGGAGAAGAGTCAATTTCCTTTTCTTTCTCAGATTCTAGCATTGTATTCCTTCACTCACTCCTGGTATTTTTCTCTCAAAAGCCAGCCCAGAAGTTTGACATTGTACTTGAGTCCTTATATTGTTACCATCATCATCCATGCTCTTACTTGTATAGTAATAATTTTAAAAAATCATTAGTAATTACATTCAGGATAAAAGTGGATGATACACAACAATATTCCCATCTCAAGATCCTTAAATTAAGCAGATCTGTGAAGTCTCATTTGCCATAGACAGTAAGGTCATGGTATCTAATTTTGTTTTTAGGTGCGGTCTCACCACTGGTTTTGCCTATGCTGGTCTTAACCTGTGATCCTCCTACCTTAATCTCCTGACTAACTTACGATAACCCTCACCCCACTGGTAGTGACATTTAAGAGAAAGTGTATGAAGAATATTGTAGACTTTATATATGTGTATATATTTATTGTATTATATATACATATATATATATATACAATACAATATATACAGTAAATTTTCACCCATTTCTTCACTTGTATATTTATTCATGCTTTATCTCATTTGGTATTTTAACCAATCTGGTTACTCAGCAGCTTAATTATTTTCTATGGTTAATCACTCCTTTTACTCCACATTGGGCATCTGTTGAACTTGAAAATGGTTCTGCTTTCTTAAAGAATATATTAGAGTTTGCCACACAAATATCACTTGAAATGATATTTGACACTTATAAATTTACCAATAGTAACAGAAACCATGATACTTCATCTATTAGGATTCTTTCATTATGAGCAATAGAAAAAACCAGTTAACAGTGGTTTGAACAAAACAAAATTGGGTCCTACTTACTCAGATAATTAAAATCTCTGATGTATGATTATTAAAGCAGGAAACAGATAAAATATTCACCTTAGGTTACTTGACAAATAGTTTTTAAAGATAGTCTATAGACAGTGTGGAAAGGATATAGGGAAGTCACAAAAAATAGTTTAGGGCCTGTACATAAATATCTGTCACAAAGCTTATGGCCTGGGAAAAAGGAAGTAACTATAGGGATCTGGAGATTGAGATTTGTGGATTGAACCATTTATAGGAGCTGAGGGATTACTTGATGTACAGAGAAAGCCTTGTTTAATGTCTCCAGAAGAAAGTCAGGGTAATAAAATAGCCCTAGGTAATTTTCCGTTTTCTTTCCCATCTCCTGTTTCTGTTTGTAAAATTAAGGATATTCCTTGATACAGTTCTTAGCAGATGCAGCCCCATACTCTACATGTTGAACTGGGTGGGACAGACTGGTGAGTGCATCTAGAGGGGTGAATGGAAGTTATGACAATCTGGCTTAAGACACAGCACATTTGAGTATCAAAATTAGCTTCTTTCTCTCCCCTGTCTCTTGACTCCCCTTACTTCATCTACGTCTTGCCCAAATGCAGACAAATTCTCCTCCTACAAGAATAGTTGCAGCAGGTCCCCTCTCTCAATCTCCAATGCTAGGAAAGGAAATATGCCCTTCCTTTAATTAAGAAGTCTTGGTATTTTGGGACAACCTACTTGTTTTCAGTGCATTCTTGGGGCTAAGGGATTTTATAGCTCGTAATGGCCCTTCCTTGATCCTTCTATCAACTTGAGTGTGGGGATGGAATCTGGTATTTGGGACTATGAGATATGGGAAAGAAATGAAAGGGTTCACATATGACGATCATTCCTTTTTACACGACATGTAAATGGATGCTGGATGGTCAGTGTCACAATGTTTTAGAAGAATTGTTTCTGAAACTATTAAAGATGAACATTTTTTAACTCTAACATCAACTTTCAGATTGTGATCTGGATAAATCACTGTATACAGATAAGATAAACAATCTATTTTTCTTTTCTTTCCCAAAATTTTATTATGGTACTAGGCCTGAACAGTGTCCCTGAGATTTTGTGATCAAGGCTAGTGCTCTACCATTTGAGCCCCAGCTCCAATTCTTGCTTTTTAATTAAAGATTAGAGTCTCAGTGACTTCCTTGCCTGGACTGGTTTTGAACTTCAATCTTCAGATCTTAGCCTCCTGCTAGAATTACAGGTAAACCACTGGCACCTGGTAATTTTTTCTATTTTTATACGTGCCATAAAGTGATTCTGAAATTATGTTAAGGTTACATTTTTATTATTACTTAAACTTTTTAGAGAATTATGAATGTTGACATATTTATGTATTTTTGTATATTTCTCCATTTCCATATAGGGTTCACTTATAATTTTAATGATCATTTTCATGATATAGTTGGCTTATCTCCACTTGCCATATTTGAAAAATCTTAGCTAAACATAGTAACTGATGCTGATTAACATTTGAGTAATTGACCAAGACTTAAAATAAGTTTTTTTTTAGGTCCTAGGCAAACACACATAACGTAACAATTCAAGGTTTTGTCTCATACATTTTAGAGTGTGTGTGGGTATATGTGTATGCATGTGCTTTTGTGTAAACAAAGCAAAGCTTTGACTTATATGCTTTATTTTATTTACTATTATTATTATTATTGCCCGTCATGGGGCTTGAAATCTGGGCTTGGGCGCTGTCCCTCAGCTCTTTAGCTTAAGCCTAGTGCTTCAGTCACAGCGCCACTTCTGGCTTTTTTCTGCTTATGTGGTGTTGAGGAATCCAACCCAGGGCCTTTTGCATGCAAGGCAAGTAAGCACTCTACCACTGAGCCACCTTCCCAGCCCCTATTTTATTATTTTTTTAATTAAGAAGTTTTTTTATTGTGAAAATAACATACAGAGGGGTTACAATTACATGAACAAGGTAATAAGTACATTTATTATCAAGCATTGTTGCCTCCTCCTTTGTTATTTCCCTACCATCCCTTACCTCCCACCTCCTCAACTACATTCCCCTTCCACCCTTGCTCCACCAAAGTTTGTAAAGTTCGTTTCCGACATAGCATCTTGTACATCTCATTGAGTAATGGGTACACCTGTATCCCTGTTTTTTCCTTCCCCTCGCCAAAATATATCAACATCAAATACAGTAAGAACAGGAGTTATACCGTGGGGGAGGGACATACAAAGAAACAAACAAACAAAAAAAAACCACCTTATAAATATGTTAGAAACAATAGCAAGAAAGAAAAACAATTTGAGTCCTTATCTTGGGGTTCATTTCTGTTCTTGTTTACAAAGGATCTTGCTCTCTAGCCCATTAATACATATGAAAGTTCCATAGCATTCTTTTAGGAATTTTAGGGATTTTTTTTATTGTCAAGGTGCTGTACAGAGGGGTTACAGTTACATAAGTAAGGTAATAGGTACATTTCTTGTCAAATTTGTTACCCCTTCCCTCAGTTTTTCCCACTTACCCTCCCAGAAATTTCTTAAAAAATATTTTTGTATGTGTATATTTAAATAATGTGGGAAAAATATATTAACTAGGAAAGGCACCACAATTTTGTTTCCTTCTTTCCTTCCTTCCTTCCTTCCTTCCTTTCTTCCTTCCTTCCTTTTTTCCTTCCTTCCTTCCTTTCTTCCTTCCTTCCTTTTTTCCTTCCTTCCTTCCTTCCAAGTTTGAACTCAGGGCCTCATGCCTTATGAGGCAGTAGCTCTATCACTTGAATTATACCTCCAGCCTTTCTTTTATCTTTGCACTTTAGCTATTTTAGATATGGTATCATTCTTGTAGCCTGGGGCCTACCTCCAACTGTGAACTATCTACCTGTGCCTCTGTGTAGCTGGAATATAAAGAGTAGGTCACCATACTAAACTAAGCTACCGAATTTTATTGACCAATTTATTACAATGACTTTTCCAACAAAAATTAACTACTGAGAGAATATAAGCCATGTTCACTTTATGAAAGAAGAATACATGGGAAATTGAAAGCAAGGACAGTTTTCTGTTTAAAGAAGGAAATCCAGTTATATTAATGAGAAATCCAGTTATAGTAATAGCATATCTGAACATCTGAATGTGCAGTTACATTGTATGTATTATACAAGCCCTTTCTAAATATGCAGCTATATTATAAAATTAATTTTTTATTGATAACAGGCTCTATCAGTTACTTATAAAATAGTTATTCTGATCTTCAAAGCTCTGTACAACTTATCCTATGAGCTACCTAAAAATGCCATGCTCTAAATAATAACATTTCTGAAAATCCATTTGAAAATACTTACCTTAAATAAGGAAATTTTATATATACACATATATATATTATGTAATCTATATGGTGCCACCATATAGCATATATTAGTAGTAATATCATAGTACTTTTACTGATCCCACAGAAAGAATAAAAATATTCTCTCTTTTAACTGAAATGAGTAAGGCAAGATCAAAGCTGCATTACAGAATATACAGTTATATCAGAATATAACTGTATGAACTCTAAGTTTAGCCAGAGAAGTCTAAAAGGTCATAACATAATTGCAGCAGTGGTTGTGTTTAAGGGAAGTGATGTGTTATTTTCTACTTTCCACCTTCACTGTTAGAATTTCTTATAATGGCCTTATATCACTATGATAAAGAAAAGCTGTAACTTTAATATACTGAGAGACAGTCATTGTCCTTGTATGTTCATACAATCTTTTGCTGTGTCCTAGTGGATAAAATTGTTTCCATTCTCCCTTGAGCATTGCCAGACAGGAAGAAGTGCTTTGTGACTGTGGTCACTTTGCACACAGGATTCATTGACCTGGATATTTTAAGATTAACTGCAGACACGTGTGGGCTACTGACCCAGGAATTTGTCATCAAATAGTGTTCCTCATACACCATAATTCAAGCAGATTGCCTGCTGCATTATATATTGTGCTTCTTGGAAAAGGTGTCACTGGCAAGAGATTCTGTAATGACAGTCCCTTTGATTGGTAGATAGCCTTACCAATTACTGAGCCAGAAAATGTAGGAAATGACAAGAAATATGTCCCATAAGAGTCATCATCACCATCATTCAGATTTATGGTTGACTCCTCAAGCATGACTGTAGGATAGGTTAAATGGGAGTAAACTCATTAGGCACATCAGCTTTACTTCATTACTAATGGGAAACAGTTCATCCAGTGCACTTGCATGTCTGGCCATAAGCTGTGGCTCATATATTTTGAGTTGTAGGAAGATAAATATCCTCCAGATGCCCATAGGAAATGTAAGGTAAGCACTGATGGAATGACTAATGAAGTGTTTGTTAAGCATAGATTCAAGTTGAAGCCTCAATGGATGAACATAGTATAATGCTGTGTGCCCATGGAATGATTCGGAACAACTTAGTCTCTTCTTAGCTTTCCTTGCATTTGTGAAGATAGCCAATGGGTTTCTTATGTGATTGTTATTCAAAGATGATTTTGTTCCCGTAGATTGGTTTATTTGAGTTTATCTGATAGTAAAATAAACATTGAGCTGAGGGAATGGAGAAAAAGAGTTGTAATGTTCATCTATGTAAGTTCAAATAGTATGCTTTCAATTTATTGGCTCTGACTTTTCCTTTTCTCTTGTTCTTTTCTTGTTACTGCCGTTTGAACTTAGGGCTGTCTGCCTGACAGGAAGGAGCTATGTTCCTTGCGTCTTTTGCTTTTATTATTTTTCTAGTACAATCTTGCTCTCTGCTCTGGCTAGCCTCAACTTTGACTTTCCCATTTATATTTCGTGCATAGCTGAGGTGATAGTTGAGGGGATAGGTGATAGGTCCTTATTGATGGATAGAGTTCTTATTCATATTTTTCCCAGGCTGGCCACAAATCTTGATACTCTGAATCTCAGCCTATCAAGAATTTTAGATTACAAGCATGGGCCACTATGCTTGGCTAAACTTTGTATTTGATATTGATTTTAAGCAAACCTTTGAAACAATGTTCAAAATAGGTCAAAAAATCACTGTTGATATACGTATGCATGTATATCATTTACACACAAATATTTAACAATATCATTTCTTCTTAATTATCACAAAATTGACCTATTTCTTTTGTTTTCCATATATTTTCTTTCAAGGATCAGAAGGTTTGAATTGAGTGTTAGACTTCATAAAGATGTCTTACATGGATTATGGTCATAACATTTTGATAATCTTGTCAACTTTAAACCTTTGATTTCATAGTCTATAAAACTACAGGTGATAAGGCAATCTATTATGTGATTTTTACTAAATGACTGATTGTCTCATATATTTTTTTCACTGTTTTAGAGTATGAAACATTATCAAAGGGCAATATTCTTTTTCATGGAACCCTTTCAAATATTTAAACAGGTATTGCCCTATCCAGATAGTTTTTCTTGTAAAAATTTCCAATTCCCTCCCTCCCCTTTATACCTCATTCAATGCATGACATGAATGTTCCATGGATTTCCAGGGTTGCTCAATTTAATGGATTCGCTTTTATCTGTATATTTCTTAACACACACACACACACACACACACACACACACACACACACACACACACACACAGAGGTTTTTCAGAAATGGCCTCTCAGGTACAGAATACAAAGGCATCATTAATCAGATTTTAAAACATAAAACAAGCAGGACTTAAATGGTAAGGGTTGTTTATCACTTTGAAACTCATTCCACTTCTGTTGTTGGGGTCTAAAAATAACATCACCTAATACATAAAATACATTTTTTTTTGTCGGTCATGGGGCTTGAACTCTGGGCCTGAGCGCTGTCCCTCAGTTCTTCAGCCAAGGCTAGAACTCTACCACTTGAGCTACAATGCCACTTCCGCTTTTCTGGTGGTTTATTGGAGATAGAAGGCTAGAATTAAGCAATCCTGTGTAATTTGTCACATGATACCATGTAAACTCCATGATATCATAGAGGATGTAAGGTCCTTCCAGACTTGTGTTACAAAATCCCTAAATTAGGCCTTAGTTGGTGATAGAGAGAACAGAAAGGAAAAGATTGGTGTTCACTGCCTTTATCTGTAAGGAAAACAAGAATACTATTTTCTAGCTGAATTTATGTTGGCCAGGGACCTATTATTAAGGTGAAAATGAAGAGCAGATATTGTGTAGGGCATTTGGAATCTTTGTTATAGCAATGTGCTTAACATTTACATAATTTTTCCATTTAACTCTGAGGACTGAACTTCATCTAAATGATTTTTGAATTTTACTGCATAAATAGTTTTATCCCAGAAAAGTACATTTATACCTTGATTAAATATTCTTTTGTATGAGTTGACTTCTTTGTGTCATTTGAAAATTAATGAGCAAGGTTTCTCTTGTATTCAAGAGTCTATGCAATAACATATGGGAAATAATCCCTTATAGAAAACAATAGATTGAACAGGTTAACTGCTGTTTCATTTGACATCCAAAATAATGGGATAGATTTACCTGGTATTTTGTTTAAAGAAGCAGGACTTTGAAAACAGATCATCAGATAAAAGTAGCCATACTTATAGTATACTTATTGAATAGTAATTGCTTAATAGATATTGGTAACAGTTAATATGATTTGGATTTTGCAATTTTTACATATTTACCTGAAGTGAAAAATGTTTAAACATATCAATGAATAATAAATAATCCCCCTCCTCCTCCTCCATTTCTTCTTCTCCTTCTTCTTCTTCTTCTTCTCCTTCTTCTTCTTCTTCTTCTTCTTCTTCTTCTTCTTCTTCTTCTTCTTCTTCTTCTTCTTCTTCTTCTTCTTCTTCTTCTTCTTCTTCTTCTTCCTTCTTCTTCTTCTTCTTCTTCTTCTTCTTCTTCTTCTTCTTCTTCTTCTTCTTCTTCTTCTTCTTCTTCTTCTTCTTCTTCTTCTTCTCCTCCTTCTCCTTCTCCTTCTCCTTCTCCTTCTCCTTCTCCTTCTCCTTCTCCTTCTCCTTCCTTCTCCTTCTCCTTCTTCTCCTTCTTCTTCTTCTTCTTTTCTTCTTTCTTCCTTCTTCCTTCTTTCTTCCTTCTTCCTTCTTCTTTCTTCCTTCTTCCCCTTCTTCTTCTGGAAAGAAGGATAAAAGAAAATGAGGAGGGAAAAGAAGGAAGGAGGGAAAAAAGGAAGGAGAGAAGGCAAAACAGGAAGAAAAGAAATAATGGAAAGAAGGGAATGGAGGTTGGAAAAAACAGGCTCACCAGTCTGACTTTGATTTTCAATTTCATCTATGAAAGATATTTCAACAATTGTATAATAAGTTATGTAGATATATAGAGGAGTGCATAATTTTAAAATGTATTTAATCCAATATCCTGTGAAATATCTAATTATTTTGATTACCGTTTCCTCTTTATATTGCACCTTTCAACCTTTTCTTTCCTTTTTCGTTTATTTTAGGTAATTATTCTTTGTTCTTTTTATTCATTTTTTTACTGTAAAAATGTTGTCAGAGGGGTTACAGTTACATGAGTAGGGTAATGAGTGCATTTCATAGCGAGCATTGTTACCTCCTCCTTTATTTTCCCCCACCATTATTTCCCTCCCCACTTCCCCAACTCTTCCTGCCCCCCCCCACCCTGACATTGTAAAGTTCATTTTCAATATAGTGTCCTGTACATCTTGTCATCACAATGGGTCAGCCTGCATCCTCATTGAAGCGTTCTGCAATATCCCTTCCCCTCCCCAAATTACAAATATATGTATATATATTTGTATATATATGTATATTATATGCTATAAACACTTTGTTTGAAATCACTCAAAGTAAAGGTATAAAATACTTTTGAATCACAGAGGAGAGGAAGAGCATTTCTTTTCTTTTTGATGAGATTAACATTATGGAGGAGATAGTTGATCTTTATACCAAGGCCATGTTAAAATTAATTTTTAGCTTTATTTAAGATTATTTATAATAAAGTGGTGGCATATGCCTGCCATTCCACTTTTGGAAGAGTAATGTAGGCGAATAATGAGTTCCAAACCAGGCTGGAGTATGTAGTGAGGCCTAATCTCAAAATAACTTATTCCATGTAGAATTGGTTGCTTCTGGTTTATGATATTTTTCTTCTCATTGTTTGTATATTATCATTGCCTGCCTCTTGATCATTGTTTCCACTGAATATCATAGTACACAGAATGCTTTTTGAATTCTAAAACCATGCATTTTTATTCTTAATTACTATATATGAATCAATGTTTAAAACTCATTTGAAGTTGTAACTGAACTAACTTTCAATTGCTTATCACTGACTGTGATCTCTTCAGGTAATGCAGTTACTCATAATCAAAGAAAAGTTGACAGGAAATGAGAGTAAATTAACTTTATGAGACAGAATTCAGCAGATGCAGTACATTCATGAACCTTGATACTGAAGGCCAAGACATTGACATACGTTTATAGTTATTCTTAATTTTGTTCTGAAATCAAGAATCAGTTGAGCATGGTAGTTTAAATATTCCATTTGTTCTCTGAAATGTAGGCAATAGGCAATCACATACTTAACACTCTGTAATCACTGTATTGTATATTAAAAAATAAAAACCTATTACCAGTGTGCTATGCAGAAATCAGGGAAAAATGATTATCTATGTTATAGAGTTACTTTACATTCCCCATCATTGTAATGATAGAATACAAACTTCAGAGAAGGCTATGGTAATCTTAGTGCAACTCGAATGAGCAGTATTGCATAAATTCTAGGTAAACTCTAGTTGTACTATGATATAAATGACAGGTGTAAGCAACATTTCTGCTCATTAAAATAAATAACATATTTTCCTGTCTTACTGTACAAGATTACTATGTGAAATCACATCCAGAGGAGTATAATCAGGTACATTGTCTTTGCAAAGATGAAAAAAATCATATAGCTAATCACATGACCTTAGAAACACAATTATCTGGGAAGATGCACATAGCTAAACAGATACTGGTAAAGTTATCTGTTTGTTTGCTATTCCTGCCCAATAACATTTCCAAAAACCTTAAATTGTATTCCAGCTTACAAAAACTATATACTAGAAGACAATGGATGAAGGAAGGATACACACAAAATGAAAAAGTAGGAGTATTCAAAAACATAGATGTACAATTTCCAGGGTTTATTGAGAACATTGAGAACATTGCAAAAGTAATTGCATGCTAATTTTTACAGAATGAGCTTTTTTGAAAGAAGCTTTGTTATGTTTGGTTTTGTTGTGTGGTTTGGTTCAGACAGGACCTTGGTACTGACATTGTTCTCTATATACTGGATTCAAATCCTCAATCTTCCCATTTCCTCCTTCTGGGTGACTTCTCCATCTTTCAAATGCCCTAATAATATTCAATATGTTCTTATTCCTTGTAATTTTTGCTTTTCTAAGTAAAATTTTCTTTCCATAAATTCTCACATTTTGATTCCTTTGAACATGTGTGACTTACTGAATTTTTATTTTGGGAATAGAATGGCTATAGTCGACCAATAGGGTGTTTTGTTTATTTTTCTCCATACCACTTTTTTACTTGAGTGGACAGTAGTTCTTCCTGAGGGAATAATCAGTCTTACGAAACTTGATGTGCTTTTCACAACAGCTCATTTCCAATCTCATAAAATGAAATTGGCTTTCATGAAAATGTGAAGAGGTCAGCAGATACCTTCTCTGCGTTGTCTATAGACATCGCTTGCTTACCACAATTATTTATAGTCTGTGTGACACAAAATAATCAGAATGAGAGTGGATTGTTTAATGATGGGGATAAGTGCATCATTATTTATCAATGGTCTTATACTCATGCAAATTTATATGGTACAGGTCCACTCCTGGATGTGGTCTCTTAATGCAATCAAGAGACATAGTAACTCAAGGCTCATGAGGCTCATGCTAGCATAAAAAGCATAATGTCTTACAGTAGAAGAACACTTTAAAATAATGAGAATACTCAATATTTAAACCTGTAATGTCATTTATTATCACCATCACATATTGTACAGTTCACATAATTGTACTTACCAGGCTTTTGATGACAGATGAACAATTGAGTTGTTTGCATAAATATCACCACTAACACAAATGAGCTTTTGTAGTATTATTTTATTTCTTCTAATAAATAATAATGATTCTCTTTCTTTTAATGAATTTCCACAGGGGTAATTGTAATCCTGGTTTTCTTTTTTTTTTTTTTTTTGCCAGTTGTGGGGGCTGAACTCTGGGCCTGGGTGCTGTCCCTCAGCTCTTCAGCTCAAGGCGAGCGCTCTACCACTTGAGCCACAGCACTACTTCTGACTTTTTTCTGCTTATGTGGTGCTGAGGACTCGAACCCAGGGCCTCATGCATGCAAGGCAAGCGCTCTACCACTGAGCCAACTTTTCAGCCCCAAATCCTGGTTTTCTTTGAGATGTTCTTTTTTGTTTGTTTGCTTTTGTGCCTGTTGTAAGAGGTTGAGCACTATGCTGTAGTATTTTTCACTCAAGGCTGGTGCTCTATCACTTAAACCACAGCTCCACTTTTGACTTTTTGGTAGTTTATTGGAGATAAGAGTTATATGTACTTTCTTTCCTGGGCTGTCTTTGAACTTCAATGCTCAGATCTCAGACTCCTGAGTAGCTACGATCACAAGCATGAGCTACTGGTACCCATCTAGAGATCTCTTTTTGATGTAGGCTTTTGCTGCTATAAATTTTGCTCTTGGAACTTTTTTTTTGTTGCATCCAGTAAACTGTATTATATTGTGCTTTCATTTTATTTGCCTTAGTATTTAAATTTTCCTTTAAGTTTTTGATGGCTCTTTGATTGTTTGGTAATATTTTGATTGTTTTGATTTGTCCATTTTCCAAAAGTTTCTTGATACCAATTTCTAGATTCACAACATTGTGGCTATAAAATAGACTTGGTGTGATTTCAGTGTTCATAAATGTCTTAACACTTGCTTTCTGTCATAAAAATAGAGCTATCTACTCTGGAGAGTTTTCACCATGTGCTTTAGAAAATGTGTGTCCT
The DNA here is from genome assembly GCF_024711535.1 of Dipodomys merriami. Lineage (NCBI taxonomy): Eukaryota > Metazoa > Chordata > Mammalia > Rodentia > Heteromyidae > Dipodomys > Dipodomys merriami. Next base: position 10,747,518 of record NW_027202382.1, on the reverse strand, counting down.
GACGGCATTGGGTAGAATTGGCTGCTATATGTCTATTGAGTCTCTGAAGTAAAGTATAGATTAAAGTGAATGTTGTCTTACTGGTATTTTGATGATCTAGCTATTTTTGCAAGGAGGATATTGAAGACCATTACTGTTGCTGTGATTGTATTCATTCATGTCACTTAGTATTTTCTATATATATATTTCTGTATATATACTTTCAGTGCTCCATTATTAGATAACTATGTCTACAATTGCTGAATCCTCATTTTTTAATGTCCTTTTACTCATTGTAGAACTTTGAACTTGAAATATATTTTATTTAATGGAAATATTTAACTTTGCTTTCTTTAGACTTCCATGTGCATGGAATATCATTTTTCCTTCCTTTATTTTCCAATCGCTGTGTGTTTATAAGACATGTTTGTTTCTTTATGACAATATATAGTTGGGTAGTGCTATTGTTTCTAATCTCTTTTGTGAGTCTATGTCTTTTGTCTGGAGGTTTTAATCTTTTTATATTCAATTATGGGTAGAGAAAGACTTACTCTTACTGTTTTATAAATTGTTTATGTTGATTTTATAGGTTCACTGTTCCTTTCCTGTGCTCTTCATCTGTAATTATGCACCCAGGACTGCTTGGCAAGAATTCAACCATTTAAAATCTTCCCCTGAAATTTTTGATTTTCTTTCTTTATCTTTTTTTTGATATAAGATTCCACAAAGTTTTTTTTGTTTTGTTTCTAATAATGTAAGATAATTTATTATTGGAAAGAACACTAATATAAAATATATGTCAACATTCAAAAGGATGAGAATAAATAGAATATTAGCTATTTAAAGATTCTTTTTTTCCTTTTTTATTTTTTTATTGTGAAAATACTGTACAGAGGGGTAACAATTAAATGGGCAAGATAATGAGTACATTTCTTATCAAGCATTGTAGCCTCCTCCTTTGTTTCCTCTTCCCATCCCTTCCCATCCTCCCCCACCCCCCCACCCAACCCTCTCCCCCCACCAAAGTTGTTACCAGGCCTGTCTCAGATTTGTAATCTTCCTGCCTCCATCTCCTGAGTAGCTGAGATTACAGGCATGCACTATTACCACAAATAAAGAACTATGCTTTGATTTCCTTTTTATTTCTTTTTCTTAATCTACAGTAGGCTTTTGCTTCTGATTACTATAGGCTTAAATAGAACTTATTACGACTTTATGTTTTAATCTAATAACAATTAACACTTATTATATGAAATTATAGTTAGAACACATTTTAATTTTATACTTTCTATATATTTACACATTTTAGTACACATTTTATTTTTGATACTACAATTTGATTCTCTTTAATTACATATTTCTTAGCAAATCATTGCAACTGAAATTTTTAATAAGAATTTTATCTTCATATTGAAGATAAATAATTCACAAACTCACAGTATGGTATTAAGGTATTCTAAATTTGATAATTTTATTAATGTGCTTATGAGTTCATGTATTTTGTATTGCTATTTATTATCCTATCTATACAGTTTAAAGAATTCTCTTTACCTTTTTTTCTTATAAAGGTAGATAGCCAATGAACTTTCTAGCTTTTATGGATCTGTAAAGTATTATCATTCCCACTTCTGAATGATAACTATGTGTGCATGAAATTCAAGATTTGTGATTTTTATATTCATTGGTATGAGTATCTTGTCTAACTCTTTTTTTACCTATAATGTTTTTGAAAAGAAATTTTCCTTTAGTCTTAGTAAATGTCATTTTTTGTGATTTTTTAAAAACTTCTCCTGCATGTAATTTATTCATATAAATATAAAATATAAAAATGTAATTTTAGCTTTTGATGATATCTTTTGTAGGTTTTTCTTTTTTTTTGAGGTGCCAGTGTTTAAATTTATGGATTTATACTTTCTAGGCAGCAATGGATGTTCAGACCTTTAAAATATGTTTTTTATTGTAGAAATACTTTACAGAAGGATTACAGTTACATGAGCAAGGTAATGAGTACATTTCCTATCAAGGATTGTTACCTCCTCTTTTGGTTTTCCTCTACCATCCCTTCCCTCCCCACCCCCCTCTCCCCCGATCCCCACCGCAAGTTGTAAAGTTTGTTTTCAACATAGGGTCTTGTACATCTCATTGTTACAATGGGTCAACCTGTATCCTTATATCAGCATTTTGTTATTTCATTTCCCCTCCCCATCCCAGATGCCCCTCAGTAGATGAATGGATCAAGAAATGTGGTATATATACACAATGGAATTCTATGCCTCCATCAGAAAGAATGACATTGCCCCATTTGTTAAGAAATGGAAAGACCTGGGGCTGGGAAGGTGGCTCAGTGGTAGAGTGCTTGCCTTGCATGCCTGAGGCCCTGGGTTCCATTCCTCAGCACCACATAAGCAAAAAGAAAAAAGCCGGAAGTGGCGTTGTGGCTCAAGTGGTAGAGTGCTAGCCTTGAGCTGAAGAGCTGAGGGACAGTGCCCAGGCCCAGAGTTCAGACCCCATGACCAGACCCCCCCCAAAAAAAAGAAATGGAAAGACTTGGAAAAAAATTATGTTAAATGAATAAAGCCAGGCCCAAAGAAACATAGGTCCTATGGTTTCCCTTATTTGCAATAACCAGTATAAGTCTAGGACAAGCAACAAAGGTCAAAAGCTATGTACATATGACCATATAATATGATGTTAAGTGAAATGGTCCCCAAGATAGGGCCACAACTTTTTTTTTCTTGCTTGCTATTGTTTTTAATGTATTTAAAATGTACTATATGATTTTTGTTGTTTTTTCATATGTTCTTCCCCCACGGAATAACCCCTGCTTTCAGTATTTGATGTTGGTGCCCTGCATCTGTATATACATTTTTCAGACCTTCTTATTCTTTCTTTGGTCGGTAGGGGAGGGGGGATGGCTTGAACACTGGGCCTGGGTACTGTCCCTCAGCTCTTCAGCTCAAGGCAAGTGCTCTACCACTTGAGACACAGCACCACTTCCAGTTTTCTGAGTAACTAGATTACAGGCATGAGCGACCAGTGCCTGGCTCTTTTTTTTTTTTTTTTAAATAGAGTCTTTCATTTATGCCTTGACTGACTTGGGCCTCAATCTTTGTATTTACGTTTTCCTCATAGCTAGGATTATGGTGTGCCAGACAAATTTGACTTATCAAGATGGAGTCAGAGCCGGGCTATAGTAGCTCACACCTGTAATCCCAGCTACAAAGGAGGCTGAGATCTGAGGATCACGGTTCAAAGCCAGCCTGAGCAGGAAAGTCCGTGAGACTCTTTTCTCCAATAATCCACTAGAAAACCAGAAGTGGCCCTGTGGCTCAAGTGGTAGAGCACTAGCCTTGAGCAGAAGAGCTGAGGGACAGCACCCAGGCCTAGAGTTCAAGCCCCAGGACCGACCAAAAAAAAGAGATGGAGTCAAACCAACTTTTTGCTTGGGTTGCTTTGAACCAAAATACTTCTGATCTCATGCTCCTGGGTCATGAAAATTACAAGAATGAAGCAATGCTCCTGCCTATATAGTCTTGTGTTGAATGGATTTAATTTTGATATTCTATTCCTGATATTTTAAATTTTCTCTGGATTTCCCTCATTGTTTTATTATTTTTTTCTCTGTTTCTTTACTTTTCATAATTTAAATACTGTACTTTGCTTAAAAGACTGCAGCAGTCAGAGGCTCAAGCCTGTAATCCTAGCTACTCCAGAGGCTGAGATCTGAGGCTCACAGTTCAAAGCCAGCCCAAGCAGGAAAGGCCTTGAGACTCTTATCTCCAATAAACCACCAGAAACCCGGAAGTGGCAGTGTGGCTTAAGTGGTATAGCGCTAGCCTTGAGCTAAAGAACTGAAGGACAACTCCCAGACACAGAGTTCAAGACCCCTGGACAAAAAAAAAAAGCCACAAAGACTTAGTATTTATTGTCTTTCTTTGGCTCTTTGACTTTGTATTTAAATAGTATCTTCAGTTCCACAAGTTCTGTATTCTGATGGATTCTGTTATTGCTCGGTACTGCATTTCTACATTTTATATTTTTAGTCCCAGAATGCATTGTTAATAAAAAATAATTTTAGCATCTATTTCAAATGTATAGTTTGAGATGCTTATTGTTTTATTGATGTAATTGAATTGTTTCTCTGCTTTCTTGAAACAATTATTTTTAATCTTTGTCAAGAACTTCATAATATTTTGGTTCTTTACAGTCTGTAACTGGTGGGTTTTTTGTTTGTTTATTTGTTTTGCCAGTCCTGGGGTTTGAACTCAGGGCCTGGCTCAGGGCTATCAATCTTTTTTTTAACATTTTTTAATTGCAAAGGTACTGTACAGAGGGATTACAGTTACACAAGCAAGATAATGAGTCCATTTCATATCAAGCATTGTTACACCCTCCTTTATATTTCCCCTACCATCCCTTTCCTCCCCACCTCCCCAACTCTCCTCCCTCTCCCTCCCCCCACACAAAGTTGTAAAGTTCATTTTCAACACAGTGTCTTGTACATCTCATTGTTACAAGGGATCATCGTTATGCTCATTTCAGCATCTTGTCATTTCCCTTCCCCTCCCCAAATTAGAAAAATGTATATACAAGATTCAGGGAACCAGAATCAAATACAGTGACAACAGGGGTTGTACCATGGGGAAGAACATATAAAGGAAACAAAAAGAAATCACATAGTACATTGTAAGTACATTAAGAAGAACAGCAACAAAGATAAAACCTCTTTGTCCCTATCTTGGGGTTCATTTCACTCAGCATCAGGTTATATGGTCATATGTACATAGCTTTTGACCTCTTCTGTGTGTCCTAGACATATACTAGTTACTGCAGATAAGGGAAACCATGGGACCTGTGTTTCTTTGGGCCTGGCTTACTTAATATAATTTTTTCCAAGACTTTCCATTTCCTAACAAATGGGTCAATGTCATTCTTTCTGATGGAGGCATAGAATTTATATATATATATATATATATATATATATATATATATATATATATATATATATATCACATTTTCTTGATCTGAGGAGCATCTGGGTTGGTTCCATATCTTAGCTATGGTAAATAATGCTGTGATAAACATAGTTGTGCTGGTAGCTTTAGTATGGCTTTGCTTGTGATCGTTTGGGTAAATGCCTAAAAGTGGGATTGCTGGGTCATAGGGGAGCTTTATGTTGTGTCTTTTTTTTTTTTTATCACTTAAGCCACAGCGCCACTTCCAGGTTTTTCTATGATTAGTTGTATAATTAATAATCTTATGGACTTTCCTGCCTGGGCTGACTTTGAACTGCAAACAGATCTCAGCTTCCTAAGTAGGTAAATGACAGACATGAGCCACCAGTGACCAGCTACTTGTGATTTATTTGTATCTCTGTTTGTGTCATGTTTATGTTTGTTGTTGAAGTGTCTATGATATATTGGTGTTTGTGAACTTTGATGGAACAAATGAGAAGATAATCCAGTCTTTAAAACCTAGCTTTGTCTCAGAAAGCTTAGTCGAAAATGATGGGGAAAATCTATGTCATTGATCTCTGAGTTCACTGTTGGAGTCTTTGGGTAGACTAACCTGGTTGTTGGATCTGTAGGTTGGTGGGTATGATATCTGGATACTTAGGGTTCGATTTGGAGCTTGGATACTTGTGGTTGAACTACTGAGTGAGTATGTGGTAGTGGGCCTGATATTTAGAGCCTTGCAGGTAAGTCGAGGATATTCATCCTTAGAAACTTATCTAAACCCTGGGTCCACAGGAAACTAACCATATATTGGGGTCAGTCTTGAGTCTGAGCTTTCTGAAGTCAATTCATCTCCGAGATAGGAAATCAGAATATTTAGGCTTTTTGTTTGGATGGACTGGGATGAGATTGTAGTCTAAGTATACCAGTGTTGAACTAGAAAGTTTTTCACCACTTATGCCTGGGTCCTGGATTCACTGGCTTTAAACCTAGAGCCTGCTTCATGGGGACAGACTTGGAGCCGGAGTCCTTTGGGTGTGTGGATGTGGTCCAAGAGGCTGGGTTCATAAAGGAGGATAGACTTCACTTATTTTATCTTAAACATTCTAACCTTGGAAAGTAGTACAGTCAGATTTTCTGTATTTATTCTTTAACAATTTTTATGAATGCTTAAATATAAATTCTTTCATTATGTTACTTAGTATAGTACCACATGCTATTCTTTTTCTTTAAATCATTTTATTTTTGTGAGCCTCTTTCTGTTATTGAATATCTTATCTGGAAAGTAGACTATGTTACAAATTATTTGGAATAAAAACTGCTGTATAAAGTTTTACAAACTGCCTTTTTCATACATAGTGATTTAACCTATTGTCTTATCATTCAAGCCTGATGAAATATTTAGGCATTTTTCAAGTAGTTTCCAGTCTTTCCAATACAATCCTCTTCCCTGTCAAAGTTAGCGATGCAGGTTTTGAAGGGCAGTTGAAGGTCATTTGCTTTATCTTCTTACTTCTGGAAACAAGTCTTTACTATCATTGAAATGGCTATTTTTTTTGTCATGGTTTCATTACCTTATACAAAGAACATGACTAGCTGAGTGCTGCTGGCTCATGCCCATCAGCCTAACTACTCATGAGGTTGAGTTTTGAGGATCTCAATTTCAAGTCAGTCAGACAGGAAAGTCTATGAGATATTTTCTTTTCTTTTCTTCGTCACTCATGGGCTTAAACTCAAAGCCTAGGTCCTGTCCCTGAGCTTCTCTGTTCAAAGATAGTGTTCTACTATTTTGAGGCACAGCTCCCTTCCCAGTTTTTAGTTGGGTAATTGAAGATAAGAGTTTCACAGACTTCTCTGCCCTGGCTTGCTTCAATCTGTGATCCTCAGATCTCAGCCTCCTGAATAGCTTGGATTGCAGGCATGAGCCACCAGTGCCTGGCTCCCCAAGACACATATGTCCAATAAACTACTTCCCTCTAAAAAACCAGAAGTGGAGCCTTGGTTCAAGTGGTAGTACAATACCCAGCACCAATACAAAAACAAAACCAAAAATGCAATGCTTTTACATTGAATTTTGTTATTAGAAAAGCTTGTTTTTTTGTGAGATGAAATCTAAATCTAATTTCTCTAAATTTCATTTAATCTGAGAAACTTTTATAAAGGAGGAGGTATATAAAAAGTTTAGAAAAGGAATGTGAAATAAATGCTGGTGAAAATAATATTTTGATAATTATTTGCTGGTACTTTTCTATAGTCTTTTTTTTACATGTGATCTATATTGATCCTCAGAGCTGCATGATGGAGACATAGCTCCTTTTCCCATTTTACAGAATAGAAAATTAGACAGAGAAATTTGTGCTGTTAATACAAAGTAGTAGACATCTAATTCAAAACCAGGTAGCCAAGCTTGAGATTATACATGCTTGTGCTTAGAGTATAGCTCAGGGATAGTTATTCCAGCATGCACACTGCCCGAGGTTTGAGCTGAATCACCACAGAAATAGTTACATTCATCTAACCAGTTATTTTAACTGCTTTAAATAGAACAAACGTGTGGTTGAACAAATGATGGAGAGTAGAGAATTAGAATGGCATATGGTAGAGTCATGAGACATATCACTCCTATCTAATTTTCACTGAACAATATACAATATATTTTCCCAGAGTATGAGACTGGAGAGTGTAAATTTCTGTACGCTTGTTAAGGTGGAAAAAACAAACTACTAACAAACATGATTTGATGTGTTTGCTTACCATTGTCTGTTGTGTGTGTCCTCTGAATGGCTTCCTCTAAATACCCAAACCCAGCATTATATCTGCTCTCCTCTCTTCTCCTTCAGAACTATTGCATTCTAAGCAGACTATGTCTGGTTAATAATGAGGAACGGTCCCTTCTTATACTGATAGCTTCACATGTGGTGGTTTAGTTCTGGTGATAGACAAAACTATGTAGTAACACATTAATCTTTGTAAAAGAAAGATGAAAACATTCCAAATTATTCTCTCCCCATGTCTTCCTCTCCCAGGGAAATTCATTATCTACTATTATTCCCAATGATTAGTTCTAATGTAACCTGGAAATAAGTTCAAATGAATTATCACAGTCACTTGGATTAGTGATTTGAAGTTTTCAATTACTTCTCATTGATAAAGCCATTTTTTGTTTCCTGAAATGCTTTCTATAATGCTTTAGTAGTATCACAGAAGAGAGAAAAAGACTCATTTCTACAAACATATATAAATATACATATACACTTGTATATGTATATATATGTATATGTATATATATGTATATGTATATGTATATATGTATATATATGTATATGTATATATATGTATATGTATATATGTATATATGTATATATACGTATATGTATATATACAAGTGTATATGTATATTTGTATATGTAAAGACTAAGAGGTATGAACAAATGCTGGTGGCCACACCTGTAATACTAGATACTCAGGAGGCTGAGATCTGAGGATGGAAGTTTGGAAGCCATCTCGTGTAGGAAAGTCCATGAGACTCTTATCTCCAGTTAAGCACCAAAAAGTCAAAAGTGGAGCTGTGGCTCAAGTGATAGAACACAAGCCAGGAGCACAAAAGTTCAAGGATAATGCTCAGGCCCCTAGTTCAAGTATCATGAGCAACACAAAGACAACAACAACAACATAAACAAACAAAAAAGTTAGTAAGAGATATGGGCAACTCAGTGGCATAATGACATTTTTAAATTTTAACTTTAGCTAGTAACAATAGTACGCAGTATTTTGAAAGTTGTGTAAACCTTTCACAAGTTTAGAAAGTTAAAAATTCCCAATTCACTTATGAACATGATAATATCAGTGACGTATATGGTAGAAGTTGTTTTATTCTTAATAGAAAAGTTACTTTATATCCTTGTAATACTAATGCAATACAGGCATCATCAGTATAGATATGAGTAAATTGAATCTCAGAAAAAATTCACTGCATCTCAGTTAAAAATTTTTCTGACAGTACAACCACTTTGCTTTCTGCTACACTGCATGGCCTATTTTCTAAAGATTTTGTAGCATATTTTTACTTCCCTCATTTTTTAAAAGCATTTAAGTAAAAAAAATCTAATTTTCACCATATTACAGAAATAACAATGCAGGTTTATAAGCAACATGTTACATAATTGTATGCCAACATTCCCATCATGATATTTCTTGCTCATATTCTAGCTGACATCTTGTGCACAAATAGTCACATCTGTCTTGGCTCTGAAATAATGATACATATGATGAAATTCAAAACAGATCTTGGAAAGTGTTCTCATTTAATATGGTGACAGGAAAACATGCATGAAAATAAAGCCACACATACCATATGGGTACCAATTACCAAATATATTTAATTTTGTTTTGTGAATTGGAGTGCAGAAGAAATATTCTAAATTAGACTGACTTTTATAAGTGATTAGCATGAACATCAACAAAGATACTTGCCTTGCCTTGCCTTGCCTTAAGGTCTAACCCCTTCTCCCCCCGTTTGTTTAGCAATGCTTATTTCTCCTGACTTCTAGGTCATACTGCTTTACAAGTCATCATGGCTGTCTTTATCCAGTTTCCTCTTTCTGACACTCTATCGCCTTGGTTTGATTGTTATATGTCACTGCCCTTTACAATGCATTCTTGAGCTGGGCACTGATAACTCAGTCCTATAATCCTAGCTATTCAGGAGCCTGAGATCTGAGGAACATCATTCGAAGCAGGAAAACCTGTGAAACTCATATCTCCAATTAGCTACCACAAAACTGGAGTGGATCTGTAGCTCAGAGTAGTAGAGCACTAACTTTGAGCAAAAAGACCTCAAGAACAGCACCCAGGCACTGAGTTCAAGCACCAGGATTGACACAAGAAAATGCATTCTTATTTGCTTTTGATATTATGAAGGTTAATAATGTTAAATATTTTGCATGTCATGTGCACTTTATGTTGGTTACTTATAAATTTCTATCTCTGGTTTTAATCTTTCCTAAAGTGGAAATATTCATACTTAGACACCTAGAGAATATCTTCCTGCAGGTAACTGACACTTACCTTAAGTTATTGTGCCCCAAATTCATGTCTATTCAACTATCCTTATATCCCTGCAATAAAATCATCTTAATCATGATGTACTGTTGAATTCAGTTTGCAAGTACAATGTTGAGAAAATTTATACCTAAGTTCACCAGATAAATAGGTTTATAATTTTCTTTCTTTTTTATGTCTTTACTAAATTTGACATCAGAGTAAATATTGGCCATATGGACTGAGTTTAGTATTGTTCATTCCTTTCCTGTTTAGTCAAATAGTTTGAGTAACATTAGTTTTACTTCTTATTTAAAGATCTGCTAGAATATGGAGATCTGTTCTGCTTCTGTTTCACTGATTATTGTAAAACTCCCCTAACTTGTTTATATCCCATGTAAGTTTTGTAAGCCATATTTGTCCTGAAATTTATCCCCACTTCTTACAAAGAAAATTGAAGTAAATCTTAAAAAAATCTCTAAATGTTTATATAATCTAAAATATACTGTTCTTTGCTTACCACTAAAATTTTATCTTTTTGGCCATTTTCTTCTTTGTGACCTCATGAGTTATGTAAGTATTCTCTGGGTAGTTTCTTTCAGTATTGTGGATACATAGCAGAAGTTTCGATCATCAAGGGACTAGAATTTTGTCTATTAATAATTTCATTCAATTCAAACTATAATGCGTGGTGTAATTTTTCATCACCTTAAATAACTTTTCAAATTAGCGTGGAAATAGTTTCCTAGGAAAAGAAATAATAGTCAATCCAAAGATATCATAATCTACTCTCATGATAATGTTAGTAGATATTCATGACTATAGTCAGTTAGCTTTAAATTATAGTGAAGATTTTTCTTTTCAGTTCTTCTAGCTCCATGATTTTACAGTTAATGTGTAAGTTAAGTAGCAAGCTGTAGTATCTTAATTTATTTTCTCTCTCCTATTCCTTACCTTTAACAATGATATAGAGAATAGCAAAAATACCATTGAATAGTGTTATTAGCAACTATTTTTAAATAGTAAAACTGATACCTAGGAAGGCTAACTATTATTTCATGCGCATGCAGCTAAGATTGTGCATGTGTAGTTGTAGATTTAGCCTTGAACTGTTGTGCTCTGTTTAGTATTTCTCCTTGTCATCTTTGTATACTTGAGTCTGTGATATGTTTTTGATACAAAGAATATTCTTTTCAACATGAACTAAAACTACTATGTAAATGGCATATGTACTTTGCCACCTAGTTTATGCCTATGTTTCAGTAAATATTATTTTACTAATTGATTAATAATTTATATAGGATTCCAGTCTTACATACTATTCAATGTCATATTTGATTTTGAAAGTGGTTGAAGCCATTGTAGATGTAAAAACTGGAAGATAATTGGGTATAAATACCTCTGCCTGCAGGATGCTTGTTCCTTGGATAAATTTGTGAAGTACTATCATTTGCATAGATTATTTCAAGTATTCTTGAATTTTGATAGTGGAGAATTATGAAAGGGGTGACACTGATCAAGCTGCTTTGCACTCATAAACTGACATGTTGAAGTGAAATTCCACTGTATAACTACTTAAATATGTTAATAAAAAACTGTTTTTGAATTTTAAATTGGTATTTTTAACTGAAGAGTTTAACAATAAACCACCTCAGTACAGATCATTTACATATATAGTTAGTCTTCAAATTTGGTTTGATGTTTTGAGTGAAGGTTTCTGCACGTAGCTCAGGTTAACCTTGGTCTCAGAATCTTCTTTCTGAAATCCTGGGGGCTGGGATTACAGGCATGTAATACCAGGTAATATTCACCAACTGAGATGCAACCATTTAGTGAGGTAGTTTTTCAGTAAGGTCTGTTCCCATTCCTGTCATAATCATAGAAAGGGGAAAAAGTCTCTATCACCCTTTCTATCTACCTACTAGGCTAGTACGAGATGCCACCAGTTTCCATCTGGAGAAATGCTCCTTCATCCAGCCACTCAAACATTACAAGTAAAAACAATTGAGGCCTTCTTTTAACTAATATTGGCAATGCTACATCGTGTAGTCAACAGTATGCCCACTCACAAATAGACAGAGGCAACTTGTCTTTCAATACAGTTATGTGCACACATGGGCTCTTCCCCTTGGTAATGAGAAAAGGCATTCCCCCCACCCCCCAAAAAAAGACAGAAAAGAAAAAGCAAAAGATTCAAAGGGAAATAATCCAAAATATCTAAAATACGTATTTTTTTGTAAATTCCTGAGACTTACACCTTAAACTTTCCCAAGCACTGATCATGGTGGTTACAGCTACTTGGAACATAGAGATGAGGAGGATCTCAGATGAATGCTAGACTGTGCCCCAAATCAAAACTTGTTAGCAAGTCCTCCATAACAAGCAACAAGTCAAGCTTGGTGGCATACACCTATGATCCTGCCTGCTCAGGAGATGTAGGGAAGAGGTTTAAAGTCTGAGGCGATGAGACTATTTGAAAAATAAATGACTGAACATGTGGCTCAAGTGAGTGAAACTCACTTTCCCCCCTGATTTCAAATCCAGTTATTCCCCCTAATAGAAAAGATAAAGAAAAAAAAGTTTTACTGTTTCTTCTAAGAGCATACGGATAGCAAAACTACTTAGAATCTGTGTTGTCTCAACAGGTATGTATGAATTTTTCCAAATATGTGTAATTATTTTATTACAAAGACTCATTCTTGGCTCTGTGTGTATGTGTGTGTGTTTGTGTATGAACAATCACACATAGGCACAGTTACTTTTGCTTTCGTGTATGATTTTCTAAGGGAAGAAGAGTTACTGGAATTCTTTTTTTCAGAAAAACAAAAAAAGACTAAGCAAAATGACAGGGACATGTGGGATTGGCAGTGTGGCTCAGCAGTGGAAAATCTGGCTAGTTTTCAATAGGCCCTGAGTTAAAATCCCAGCATTGCCATAAAGAGGGGCCAAAGAAAAATAGTCATTTATTTCTACTTGAAAATAATAATTTATTATTATTGTTGTCTAAAGGGAAAAAAACAACACTGGTAATCAATTATGTCATCTGCTGAATCTCCAGTGCCTCATTTTCGTTTCTTATTTTTGAATTTGTAGGGAAGGGCAAATTTAATATTCATATATCTTGTGTATGTGTGTTTTCATTCTCTTTCTTGTTATTATCTTATATCACACATTGATATCCATAATGAAAAGAAAATCAAAAGAGCCAAGGATAATCATTTTAGATAGAGAAAACCTGAAGTCAACCTGTTGAATGGTTTGAAATAGCAATATTACTAGATTTTAGCTTCAGGTTGACTAAGATTGATATATGTTTAGTTCCATCCTTTGTTTCTTTCCTGTTTCACCGTGAACATTGAATGTAAAAGATTTTACAGAGGAAAGTTTGAACAACTGACAAATATTCAACAGAATTGTCATAAAGTTAAGAAATTGCTCACCACTACATCTCCAGGACCACATCGGTGCCCAGCGCAGGAGCTGCTCCGTTCATAATGGTGGAATGGATGGATGGAAGTGACCAAGATGGAAAAGGATTATAAACACCTGAGGCCACTCCGAGGGGACCAGACTATTGTATTCACTTGCAGTGGAGGAAATATCACCATCCGCTTACCTGCAAAGGGTACCTGCCTAAAATACGTTTGTGTGCATTTGCAGGAACTTGTGAGTCTCCTATTGAAAATGAACAGGCGACTGATGAGTTCCCGGGAACACCCACAAATCTTCCTACTCATTTCTGCTGCCTTGCAATGGACAATCTCCGATGACTGGGGCTCATCACTGTGCTCAGTGCCTATGAATTTTGAGTGTACATTTAAGTTACAAATAAGGAGGCCTTCTTGGAAATGACAAGTAATTTTTGTAGTCAACCCTAGGCAAGGAATGTCACGTCAGCATGGATACCACAAGATTTACTTAATCAGCTTGTCAAAGGTTGAATCCAACCAAGAGAGCTCATCTCTTCTGGATTAAGTCCTTTTAGTAGTCTGTCAATTGAGCAGACATTTCAAACAGAGCCATTTTGAGTTATACCCTCTTTGATTTCATAAGGTATGCATAATTTAGCTAAATGAATGGCAGTACTTATATGAAAGACAACTTATAGACTTTGTAGGAAGAGAAAAATATTTTTAAAAGTGTATGCATACATAATACATTAGAATTCCCCCAAGCTTTTTTCTGTTTATATTCAATCATGAGTTTAGTTATATAAAAGTAGAGATTATTTTTACTTTTCTTTCCTTCAGGAAATATTTTCCATATTCATGATCATATGTAACATCACATTATGTAATTTTTACTTTGTAGATTTCAGGCATGTTTAATGAACTATATTATCATCAACACTCATAAATCTGTTTTAAATTTCTTCAGGCAGTCTTTCATGAAACCACACACAGTTGATCCTTTCTTAATGGTTCACTTTAAAAAGGGTGGCAAAAACTCAAATTTGGAGGAAGAATAAACACACATAAGAAATTGATGGTGTATGGGGCCCACCAGGAGGAGTAGAGACTATGGCTCTTGAATCCTTTCACATTTACTTTAAAACAAATTATATAATGCTGATATTTTGATTAAACATTTAGTTAAATATTGAGTTAAAAAGTGTATCTCAGATACAAAATTGATTCTTCAAAATCTTCAATAAAATTTCTTACATTTAAGCTTTATTCTTACCTGTCATTTTTTACTTTTCCTTCCTTTCCTTTTTTAAAATTTAATTTAATTTATTCTTTTTATTATGAAAATACCCTCTTCCCCCCATCTTTCTTTCTCCCTCTCTTCTTTTCACTCCTTTCTTTTTTTCATTACTAAGATTTGAATTTAGTGCCTCTTCTTTTCCAGGCTTATGCTCTACCAATTGAACCATACTATCAACCCTGCTTTTTTGGTTAATTGGAGATGGAGTTTACGAAAGAAAGATAACATTTCTGTCTAGACTGTCTTCAAACTAGAGTCCTCCAACTCTCAGGCTTTTGAGTAGCTACTATAGGGATGAAGCAGACATGCCTGAGAGTCACTGGCTTGGGGTCTTCTTTTTTTCTAAAATAAAATGCTGCTTTAAAATTTGTCAGTATGTTTGTGTGTGTCTGTGTGTACATGTGTGCAATTAAAGTCTACTTGGCGATTTATATCTATAGGTTTTTTTTCAGTTGATTTTCATCAATATGACCACATATGGAAAGATACTAATCGGTGAATGCATGTTTCCAAATAAAAGTCTTGTTCATCACTGTCCCTGTTCTATTTTCACAACCTGGACTCAAAATTTCTCAGCCTCTTGTATTTGCCTTTTATCTAAACCTACGAAATGAGTGTGCTTTCAGATCCCACTGCTGAATGTGACACAGATAAAACAATCTGTTGGCTTTGTGCTCTTTTAACTTTGTTGTTGTGTATATATACACTGGAAAGCTTGCTGCAGAATGCAATAAGATGGTGTACTTATCAGTCTCAAAATAATCTTTGTTTGAAAATGCCAATGATAGCAGGGCATTGGTGGCTCACTCCTGTAATCTTGGCTGCTCAAGAAGCTGAAATCTGAGCATCACAGTTCAAAGCTAGCCTGGCCAGGAAAGTTTGTGAGGTTATAGTTTCTAAGACCATGCCAGTGTAGGTAGTTTAGCTGCCATGGTTGAAGTTCATCTCACGCTTGCCTTCAGTAACTACAGAGGACAAATACATTTCAATCTTTTATTTTCCAATAAAACAATAATATGAAATGTATATCTTATTTAATTCCCAACCAACTGGGATGAGTCTCAGCATTTACTTTCAGTTGTTCTGCCAAATTCTAGGAAGAAAATTGACAAGTCTAGTCGATATAACTCTGGATTATTAATATTATAATATACATGACATTATATGTGCAAGGGCTGCCCGACTTCGGGGAGACCAAAAGTTAATCCTCCTGATGAACATTTCTTAAGTGACAAATGTTATAATTTCCCTTAAGTTTAAAAGTCTGCAGTACCTTCTTACATCTACCCTTACCTTGAAGCTCCTCTGAATGTGAATTCTCTCCTGTTTCTTTTTTCCCTTTTCTCTCTCCCTCTTTTGCTATTTTATAAAAGCATTTTATTCAATTTAAGTTATCCAGGTAGAAAAAACTGAATGTGTTTCACAATAATGTATTATAAATACAAGTTGGATTTTAGTCATTATTTTATATTAGCTCTCAAAAGTGCTCATAATTGCTTTTGTTATACTATGCACTCTTTTCACAGATTATTTATATGTCTTAAATAATTAACCATCAACTTTGATAACTGGATAAGGGTATTTTAGTTTCCTATATTCATTACAAGGGTTTAATGTCCTTGTGTATTTCTTATTATGGCAATACTGTTCTTTACCACCTCAAAGAAAAGAGCCAATTATATATTGGTTATTTGATTTGCATTAATATCTTCTAACACTCTGATTATATAATTCAAGCTAAAAGAAGACAAATTATGATTTAAGGACCAGGTACATGCTTTACATCTATAATCCCAGCTACTTGAAGGAGGAGATTGAAGGAAAATGGCTTGAGACCATACTGGAATAAATAATGAGACTTCATCTAAACAAGTAAGCCATACATCATGGTATGTGTCTATACCCCAAGTATGTGGGAGGGACAGATAAAATAATTACATTTGATCCTTATCTAGGCAAAAAGTGAGAACTTACGTAAAAATAGTTCAAGCAAGAAAGCCTGGAAATGTGGTAGAGTGCCTGCTTAAGAAATATGAGGCCCTCAAGTCTAAATCTTTGTAGCATATACACATACACACACATCAAAATTATGATTTAATAAAAGGCGGCATTGATTTGAGGTATATGTTTGAGTTTTTTATGTTTCCATTTGATAATAGTTCATGCTTACTCCCTCTCCCCACATCTCTCAGTTTCAAGAGAATATTTCCTAAGCTCAGATCATTATTGCTGTGACTATCATTTGTGGAACTTTTCAAACAATCCATTTTAAAGACTCTAATAATACCAGCATTCTTGCACTCCAGCACGGCGATCACTATTTTCTAATGATTTGACATTTTCTGATTCTTCTTGCTAGTTCCATTAAAACCTAGGTTTACTTGAATATATCACCTTTAGTCAATATTGCCATTTCAAAACAAATGAACAACAACAACAACAACAAAAACCCCAACAGTTCCAATGATTTAAAGTTAGAATGGAGCAATAATAAAACTGGAAACAAAAACGATCTGATCTCAGGAGATGTCGGCCACAGAAGACTTCCTGTAAAACTTCATTGTTAGAGTTGAAAGGAGAAACTTGGCCTTGGAATGCAGACGGTGTGGAAGATTCTCCTGTGTTTCATGGAGTCTTCATAAACCAGCTAGTTTATAAGGAAAGAGCGGTAACAAAAAGAACCTCGTAACTCCCAATTTTCTGATATGAACACTTCCAAGCTTCAAAGATGATGGTCCCAACCACTTCAGTACAAATATGAGAGATTTTTATAGAGAGAAAAATAAACTTTCATCTACAAAAGCAGCAATTCAGAACTAAATAAATACTCCATTTTAAGCTAATTGTTTTCAGAAGTTATATATTTTAAATATTCTAGAACTGCTATCATCAATACTAGTGCTTAATCCTCTCTGTCTCCGTCTCTGTTTCTCTGTCTTTCTCTGTCTTTCACTGTCTCTCTGTCTCTCTTTCTCTCTTTGTCTCTCTCTGTCTCTGTCTCTGTCTCTGTCTCTGTCTCTGTCTCTCTCTCTCTCTCTCTCTCTCTCTCTCTCTCTCTCTCTCTCTGGAATGAATGTTCTCCCTCTTCTTATCCTTAGTTTCTAGGAGCCTAAGTGTAATAGAATCTGTTTTGTACAGAATTAGCATTTCTTTATAAAACTTAATTACATGTACTCACTATAATTAATGATTGTAGTTCCTGAGTGGCAACTTCAGATGCCTAAATATAAGCATCATGCTTATATGTTCCATTCTCTGGAGGCCATGGTTAGCCATTCTCTTCCTTACAACTAGAAAGGCCATTTTAATATTTGTTGTAATTAGTTCTATCATATTTCTAGATTTTACAAGGTGTCTGAACATGCAATAAGCATTGCATTTGATATCTACCAACAAGTTAGTTGCACAATTCAACAGTGCCACGATTCTCTAAATATTAATAAGGGTATTTCATTTTTGTTTTTTTATTTTTAACTAATTTTTGCTAATTCCAGAGTTTTAACGAAGGGCCATATGTTCTTTCTTGGCTTGCTTACACTCACTGGCACTCTACTACCTTAGCTAAATCTAACTTAGCTAAGTCTAACTTTTACTGGCTAATTGGAGATAGATTCATGAGGATTTTTGTACCAGTCTGGCTACTAATTTTGATCCTCAGATCTCAACTTTCTGAGCACCTAACTTTACAAGTGTAGATACTGGATTTTAGATAATAATTTGTGTATTTCCATATACATTTTTTCTTTTGGAAATAGAGTTTTACTTCTAAGCCCTTGTATTACTAATATCTTAACTTTTAATCACGATTAACTTGTAATTTGAAAATTGTCAACTGATATAAAAAGGTCCATAGATGGATTCTACATCCAGTAGTAACTTTTGAAGAAAACTCAATTCTTCTTGAAAGAATTGTTTTAGGAATTCTAACCAAAATTATGTATTTTTCTATAAGGAAGCTCCATATATTAGCAAAAGAATTAACTCACTCTAATAGCAGTTACTTCATGTAAATCAGGACTACTATAATATGGTTATTTAATCAAATACAAATATCCATGATGGTACAGGTGGGCATAAGGTTTAATCTTATATAATAAATACAAGCTCTAGTTTTTGAAAACAGCATATTGAGAATTTTATAGAACAGAATTGAACAGAACAGTTACAATATATTCTGGTTTCTCTATATATTTCAATTAATTCTTGTTAAGTATCATGTTTGGGTAATCACTGTGCTATTCACCAAGAAGATAAAGTTGAGAAAAATCGGCATGATGTTTGTACTTATAGAATTTACATTTAATGATTTAATCATACTAAATTTGCAATCTTAGTAGATGCACAAGAAAACATTTCCAACATTGATATATACTGAAGGACAAAAACTGAGTTGGGCTGAGAAAAGCCTGACTAATGATGGGCAAAGTGCACTTAGGAGTTCACTGAAGTTGTATTTGCTGTCAGATCTGATCAGGTAAGGATAAATAGAAAGAATGTGGTGAGGAAGAATAATATTTTAGACAGAAAGACCATACTGTACACCTGCGTGAAGGTTAAAGGTAACATGAATAAGCAAATAAGAAGGCTAATGTGATGAGGGCACATTCGCAAAGAAGAAACGAGCTTGAGTTGAGATCACACAGCAAGTAATAGCCCCAAAGAGTTCCATAGATTGTTGGCTCCTCAGGAGCTCTTGGAAGACATAGAATTTTAATTCTGAAGTGGTATTGGAGCTAAAAAATATTTTAATGTTTGGTAAGGACACAGAGCTCTGAAAACTACAGTGCACAGTGCCCATCATTATCATCACCCTTCTCAATCAATATCCAGTAACATCATCCATACTTTGCATTTGAACAAAAGTTAGTACTGGGCTTCAACTCTTAGACTGACTATCTAAGCCCAGCTTCCATACTTTGGATCATGTTATGTCAGAGAAGTATAACATAACAATATTATGCTAGAAAGATACAGCATAACTCTTCCCTGTGGATATGCTTCTTGGTAATGTATTACTTAACTTTCCATTGCTAAACCAAATACTAGGTACAAATGATGTACAGTAAAGTAAAGAAAGGTTTGTATTGCCTCATGTTTCTTCAACTTCAATTAGAAGACAAGGCCTCCAGCAAAAGCAGCAGAACATGGCTCAATACATATTAAGTTAGGAATCAGTGAAAGTCAAAGGGCTCATATACCCATTGGGTGCACATTCCCCAGGGCTTAAAGATCTCATACCAGACCCTACCTATTAAGGGTCTATAACCCCTCCTGGCATTCTATCATTGGATGGTATGGACAATTGTGGGGTTTTCATCCAAACTACAGTAGACAGCTTTGCTTTCCTAGGGGCTGAGTGAATTTTCTAGTTGGCACTTCAGAAGTTTTTTTTCAAGAACATACAGAATTGCATGTCCCATGTGATTGAGAATATTAGAAGCAACAAGCTATTTTGAAATTGAGTATACTAATTTAAAATAAAGTAGTTGTAGATTCTGATTATTATTATTTAGTGAGAATGAGAATTAAATTCAGTGCCTCTCACATGTGAGGCAGGCACTATAACTCTTGAGCCATGCCCCAACCTTTATTTATTTATTTATTTATTTATTTATTTATTTATTTATTTATTTATTTATTTGTATTTTGTTTGGAGATGGGGTTTCACCTAATTTGCTTGGGCTGGCCCTCAAATTCACAATACATCTGCATTCTCCTCTTGAGTAACTAGTATTACAGGCATATACCACTCTATGATTTCTGGGATCATGATCACTGGCATAAAAGTTATTAATACAGTGGTATTAGGTCTACATTGTCAGTAACTTGACCTAGTGAAAGACAATAGGTAACATGGAAGAGAGGTTTTCAGTAAAATTACCACTGGAAACTTAAAATGCTGCAAATTAACAAATACATAAATCTTATGGAACTGTCTTTTAAATAACTGTTCTTCTGAGTATTGAAAATTAAAATGCTTTCTTAGGAAAGTCTTGTCTTTGTTTTGTGAATCATCAACAAGGTTTAAGCAGAATATCCTTCCAAAGGCAAATTAAAATTTTATTTGAATTTCCTTATAGGATTCCTGGTGTTTAATCAATAATATCATTGGATTTTTATTTTAGAAATAACTTTATGCTCCATGGCATTATGTTACTTAGATAAATAAAGACTAGAAAGACAAGGAAACTTGAAGACATTAAGCAATCATCAGCGTTTTACATACAGGCTTTCTGATTCTCAGTCTAGAATTTTCTATTGTCATGACAGAAGCTCTAGGTTTTATTTTCCCAAACAATTCTTTAGTTCATCAATATTTTACATTGAACTTAAGTGTTTTCGCCATGGTGATACTGAACTTATCTATCTCTGCACCAACTGTACATTGGCTCTGAGGACTCAGAACTCCACAGAGGTGGCCATCAATCAGGTTGATCCTCTATAGCAGTGTAGTGATAGCCAATTAAAAAACAATGGGGAAGAAGTGTCTTTAATCCACTAGGGCCCATAGATGTAGTAAAAATGATTGTACAAATAGGTTGAAATTACTGTGATTACCTGAAGAAACCTCATATAGATGCTAGTTGTATTTGAACTACCTGGAAATAACTTTAAATGTCGCTTAGATTAACTAAGATGAGTTTTGCAGCTATTGGGGAAAGTTTCTTGCTGATTTTATGTAAGGATAATTTGGTATGGTGGACAACAGAAACAAAAGTGAGCACTGTATTCTGGTCCTGATGGTTAAAATCAGTACTACTTATTAGTATCTATATGATTTGAGACAAGTCATTTTAGAATAGAGGCTCAGTTTGCTTCCTCATAAAAATGAATATAATATTTTAAGTCTTATATTCAGAGCTATCTTTAAGAATATATGATACTGACTTGAAAAAGTTCTCACATAAAATGTATTTATTTTTATTAACGTAACAACTCATATGCAAGCCTTGAGTAGGCCTTTCTAGCTTAAAAATTGTATCACAATCAATAGCTTTCACAGTGCAGATAACTTGTTAATAAATTCAAACCAAACTAGTCCTTCAGTATAGTGTCCTGTAAAGATTTACTAATTGTAGTTTCTATCTCTGAATTTTGGAGTTCCAGATTTTAGCCTTGTATAGGAGAGGTATTTTTTGAGGCTTTCTAGACATTCCTTTGTATTTGAAACAAACCGTGATTACCAGTAGAGATAGCGTGCTTATTGGTCAAAAATGTTTATCAGCTATTGAGATTCAAACAGAAAGAGAAAAGCTTGTCAAATGTGTGACTGAATTTTACAAAATGTTAAATATGGATTATATGGAACTAATTCCCTTCTTTTGCCAATGCTAAAGAAACCTTAACCATAACAGTTGTTAATTGATTTTTAATTAGCAAAAGAATATCACTTGATTTTCAATTAAAATTGTGTCTGAAGGTGGCATAAGGAAACTCACTGTGAAATGTCACAGTGAAGCCCCTTTATCCAATTATTATTCACCACAAATCTGAACCTAGGGAATGTAAAACAGATGTTCTGGAGGGCAGTGGTACCAATAGACATGGGGAGGTTCAATGCAGAGGGTGAAGGAGAGCGCTTATGAGCAAAGTACTTTTTTACACAATTGAAGATAAAGCAGTGAACTCTGTTGAAGTTGTTTAACAGCAGGGAGGGAGGGTAAGGAAGAGGATGAAGTGATCATGCTACATTGTATACATGTACAGAAATACCAAAATGAAACACATTTGTACAATAAATATATGCTAATCATGTAAAACAATGCTTTTTAAAATTTATTTGCTCAGCAGTATCTTTTCCAGTGAAGCCATTGTCTTGTTTCTAACTTTTGAGTAATACTTGGGTAGTCCAAGCAGCTGTTATCGTGAAGAAAATTAAATGCCCAACTCTCCACCAAGATAGTGATATGTTCTTCAAGTAACACAGTTGTACAATGGCACTCCTAGAAGAACCAGCAATTACTGATAGTACTAACAAAAGAAGTAACTAATAAAAAAAAACACGATTTGGTCAAATTCACCTGTGGAAAGATCATTAAACATTTGCTTATTGAACAGCAAGTGTACCAAGCCTCTTTTGAACTCTGTATCCAAGAATGCTGGAAACTTTGCAGCATAAACAGCTGGTTAGGAATGAATTTGCCTTCATATCTAGAATTGCAAAACCTACTTCCACTGTTTCTCAAAAGATAGCATCTTTTAATATTGCCCCATTGTACTTTCATTGTTTCCTGCTTGTAAATCTTATCTTTCCTGTTAAATATCATTTCTTCTATCATTTGTGATATAATTGAGGATGAAGGCAATCGTTTAATTCCAAAGGAAAGGAAATTGTCTTTTATCCACTTGAACATTATTTATGAGATATAAATTAAAGAAAAGACTTATTAAACATTTGATAGGTCAGCCAGGCAGGAGAATGCAAGGAGTTTCTTTTGGGGAGAATGATTAAACCACATTAAACATTTTATGATGCCATCATTTTACTTGCAGACGTGAGACGTGAGTTTCAATGACTTTTAAATAATTTTTTTCCTCTTTAATGGTTCTGTGATTTTTATGAGTAAAATTAGGATGATTTTGTAGTGAAAGGTTAAAGGCAATATTGCCAGATAAATTGAGAGGAAGTCACTACATCACTGACTGCACTGTGGTGCTTCGCCAAAGTTAAAGGTATCTTTGTGCACTAGATATTATTCATTTTCAGTGAGGACTGGGTCTCTTTTAATAGCAGAAGACAAAGGAAAGTGGAAAATATTAAGTACCTACTATAAACCCTACATTATCACAATCTTAGGAGATAAATGCTGTGATAAACAATTTATATGTAAGAAGGTGACTTGGAATAGGGTTTTGTATCAGACCTGGGATTTTAATGCCTCCCAGGTTGTTCTACTTATTTTGTTCCATGGGAAATATTTCCAGGAAAATGCTTTTTGTCATCTTCAAAGGTAAAAATCCTCTGGGGCTTGAGTATGTAAATAACCATATTCAGTTCCAATCTAGTATAGCACTGACGTTGCTCCTGAGCCTAATCTTTTTATATTTTACATAAGATACACTTTGCTTTCTTTTGTTGTTGTACTTCTAAATGCTGAATATATGCCCTTGTGCCTCAGGTAACAAGACAATATATGTGAAGCAAAAATGTTGAAGTCTCCTTTTTAGAGTTGCTTTTGTCTTTCCCCCCATTTCCCATCCCTATATTCTCATTATAAATACATGAAACCAACTGCTATACATCTTCCAGAGTGTTTTCCATCTGCACGCGCGCGCGCGCGCGCGCGCGCGCGCGCGCGCGCGTGTGTGTGTGTGTGTGTGTGTGTGTGTGTGTGTGTGTGTGTGTGTGTGTGTAGTGGGAGGTCAAGGGTGTGGGACTTGAATTTAAGGCCTGAGAACGGTCCTTAGCTTTTTAACTCAAGTCTGGAACTTTGTCATTTGAGCCACAGCTCCACTTCTGGAGTTTTGTTGGTTAATAGGAAATAAGTCTTTCATGGACATTGTTGTCAAGGCTGGCGTCAAACTACTATCTTCAGATGTTAGCCTTGAGTACCAGCTCGGAGTAAAGACATGAACCACCAGTATCAGAATGCATATATGTTTTAAATAAGCTTATATTGTGCACATTGTTCTTTAATTTCAAATCAGCAGATCATTAGAGGACTATATTCATATAATTGGCTACATTAAAGTATTTGCACATTATTTAAATATCATTAATAATATGAATCTCATTTTCATATCTACATAATGGTATTCAATTAAAATTTATGTTGTCATCTTATTGAAAAATGCTAACATTTCTCATTTTAATTTACTGTGATGTGTTGTGACCAACATCTTTGTTAATGTATTTTTAGTGAAATAAATATATCTACCACTGTATAGAGGAATATTTAGTTAAAATTTTATATCTGCTTTAATTTTTTGGCATTTCCTACAACTTAGTTCAGAAAAAAAGCATGAAAACTTATACTATTAGCAGTGCAAAAAATTCTTCTTTCTGACACCTTTGCTGATGTATATTTTAAGTATTGATGATCTCATTGATAAAATATATTTTACTGTTTTATTTTTAATAAGTTTTTATTGTAAAAATACTGTACAGAGGGGTTACAGTTACATGAGCAAGGTAATGAGTGCATTTCTTATCAAGCATTGTTGCCTCCTCCTTTGTTTTACCACTAACCTCCCTTCCCTCCCACCTCTACAACTACACTCCCTTCCCCCCATCTAAATTGTAAAGTTTGTTTTTCAACATAGTGCCTTGTACATCTCATTGTTACAATGGGTCAACCTCTGTCTCCCTATTTAAACATTTTGTTTTTTTCCCTTCCCCTCCCCAAATTATACCGATATCAAATACAGTGAAAACAGGGGTTACAAGATGTTTACTGTTTTATTTGCTTACCTTTTCAATCCCCTAATTCTTACTCATGTCAATCGCCCTGTTGAGATTTGCTGCGATACAAACACCAATGGCCAATCTGTACTATCAGTGAGGTCAAGGATTGTATTTTCTGTTCTCTTTATGGTTTTGGTTAGCAAGTAGTTCAAACTGAGGTGGGAAAAAGCCAGACCAGTCCATGAATCTAGCCTACTTTAGATAAGTCAATTACCCTCTGAGAAATTGTCTAAAGAAAGTAGGAAATGAGGGTAGTAACAATGTTTCAGCCAAACCCACCATTTTTTGGCTGCCACGCTGAAGAGCGTCTGGACTGTTTCAAATGAACCAATCATGAGCCCAGGCCCATCTGACATCCTGCGGCCATGCCTAGGAGATGGTTTTGCCTGCTTCAAACACAACATTCATGAACTAACAAATTGCATTAAGGGAGGAGTGAAAGGGGCAGGTAGGGCAACATAAAGCAACAACCCAGGACTAAGAAGGTTCCTGAACTTTATTTCTATATTGTTGGAGAACAAGAACCCACCATGCTCATGTATCAAAATCACTACTTCTTCCTTAATTGTAATATTTGTTGTGATGCTTGCAAATTCAGTCCTATGTATAATTAACTTGTAACTACTTTTACTCTCAAAAGAGAACATCCTCATGTCTTCTGCAAAGCCTGCCCTGATACTAATTCTGCCTATACTTGACATCACTGCAGATAGCTCTCACTAGAAACATTCGCAGATTCCCATGACTCTGATCTCCTTGAAGGCTGAGACATTCTTTCCTGTTTCGCTCTTCAGCAGGTGTGAAATATAGTTTCCCTCACAGTAAAGCCTCAAAAAATGTTTGATGTGTGTCAAGTCTGTGTTCTAACTATACCTAGTCCTTGGTAGTTATATGTTTTTTAAACCTATTGTTACATTTATATCATATTTAAAAATAGCCCCGAGTTGAAAATAGGCATAATGTCTATCTGTTACATCATCACATGTAGTAGGAGCAAATTCCATCAACACAATTATTGAAGGTTAATTGTGTAACACAGACACTCAAATATTGCAAAAATTGTGTGTTGGGATTATAACAGTTATTCTTTTATTTCTGCATGCATCTGAAAAATCACCATAATGCTAAGCTTAATTTTTAACTGCAAAATGTTGACCTTGCGTTTTGCAGGAAAGTCATCCCACAGGTAGCAATTTATGTTTGCCATTACTGTATTGAGCTGTTGTTCCAAATATGAGATTTTTATTAATAAAGGCAGTAATAAGTACTGAAAAGTTTACATATTTTTAAATTCTTATTTGTTTTTCTCCTTGCATACCCTTTACAAAGTAGCATTAATTCTTCTCGTTAAAAAAAACTGGACAATTAAATTGACCTACAAGAAAAATAACATTTTAAGTATGTTAGGGATTTTGAAGTAGGGTTTTCCTCAGGAGACTGGAGATTGCTTGTAATGCCACTTTCTAAGGTCATCATTTTGGAGTATGGAAACATACAAACCCCATGTATAAACGTGCACAAACCTGCCACACATGCACCTATGCTACACATATTTTATTTGTATAAAAGCAGATGCCCACTTCAAAACCATAATCACTAAATTATCCCTTAACTGATGATCTTTGATGATGAGCAAAAACCATTGATTATTAAAAAATATATCCACACACAAAATGTCGTCAGTGAGAACTTATTCATTGAACAGCCTCATTCATCTCAAAGTTTGTAAGTCATAGTATCCCTTTTAAGACTAGATAATTTATTAAGTGTAAGGATATGGAATAAGACAAATTAGGCTAATCTAACTTTCAGCCAGGTCTATGGCTCCCAAAATTAGTGGGAGAAGAAAACGGGATAATAGATATATAATCTATTCCTATGAAAATGAATACTTCACAAAGAATCCTGAATATAGGTTGCCAAACCTATAATCTTCGATATTGAGATCCCCAAAATTAGTGGGAGAAGAAAACTGGATAATAGATATATAATCTATTCCTATGAAAATGAATAGTTCACAAAGAATCCTGAATATAGGTTGCCAAACCTATAATCTTCGATATTGAGATCTGAGGATCAAAGTTTGAAACCATCTAGGACAGGAAACCCTAGTTAACAAAAACCCCAGAAATGGGGGTATAGCTCAAGTGGTAACAAGTTATCCTTGAGTCAAAAAGCCAAATGAAGCTGGGTCTGCGTGGTTCACGCCTGTAATCCTAGTTACTCAGGAGGCTGAGATCTGAGGATCACGGTTCCAAGCCAGCCCAGGCAGAAAAGACCAAAAGACTCTTATCTCCAATTAACTGGAAGTGGTGCTGGGGCTCAAATGGTAAAAAGCACTCACCTTGAGCTGAAGGGGACAATGCCCAGGCCCAGAGGTTAAGCCCCAGGACCAACCAAATAAATAAATAAATAAATAGCCAAGTGAGCTGTAATTCCCTGATTCCAACCCCCAGTGCCAGCACACTCCGAAAATAATAAACTCCACAGTCTCTGCAAAGCTTTTACTTAGATATTGTAAATTAACTTGCTTCAATATTATTTTCGGTCACCAGAATCACTACATTGCATTATTTATTGTACAAGAATATAAGGAAACTCTTAATATTCACTACATTGACAGATCTACTTAAGAGATTTGAATGCTGGGATGTTATGGTGCACGGGTCACATATAAACTTTTTCGACAAACCTAGATGTGCCATTTAACTTTTCTAATCTTGAACAATTTCTGTCCCCCGCCCCTCCCACCCCTGCCCCGCTTTTTTTCGTTGTTCGTCTGGGCTGAAGTCTGGGCCTGGGCGCTGTCCCTCAGCTCTTCAACTCAAGGCTAGTGCTCTACCACTTGAGCCACAGCGTCACTTCCGGCTTTTTCTGCTTTTGTGTTGCTGAGGAATTGGACTCAGGGCCTCATGCATGCATGCAAGGCAAGCGCTCTACCACTGAGCCACCTTCCCAGCCCAATTTCTCACCTTTCTAAATTTCAGTTTCCATATCTTGAAGATGGATAGTTATTATTTTTTGGCAGAAATAAGTGAATTAATATAAATACTTCATGAGGAGTTGAATAAACAAAAATTTCTTGTCTTTTCTCAAATACAATGAAAATTTTGGTAAATTTTGGTAATTTTGTGAGTATCTAGTTTATTTTAAACTTACATTTGTATAGTAGGAGTTGAGTCTTAATATGTAAAGCTAGATTATGTCATGCATTTAGCTCAATTATTATGAGCAATTACCTTAATTGTTTATACAAACTAATAAATTATATCTAATGTCTTGTGATACAAAAAATATGTATTCTTTCATTGTCATTGCCAATGTTTCAATATCATTCTTACCCATTTTCCTGTGTTTTTTTACTTCCTACTCAGCAGTAAATTATTCTTAATCTCCTAATTTATATTATTATTTTCAATATTTAAGGACAAAAAAAGTTAATTTGACAGAATAGGAAACAGTAGAAGGATTGTATTTACTGTGCATGCATTTTTCATTTCCTGTTCTGTTTTTATTTTGTGCATTATTTTATTTGCTATATTGTTTCCATTCTTCTTCGCTTTCATCGCCAGGAGAGGATGCAGCTTTTTGTGGAAACAACGGTTTCCGCTCAAGTTTTACCAGCAAGGGTTATCATATCTGTGGTGTGATACAGTCCTTAAGTGCACATGCCTCTGTCAGTCTTGCAGCTGACACCATCAAGCAGCTATTTTAAATGTCATTTGTATTTATAATCTGCATTGTGGTGTTAACCCTACCTTTTCTTTGTTATCTTTTATTTTTGTTTTCTGTCTTGGTGAGTTGAAAAATCGTAAAATGCTAAGGATGCTAACGATAAGATGAACCCAGAAAAATATAATTAGCTTCTTATTTAGGTATTTGAATTGTAATGTTAGCATTGACAAACATGCAACTCAGTCCTCCTGTATCAGCCTCTCAAGCGCTGGGATTATAGTGTGCATCACATTACCCTGCAAGATGACTTATTTTGTCCAAAGGAAGTGATCTGCTTTCAAACCCATATCAACTTGTGACTGTATCACATCCACCCATCTGGTATGCCTTATATTCCTGGGCTCTTTGGGGAAGGAAGGTGATACTCTTCACTAAGAGTTGGAGAATTTTCAAACAGTTTTTTCACTTTGTGCATCTTTCACATCGTCCACTTTAAAATTTCACAGCTCTCTTGTTTCCAATGTTCTGTTCCTATTGCTAGTGATCCCATGATGGTCACATGGCTTCCATTTATTGTCTAAGTATTGTGTCGATTTTCCATCTCAGCTACAAGATCAAAGAGAATAAAGTAATATTCCTTTTTTGAATAAGCTCTGGAATACATGTATTTATCTAGCCTGAGTTCTCTTACCCTACTCTTGTCATTGCTTACCTTTCTCTTTAGTTCTCATGGTTTATCCTCGGAGAAACCATCTTTAACCCGTTTTCCAAGTGAGTAAGTGCCCTAATCATGTAGCATCCACAAGCTCTGTGGAAACTTTATAACAATCACACTAAACCTTTTTCAATTATTTTTATTTTTCTTATCTGTTTCCTGAAGCCTGTGGCTTTATTGAGATCAATTTTATATCCACAAGATCTGGTCACATCTATAGATATAAAACTACAAACAAAATATTTTAAGCACAAATAAATAATTTATGCAGTTTATTTTTACTTAACCATTTCTCACTATTTAGTCAACTTGACCAATTTGCCTTGGTTGTTGTTATGTGTGGTTTAGGGAAGTGTAGTAGATTTCTAAGCACTGACACTGCATTGACAAGTGGTAAGCTTCTTGGGACTATATGTTCATGAAATTCTGTCAAATATGATCTTTTAAAGAATAGTGACTTTCTGTGCTGTGCATTATAAAGGGCTGAAATTCTTTCAATGCGGTTCTTTGAGGGAAAAATGAATGGAATATATTGGAGATACACTTCCTAGTTCAGTAATATTTGTAGATTATTTTCTTTTCATTGAGAATAAATGAAATCTCTAGGTTTCTTCTTGCTCCCAAAATATAGGCTACTTGTAGGGAAAGCATAGTAAAAAGATAATAGATTCCAGTGATTTCACTAAAGATAGTAACTCTCTTACATATTCTTTCCATTTTTATTGATATGGTTTCCTTTCAGAATTCAACCTAATGTGAATCATATAGAATTGGAAGATATAAACATTCTTGCACTTCAGTAAACTATGTGAAAATTGTTTGCTTGAGTACATATGATAGAGGAAAAATGTTAAATTTATCTTAGGATTTTTTATATGAGTTGTGTGTATATAAAATGTGAAGTATAGTAACTGAGGACATTTTTAGAGCAAATTTATTTCAACAACCTTTATACAATGTGATATAGAAGTGAGACTCATAGTCATATTACTTACCTTACCAAGTATATTTATTTATAACTTTTATTTCTATTAGCAAAACCAGATTTGCATCATCTTGCCTAATACCATGTGAACTGTTGCATTAGCAATTCTTTTAAGTAAAATCCCCTGATACTTTGTACAGAAAGCATACATGTGCTTTTTACACTTGTTTATTTAAAATAAATATTCAGTGTTTCATATTTTCACAGTTAAGAGAGGGTGACACCGAACTGACAACTGATTGTAAATATTGTATGATTCTATTATAATGTCATATAAAGGGGGTATAACAATAGCTTAAATACTCCCTTGACTTTTGGTGATATGAGCTACTGCTTCATTGGTTCATAGGTACCAAGCTTTTCACAAACTGTGAAGTGCTGTGGATTTCTTTGTGAAACACCATATCTAAGCTAATGTGGTGGTGGTTTACAAAGTAATTCATAGTGCTTCACAGGTGCCTCATCAATTCATATACTCCTGCAAACTAGGATCTTTTCACTGAGCCATTGAGAACAAAACACTGTAGTCTAAATGGTCAACAAATCCTGGGTAAATATACTCTAAAATTCCCTGGAGGCTTAAAGTTAAGAAGTTTTATTAAAACGGTGTCAAATACACCTGGTATTATGATTACTTCAACTAAATCTGCTTGCTTCATATAGTTATTATCTGTCTCTTGTTTGTTTTTTATTTCTTGAAAAAAATCAATTTGTGATACTTCCTGACAGAGCAATATAACATTAAAATAATACCCTTAAACAAATACTCTCACCCCACATCATGAACACACCATTTTGAAATTTAATGATTCTACTTTCACTTGGATTATTTCATTGAGCTACTATAATATATATTCTATGGAACTAGTGTAATCGCTAAAACTGTTACTCAAGTAGTAGTCCAAAGACTAAATTAAATGATCTGAATGCTAAATAACCAAGGAGTTATAAACATCAGTGATTTTTGTAAACAACCAACATTTTGTTTTATTCAAACTGTAAAAAAATAGTATGGTAGAGGCAAACAGACACATAGCCTTAAGGGAAAATTCATCCATGATGTGACATTTATTAAAATTAGATATTTTTGGCACCCATATCTAGTTATTCTCTATAGGACCAGTTTCTGTAGTCTAATTTCATGCTAGAAAAGATTCATTAAGCTTCTCAAGGTCATAGGGCATAATTGCTTGCTGCCATGTTAACTAGGAGTTGTCCATTTAAGATATTTATCCTCATATAGTTCTCACAAAAGTTAGGGGAGCTTGGTACTGCCTTTGTCCCCAGCAGAGAAAAGGAACATATGGTTTACCTCAAGTCATATTTAAAATCAATTTGTAGATTGTAAATTTCCATTGTTTCTTTTAAGAAGAATAATATAATGCTATATGATGAATGGGAATAGAAATATGATGCAGGATATAAACACATGCTAATGCAATTTGCTCAACATTGACATTTTAAAGCTATGGTATATATAAAGTCTTCTTATAAAAGAAGTGGTATATCAGCAATTCATAGAAATTTTCATTGAAAGTGGTGTATCAGCCCAAACTTCATGAGCATTTCTATCATTAGGATTGTTCAGTCTGATTAATGACCCACAAATTAAACCCATGGAAAATTGCTCATTTTAATAATGGATTCAAGCTACAAATATACTTTTTTGTATTCCCATGTTATTTTCATTTGAAAGGATAAAACATAGGTCTAATCTAAGTTCCATGATATGACCACAAGACTTTTGTCACCATAAATTTTGACCTTTTATTTCTTAAGTGACATGCCTGTACTTCTTGGTAATAAATTTGTATAGAATGTTGAAATTACTTCTGAATTATCATTTGAATAAATATATTTTATTCTCTATCTTTCTTATTACATTCAAAAGCTTTGACTTTATTTTTAATCTTAATTATGCCTTATGCAATAACATTGGATTTCCATAGGAATTGTCTTGCCGCTCTAATTCAAAAATGTTATCCAAATATATTATACTAAGAAGTCTTTAATAGTAGTTATAATTGTCATTTCTTCTCCTATATCTATCTACCTATCTATATATACTTTTTGTTTTTTTAAGACTGTTAATTCATCAGGAAGTTCCTCAGAGCTTCAGTAATTTCTGTACTTATGTTGGGCATTCCCTGGCTAGCAGGTAAAAAGGCAGGGAATGAAGGCAAAAAGCCTATTGTTAAGATTCACTTACATTTGAGTTATATGGGTTTCTATTTCATTTACAGGACAGAATTCTTCCTTTGAGCTAATAAAGGTTATACTTTCAATGAAAATTTCTATGAATTGCTGATACACCACTTTCAATGAAAATTTCTATGAATTGCTGATATACCACTTCTTTTATAAGAAGACTTTATATATACCATAGCTTTAAAATGTCAATGTTGAGCAAATTGCATTAGCATGTGTTTATATCCTGCATCATATTTCTATTCCCATTCATCATATAGCATTATATTATTCTTCTTAAAAGAAACAATGGAAATTTACAATCTACAAATTGATTTTAAATATGACTTGAGGTAAACCATATGTTCCTTTTCTCTGCTGGGGACAAAGGCAGTACCAAGCTCCCCTAACTTTTGTGAGAACTATATGAGGATAAATATCTTAAATGAGTTTATTAGAGTTCACCAGAAAAGCAGAACCACTGGGCTTTTGTATATACAAAAGTATTTTAAGGAGATGGCACCGCCATGTCTCTATGAATGGCGATATTGCAAGTGCAGTGTCTGATGCTTAGTCTCCTGGACTGGAGACCCATAGAAGTGCACTTCAACTTCAGGGTTACTCTGCTGGTGGAATTCTTTCCTGCACCAGGAATCTCAGTCTTTGTTCTAGGAAAACCTTCAACTGACCCATCTACATTAAGAATAGAACTATCCTAATAAAAAGCCAATGTTTTAAATGTAATTCTCAGCCAATAATCACCTTCATAGAAACGTTCAGAAGAGATGTTAAAAAAGATTACCTAGGCCACATACAAATGGGCAAAGTTATTTACTCCAGTAAGAACACTATATTTTAATGTGTTTTTCAGTACTGAATATCCAGCCAGGTTTTGTGCACATTAAAGAACTGTTCCATCACTAAGTTATATCCTCAATCTAATAAAATAAATTTTTAACTTTAAAATAAGAAGCTAGCTGCACACTGGTGGCTCAAGCCTGTAATCCTAGCTACTCAGGAGGCTGAGATCTGAGTATCATGGTTCAAAGCCAGCATAGACAGAAAAGTCCTCCTGAGACTCTTATCTCTAGTTAACCACCAGTTAACCAGAAGCAATTCTGTGGCGCAAAGTGATAGAGTGATAGCCTTGAGCAAGAAAGCTCAAGGAAAGTGCCCAGGCTCTAAGTTCAAGACCTACAACTGGCAAGAAATAAATTTGAAAATAATAATAAATAAAATAACAAGCTAGTGTTTCTTCCAAGTTTCCTTAATTATTTCCCACATGCATCTCTAGGCATATGAATAATAAAAATATTTCTTTGGGATATATTTTCAACAAAATCTTTTTCTTTTTTCTTTTGTTGCCAGTCCTGGGTCTTGAGCACAAGGCCTGGGCACTGTTCCTGAGCTTCTTTGGCTCAAGGCTAGTACTCTACCACTGGAGCCACAGTACTAATTCCAGATTTTTCTGTTTATGTGGTATTGAGGAATTGAACTCAGGGCTTCATGCATGCTAGGTAATAAGCACTCTTCCAATAAGCCACATTCCCAGCACTCAGCAAACATTTTTTTATTAATAAGTTTTTTAAATTGTGAAAATACCATACAGAGGGGTTACAATTACATGAGCAAGGTAATGAGGGCATTTCTTATCAAGCATTGTTGCCTCCTCCTTTGTTTCTGCTTACCTTCCATGCCTTCCCATCCCCCTCCCCGTCCCTCACCCCGCCAAAGTTGTAAAGTTCCTTTTTCGAAATAAAGTCTTGTACATCTCATGGTTGCAATGGGTCCACCTGTATCCCTATTTAAACAATTGGTTTTTCCCTTCCCCTCACCAAATTATACCAACATCAAATACAGTGAAAACATGGGGAGGGACATATAAAGCAACAAAGAACTCTTATAAATATGTTAGAAACAATAGCAAGAAAGAAAAACCATTTGAGTCCTTATCTTGGGGTTCATTTTGCCTAACATCAACTTTTCTGACCATTTCTGCTTGTCTCAGACATATACTAGTTATTTCAAATCAGGGAACCATGGGAGCTATGTTTCTTTGGGCATGGCTTACTTTACTTAATATTATTTTTTTCCAAGTCTTTCCATTTCCTAACAAATGGGGCAATGTCATACTTTCTGATGGAGGCATAGAACTCCAACAAAACATTTTAACCTAGAACAATTGTGAAAATAATTGCAACCTGTGTATGTCTTCTGAGTCTTGAGTTCTATTTTTATAGACATTCAACATTTTAAAATAAATACATGAGATTGTGAAAGCTTACTTTCAGATCCTTCTCTTTCCTACTAATAGAATCTTATAGTAACTGGTGTATTGCAAGTACCAAAACATTTGCTAAATGAATGGATTGAACTTGAATATTGCCTTTTCTTGTGCTACTTGGTTTGAACTGGGGCCTTACAATGATTATATACTTGTTTGCACAACACTCTACCAAGTTAGCCCTGACTCTTCCTTTTTGCATCATTTTTTTTCAAAAAAGAATCTTCCGGACTTCTCTGCCAAGGCTTGCTTTGAACCTCAGTCCTCAGGATCTCAATCTCTTGAGCAGCAAGAGTTACCAAAATTACCAAACTGCCAAATAGTGCCATTCCTTACAACAGATTTGATCAAAGATAAAATATGCCTAGTAATATTTTTTATTTTTCTGTTGGTATTATAAAGGTGATATACAGAGGGGTTATAGTTACATAAGTCACGTGATGAGTGCATTTCTTTTAAGACTATCAGCCTTTCCATCTCTCTCTTTCCCAATTTTTCCCTACCATCTCTACAGACAGGTTGTATAGTTCATTTTCAACATAGTGTATAGTGGGTACCACTATAGCGGGTACCACCCCTTGTCCCTCCATTTCTGTGCCACTACCTTACCCAACCAAAGACAGAAAATGAACAAACAAGACAAAAAAGAAAACAAAAATAGCAACAAAGATGATAAGCCTCTTTCCAGACACAAGTGGCTCATGCCTATAATCCTATCTACTCAGAAGTCTGAGATCTGAAGATTGAGGTTTGAAGTCAGCGCATGAGATTCTCATGTTCAATTAACCACCAAAAGACTGGAAATGATGTTGTAGCTCAAAGTGGTAGCTCTCTAATCTTAAACAAAAGAGCTCAGAGACACCTAGCCTCTGAGTTCAAGCCCCATGAGGGACTTTTATATGCTCAGATGCATATAGAGATTGAGTTTTGTCTTTGATCCTAGCTTTGATTTTAAAAAAGCTCTCCTAATGCATAACACCCTCATGGAAAAATTCCAGTGTAAGAAAAACAACAAGTTTACCTAAAAAACTAATGAAGTAGGAAAAAACTTGGGAGTCACAATAGCATCAGTGGATGTCATATCAAGCATGAGTGTGATACTCAGAAATAAGGGAAAGACAAGCTATTGGCAACCTATGAGATTTTAAAAGTTCCAGTTCATTTGAATGCATACTTTGAATAGTACTTCAGCCAAATTACTCAAATTCTGAAGATATTAGCTGTGTACTAATTAGCACTTAGTAGAATATCAACCTTTTATTTTCATGTGGGTATACTTAAGGCGGGTAACTGAGCAGCACTGTAATCAGTGTCCTAATTTCATCTCCTTGAGAGACTGTACTTTTACAGCCTGTTCCCCAAATAATAATTAGAGGAATAAATTAAATCTCTGCAATTCTGCTTCAGGAAATAATGTGGTAAGCCATAAGCAAAAGAGAGAATTAGGGGAATGTAAACAAACTCCTCTTTTAAGGGAACTAAGATTTATGGTCATCTTAATTTACTAAGCAGTTACTTTGCTTGTAACTTCTCCTTCAACCTCTGTGTTGAGTATTATTGACTCCATTCTAGAATGACTAGACTCAAAAGTTACCTGATGTTGAAATCTCTGGGTGATAAGATGCTAGTCACCCATGTCACATCCATGAAGCTACAAAGAAGTAAGAAGGAAATAAATATTACAAAAGCTTACCCTTGGACAAATATAAAAAGGTTGGTCTCTATTTTTCCCTGAAATTATCATATTCTTTCTTTAATGTATTTGTTCTTTGGAGGAGACTGTCCTCTTAATTCTATCTGAAATGATATCTTCTGCAATATTGTGATGAATTGGGGGAATGTATTCCGAAAGTAGATACCTATGTTTTCTACAGGTCTCATAAGTATTCAGATGTGGTATGTGTGTATGAGCGTCTGGTAACTAGTATCCTGTTTAGACTCAAAAGTTGTATTTTTCTACTCATATAAAATTAGCATTCCAGAGACTTCATCATAAAAATAGAAAGGGAACTCTTTGGATGAGCTGTAAGTGAGCAAAGCAGGTATGATATTGAGCTAAAAAGACAGCAGATTCCAGGAAACAAATGAGGAAGAGGTGGCTATAATATAATGGATTTTAAAATCAAATATTAGAGAAATTAATTCAATAGTCTTCTATTGGTGGTAGAGAAAACATATCAAAATCTCTGAGGATAATGGAATTGTGCAATTTGAGAAACCTTCCTTGGTGATTTTTAAATGTTTATCTGCCTGAGAACCACTGAAGTAAAATTTCATCAGGTCAAAAATCTTATAAACTCATCAAGAAGGACAGAAGAGATGACTGTGCAATAAATATGAACTTTCATAAAGTCCATGGTGGGGGTCAGGAGGAGGTCTTTAAGACTCAGATTTAAAAGTGTCTTTTCTTCATAAATTACCATAGAAATGTCTCAGAAGGCAGGGCCTGAGATCCTAGGGGACCTGATTGGAGCTGGGTCTGAACAGAATCTCAGTATCAAAGTGTATTTGCAAGGCTGGTGTGGCTTCTCTGATGTTGAGAATTCAAAACCACATGGGAACAATACAGAAAAATTTTTGTCCACTCAGGCACATAGAGCATCCCCAAGTGTCTACTTTTGAATTAAATTAGATTTAAGCATTAAAAAGCATACATGTATGAAATTAGTTTTGACAGTATGTTTTATTTATCGAAATATTTCCAAAATTCTATTTCAGTCATAATCAATGGAAAAATATTAATGAGACATTTTATATTCCTCTCAATTTTGAAAATCATTCTCCAGATTGTGATAGCCCATTCTACTCATTGCATATCTCAATTTGGATTAGTTCCTTTTCATGTGCTCCAGAGTCACATGTGGTTAGAGGCACGGATCGGATAGTGGGGATCCAGAGGACAAACGCAATGTAAATCCTCAGATGTCTCAGTCAGACTCCTTTGACAATTTTCCTGAAGTCAGTGGCAGATGTTAGTGGTCAGATAATGAGGTTTTGAATCAAGCTGTCTAGATGGCCCAAATGTACCACAGAGGGACCATTTCAGTGAGTAAGATATACCCCCCTCTCCCACACTTTGCTTATCTGTAAAATAGAAAAATAATGTTCTTCCTCTAACTATAGTATGTGTATTAAGTAGATGAATGGAAAGAGGGCTTCATTACAAGTAGACAAGTCTTTACGTTGAAAAACAAACTTTACAACTTTGGGAGGGGGATGCGGGGGAGATGGAAAGGGATAGGAAGGGGAAACAAAGGAGGAGGCAACAGTGCTTGATAAGAAATGTACTCATTATCTTGCCCATGTAATTGTAACCCCTCTGTACAGTATTTTCACAGTAATAAAAAACAATAAGAACTCATAATATACAAAATGATGTGATTATTTTTATTGCTATCTGGTACCTTCTTGATATTGGAACTTCTTCAGACTCCAGTCTAGACTCATTTGCTTTTTCTATACTTTGTTTCAGAAATCACATTCATTCTAAGGGATTTAATTCTCATCTTTATGACAAGTCAGTAACTTTTTATATGTTCAGATATGAGTGACAAATGTACTTTATGTGAATTAAACTTTAGCATTACTTAACCTTCAGTCCTTCCATGGGCTTTAGTCAGTCATTTATGTTTACTTCATTATAGTCTTTGTGACAGTATTAGGATGTAAGCTCAGGGCCTCATGCTTTCTTACTTGCTTGCTTGCTGGTGCTCTACCATTTAGGCCATGCCACCAGTCTGCATTCTATTGGCTAGTTTTTAGCGATGTGGACTCTTGGACATTTTTGTGGGGTGGGCTGGGCTGGCTGTGAAAGATAATATCTGGATTGCAGCCTCCTGAATAGCTGGGATTAGAGACATAAAGTACATGGTGCCTAGTTCATTATATATACTCATGTTAATAAATTGCACGAGTTAATCTACATATTCACAATTCTCTTTTCTCAGTGTGGAACAAAGATGAAGATGGTAGAGGTAGTTTATTTGCATGTATTAAAAATAAATAAATAGATATTTGCCTATATGGAAATAGAATAATGAAACCTGTTGAAATTGTTTAAAGTGAGAAGTGGGAAGGGCAGGTGATAAGGTGGCTGAGGTTTACTGAGACACATTATTTAAGATGTGGGATTTTACAATGACATTCCTCCCTCTACAACTAGTATATATTTATAAAACAAAGCAATTCTCTTCTGATTTACCTAGCTAATTCTTGCTCATCCTTCAGTGATCAGTTATAATAGCATCTCTTTCAAGGCATCAAGCTAAATCTTTCTGATTTGGAGCCTGCAGGTCTAAAAATCCCCATCATAACATATCTGTTTAATTGGTTATTGGTTAACACTAGTCTTCTTTACCAGATTATAAGATTTATGAAAGAAGGGACCCTTATTATATCACTATATGCAACATGAAATATAGTCTCTGCTATGTAGAAGATTATGGAAATACTAACAGGAGGAATACATGAACAGTAAGAGAATACCAGAATGGAGGCAAAGATGAACTCTCTCCACAAATGAAGCCACTTGTCAATTGCAACACAATTCTGATCCCCTGAGCTTATTCTCAAGCAGGACTGTGATTACCACTATTACCATCACTTCTCATCACTCCTCCTATTCACTGAAGTTGCTATAATTTGGCCCACATTTATTCTCAAAATGTAGCTGGGAAAGCTTCCCCACTCTTCATGTATTTCCCAATAACCATCTTCAGAAATTCTGCCTCCCAGTTAATCTTGTTTTCATCCTGATCAAAGTCCAAAGGAGAATGTTTCAACTCTGTTACTGCCTAAGGGCTTTCTGTCCAGTCCATCTAGAATGCCAGAGTATTGCCCCAGGCAATAATAGAGAGGGGAAGAAGGAACCCAGGGGGTTGATCCCTAAAGTCTAAGAGCAAACTAAAATTACTTTAACCGGTCTGGGATCTCGAGACTTAAAAAAAAAATGGCATCTGAGACAGACAGTGCCTATACACCTGCAGGTGCCTAGGTTAAAATATCTCAATGTTTTCCTCCCATAAAAGGATGAAAGTTAATGAAAGTGCTTGTTTGTGTCTAGGGCACCTATCTTGTTACACTATTTTTTTCCTCTGGAATATGTATAAATCATTAAGTTGCTGTGGTGAGAGCAAGAATTTCAAGAGCTAAAATGCATAAAAATGAATAGCAATTAATTTATGTATCTTATATAACCTACCTGATCATTAAACATTCATACAGCTACAGGGTAAATGTGGGGTATGTGCACTTTGCAAAGATAAAGACACAGACATATTGATGATAAAAGGAAAGTATACATAGCAGATGGCTTCTGGTTTAAAATGCATTACTCTGCCTCCATTTCTTTTTATTATGGCAGGTTGCAACTCAGTATTAGGAGTAGCTTTTTTAAAAAAAAACTATTTGCCTAGATCCTGAATTCTGTACTAAAGACTTCTTTCTCCAACTCTAGTGAACTTTGAGATTTTCTGCTTCCTATTCATGGAAGATTTCAAACAGGAGGCTGCACCATGGAAACCAAGGTATTTTTGAAGCCATCATGGTAAAAGTACAAGTTCCACTTCTAAGAAGCCATTGTTTATCAACCACCAAAGGAAATGAAAGACTAAACAATAAGTCATGGTAGTGAATGAGTTTATATTTTCATATCATTTAAAGCTCAATGGTAGCTAGACTTGAAACAAAGAATTACATACTAGGTTCTACTTTGGCTTTGCATTCATTTGGAAGGAATTTAAAGCTCTGTTTGCACTTTAATTATGAGTTTTTAAGTTTACAAAGCAGTTTTACATTACTGGTTCAAGTCTGTAACTCTGTTAGCTATTTGTTCCAAAGATCATAGGTTGAATCTGCAAGTGTTGGCAACCAGCAGTTCTTTTTGGTACTCAGCAGTGTTTAAGAGCTAAGACAGAATATAGTGATATTTATTCTTGGTTGACTTATAAAACTTGTCACATAGATTTTTGAATGCTGAAAACCTCAATAAGTCTTCCAATAAGATAGGTAAGTTTATTCTTATTTGTATGATTAACTCATGTAACCTATAATTAGATAGGATATGTAATTTTGTTGTAGTTATATGTAATTAAATTGCATCTTTGTTGATCTCCATTTATGTCAGTGATTTTCAGTTTTAAACCTTTAAGATCCTATACAAATAATCTCAGTAGAAAGATATTAACCAAAAATGACACCTCCCCCACCTTTCTGAAAAAAACCCCACAATCTTGATGTTTTGCCATCTTTCATGCTACCTCCTATTTGTGATGATGGCTATGGGCTAGCTATTAAGGACTATGTTTATATGATCTTTCCAACATTGAAATGATAATCACAATCTATATATCCCATCTTTGAATTTTCTCCTAGTATCTATAGACCTCTTCATTCCATTGTGGGTTCAGGCTTACACCTAGATTCTGACCATGGCTTGATACCTTTGTGCTGTTTCTAGGCTCTGTTTTTTGTAATTCACTTAATTTTTATTGTGAAAGTAATGAACAGAGGGATTACAGTTACATAAGTGAGGTAATAAGTACATTTCTTACTGAACAGTGTCAACCCTCCCTCATTTCCTCCCAGTTTGTCCCTCCCACATTCCTCCCTCTAAGTTGTACAGTTCATCTCCAACAGTGTCTAGTATCACTGCTGAATTAGTTCAACCTTTCTCCCATAATTTCTGTGCTTTCCCTTCTCCTCCTCACATCACATAAACTGACATACAAGACAAAAGGTACATAAATAAAAAAAATCAGCAAAAGGTGAAAAACAGAAAAAATAAAGAACTGCAAACAGTGCAATTTTAAAAAAAACTTATTTTCCCCTTCTTGGAGTTCATTTCTATAAGCATCATTTTATATGATCATACACATATAACTATTGAGCCCTTATGATCCTCTCCTAAGAATATCCTCCTTTGGCCTCACTGAGTGAATATTTAGAGACCTGTTTAATTTATCATGTCCAAATGTAACTTTTGTCTTTTACTATCCATTGCATTTACTTGTAGATTTATAGGCACATTCTAATAGTTACAAATTAGGGAAACCATGTAACCTATGTTTCTTTGGATCTGGCTTACTTTGCTCAATATAATTTTGGGCTGGGAAGGTGACTCAGTGGTAGAGCACTTGCCTTGCATGCATGTGGCCCTGGGTTGGATTCCTCAGCACCACATAAGCAAAAAGAAAAAAGCTGGAAGTGGCGCTGTGGCTCAAGTGGTTGCACTCTAGCCTTGAGCTGAAGAGCTGAAGGACAGCGCCCAGGCCCAGAGTTCAGGCCCCACGACTGGACCCAAAACAAACAAGCAAAAAAAAGAATCTTGTACAATATATATAATTTTTTCCAAGGCTGTCATCATACCCATTATCTGCTTTCACACCATAGTGATGGCTACATCCCAGCATCATATTTATACATGCTAATATATTCACACCTTAAATTTGAAACCACCTGAAGGCTTCTTAGCCTTTATAGATCATATAGCTTTAATTTTTGGAATTTTTACTTAATACTCCACCATCATTCTCCGCCCCCCACCACAGACTTGTAACCTTTACACTAACAATTCTTACTACCATTCTAACTGTCTAGTTCCTATCCCCTTTAAAGTCCAAAGGGAAGAACTTTATTCAGTGGAATCTTCCTAAATTCCCATGAGTAACCACCTTTATTTATGTATCCCCATACACAAAGGGTGCTGGGCACTAGCTGGTTCTAGTTTATTTACTATTAACACCACGTAACAAT
Organism: Dipodomys merriami; assembly: GCF_024711535.1. Taxonomy (NCBI): domain Eukaryota; kingdom Metazoa; phylum Chordata; class Mammalia; order Rodentia; family Heteromyidae; genus Dipodomys; species Dipodomys merriami. The sequence goes on along the minus strand of NW_027202382.1, from coordinate 10,704,834 downwards.
TTTGAACATTTCGAGAAGAGTTGATGAACTCAGCTTCTCAGCTGTTGGCACTATTGATTTTTTAAGAACTGATCATTCTTAATTTTGGTTGAGAATTCTAGAAAGTACTGTAAGATATGTATCAACATCTGTGGCATCTACTACATCATAGAGATAGATCAGAAATAATTCTTAGTTGAAGACAACTGGCTTGCAGATAATATCTTAGAATTAGATCTACTAACTGCTTCATGATACCACCACAGATTTTTTTTACCCCTCTTTAGTAAAAAGAGCAAACTGAGGCTGTGTTTATTGTTAGAGTAAGGAAGACAATATTTTAGATCCTATGTAAGACCTATTACTGTCTCTGGAACCTTAAATAGGGTCTTACAGTGTACCTAGATTTTATATGTTATATTGATTTATCTTTAATATGTAACAGATAATTTCTTCGTCATATACCATTAAATGAACTTTTCAATTGTCACCTGGAATTTTTTTGAATACCGTAATATCATGGTGATACCAAGGGTTTCAGTTACTGACATAATGTTTACTTAGGACCAGAAGCTCAAAGTTCAATATTAATTGGAACCCTATTTGTAACTGTATGTGTAAAGAACCTCTTCTAATCCACCCCCCATCCTCTCTTTCTCCTTCTCCCTCCCCTTATGGGTTAAACCACCTGGAAAGACTACACAGACACAGAGTAGAGCCAATAGAAAGTCTTTCTCACCAGCCAGGACTACACTGGAAAGTCGGGTGCCCAAATGGCGGTCCTGAGTACCCTATCAGGGCTGCTTTTCAGTTAAAAAAATTATACCCTTGTTTTCTCAGAGGTGGAAAATATGTAACAGTTCTTTCCCGCAGGTGCAAGCCAAGTGGGAAGTTACAGAAATATAATAGTGCTGTAAGCAAGCATTGAACAAGAGCAGCATGACCCATTTCTATGATTGTCTCTATGACCCATTACCTAGAAACATAAATGGAACAGTGGATATATGCATCTTTAAATATCCAGCCATAAAGAACTGGTTTCATGGGTGGGAGTGCAGTCCTTTCTTTAAGATGGAATCACAGAAGCAAAATGGAGGTCCAGATGCTAAGAGTAAACCCAATTACTGATATACATATATATATATATATATATATATATATATATATACCAATTACTAATATATATACATATATATCTAATATATACATCTAATATATTTCTAATATATATGTGTGTGTCTATGTTTGCAAAGTGCACATTACATTGATCAAAATGTTAATTCAATCAATAGAAATAATTAAAGACATCTTCAAGCAAAAATAATAATAATTAAAGGTAGTATATTTTCCCACAATTTACTATTTTAGTGGATTCAAAAAGAAAATAGGTTGGGTACTGCTTGTAATACACATTTCATCCAATTGATAAGGGTTAGCATAACCAGCCTATCTCAAAGAGGATGTTTTCAGACCGAAAGAATGGCTATAGCATGTTCTCAAATGAAGGCAAGTAGCATTACATACCTTCCAGTGAATTCGCCTATTAAATACAAGGTTGAGAGCAGATTGGTAGCTTCCCCCTTCTCCCCATCCAAAATAATCTGGGTCCTAATCCCTAGATTCTGTAAATGTGTTACTTTTATGAAAAAACAGAGGAATAAATTCTGCAGATGAGTTTAAAGTTGTTTGCTCACTTCAAATTAGAGTGATGGCCTTATATGAGTAAGCCTAAGGTAATCTCAAGGACATTTAAAAGCAAAGGCTCCAGAAAATTGACAGTGTGAACATAATTTTGCTAACATCATTGGTTTAGAAGGCTAAGCAGCCATTCCTCAAGGAAAATGAGGGATCTTTAGAAGGTTTAGTGGAAGTAAAGAAATGGATTGTCTCCTGGAGCCTGCACAAAGGAGGAAAAACTGGTCAACATATTGATTTTAACTCAGTCAGATCAATTTCAAATTTCTCAACTCCAGAACCAACACATAATAGAATTTATATTGTTTAAAACACTGAATGTCATTTGTTATAGAAGCAGAAAAGTAATAGACCAACTGAGCCTTTGGTAAAAATTTTGTTGTTTCAAATCTCTCTTAATATAACTCCTTCAGGACATAAATCATGTTTCTGTGAAGTTTTCCCCTTAGTAGTGCTCCCATGAGAATCATTCAATAAAGTTACTATCTTACATCCGGGAAATAATGATTTAGCTTAAGGGACAGACAAGTACCAAAACACCATCAGTCCATTTAATAGAATAAGTACTGTGGGAAAAAGTACTCAGTGCTATCTTCAAGGACCTAGTCAGTCTCTGACTCATGGACAAAATGGGTCTCCTGGGCAGGCTTTTCTGTCTAAGTTTTTTTTTCTTTTTATAACCATCTTCACATTGGATCTTTCTATTACAACAAGGACACACACACACACACACACACACACACACACACACACACACAGAGGAATTTTGTTTATCAAAGTAGAAAAAGTCATGACACAAAAATAAATAACTCTGCAAAATCAGTTTATTTAGAACTCTGTGTATCCCAGGGAAATATAGAATGATAGGGACATTGATAGAATATTTATGATTGAGCTTACTTACAGACCCTGGTTATGCACTTCATGTTTTAGAACACCACTGTTTGAAGTAGAGTGATTGTAAGGGGAGGCAGAGGATTCTCAACTAGTTTTAATATCTTGAAGCATCTCACCTTCATTCATTGTTCCAGTTACACCATCTAATCCAACTTCAGAGTGGGGGCTAGGAAGTTTAAGCTGAGTTTGATAAATCATCAATCCATATATACAGAAAGTTAAGAGGTCCCACTGCTGCCAAAGCCTGTACTGAGCCTAAATGATCTATTTATTATTCTCTGCTCAGCTACATCTTGCCACTTGAATGTTACTAGTAGTCCATGTTATTGCCACAACAGAATTCCTAAGTAGTAACACTTAAAATCTAAGTAGACTGAACATCATGTCGATTTTACACTTTCTACCTGACTTACTACTACCTTGAAACTGCTGAAAGTCTGAGTCATATAATTTGCATGATTATGAAAAAACCCACATGTAAAAAGCTAAGTTTCTACTTAATGATTTACCTATAGCTCTTTAAGGAACTTCATGTTTGCAAAGGAAATGTAGAATCAAATTGGAACTTGCAGACATCCCTGCCTTGACTCCATAACCTTCAGCCAGACTTGTTCCATGAAAGTGGCAACATGCTAGGATCTGACTATCAAGTCAGACAAAATAAATGATGAGGTAATAGAATGGCAAACGAGTCTACATTGTGCTGAGGACCATGGTAGAGAATTAAAGTTAGCCTAAAACTGCCTGTCTACTTTGAATCCCTGTGTAGCAACCTATAACTTAACTTAGTATGAGTAAAAAGTGTGACCTACCATGATGTAATTTGGAAGAATTCCCTGAGGCTTCTTGAGTCACACAAGCCCCACTGCAGCAAATCATAGACTGATAAACCATCAGACATGTCCATATATAGCAAAGGTCCAACTGTCAGTAAACAATCTGCTTCTAAAAGTCACTTGTCTTCTCTCTCTAAAAAGGCTTATCTGCCCATGTTGCTGGGTGATGCTTTCTGAAATCACTCTTGGTTCTCCGTGTTCCCAATTCATGAATCATTCTTTGCTCAAACAAACTCTGCTAAATTTACTTCATCTAACATTTTCTTTAAACAACACTGAAGAAAAAATTAGTACAGGGTTCTCTAGGAGGGGAGAGGAGGCTGGATTAAGAGAGATGGGCTTTCTTGGAAAAACTGTGATTTGAGCTGTAAGTTCAGATATGCAGGGGTTAAGTAAAAGAAAAGAAATTAAGCTAGACATAGGATTAGTAGGAGAGAGTATTACAAAACAAGTGTGAAGCATAACCACTTAGAGGCTAAGAAATGGGAGCTTACCAAATGTATGTTATCCAGTTTCTTAGAAAATTAATGTCATCTTTTTGCACTGTAAAAGTCTCAGCTTCCTTTTACAATTATAATCTATGACATACATGGCCACAGGTTTTAAGACAAGGTGGTTCTAGTAGATCAAAATTTTCAAAGGCTCAGGTAAATTCCAAAGGTTAGAAAGTTTTCTTCATCCAAAATGGAATGACACCACGTCATTTGTTAGGAAATGAAGAGACTTGGAAAAAAGTATATTAAGTGAAGTAAGCCGGTCCCATGGTTTCCCTTATTTGCAATAGCTAGTATACATCTAGGATAATCTTACCAGACAAGTAGAAAAGGTCATATGTGCACATATGACCATATAAGATGATGGTAAGTGAAATGAACCCCAAGATAGGGCCACAAGAGGTTTTATCTTTGTTGATGTAATTTTTAATGTACTTATAATCTACTATGTGGATTTTTTTCATTTCTTTTGTATTTTCTGCTACCATGGTATAACCCTTGTTGTCACTATATTTGATTCCAGTACCCTGCATCTTGTATGTACATGTTCCTAATTTGGAGAGGGGAAGGGAAATAACAAAATGCTGAAACAAGGATACAGGTTGACCCACTGTAACATTGATATGTACAAGACACTATGTTGAAACACACTTTACAATTTTGGGGGAGGGAGGGAGGAGTTTCAGAAATGGGAGGGAAGGGATGGTAGGGGAAAAAAGGAGGAGGTAACAATACTTGATAGAAAATAGACTCATTACCTTGCTCATGTAACTGTAACTCCTCTGTCCAGTATCTTTACAATAAAAAATATACATTAAAAAAGAATGTTTTCTTCATCCAGCTTAGATCTAGTTTTGAAATGTGATGGAAACATGGAGTCATGGGCATTGACATTACAGACTGGAGTGATACACATAGACACCTGAATTTTTCTCTTTTTATAGTTCATATACAGTGTATTACTAGGAATATATTCACTATATACTGAAGGGGTTTAAAAAGCTTAGATATTTGCAATGTGATTTAGTCCAGTGGATGCTGAAATGAAAGTGGATGGATGCTGAAATGAAAGTTTTAAACCATCAAGTAGAGGTATTTCACAGCTGTATTTTATTAAGAGCTTCAAAACTGGAAGTACCACAGGATACCAAATGGACCTATTTCCTGGTGATTTTAGTAAATCTCAGCCCCAAATGCTGTCTATGGAAAAAAACTCTATTCCATCCTTCTACTTCTTTAGAACAAAATCTAGAACAGTTAGTGTAAGTTATGTATTTATAACAAGAGATATAGCTACAGTAGATATAAATAATGCTGATATTCTATCCTGAGATTAAAGTAGGAAGGGAGGATCAAGCACTCCTCTTTTAAGTAAAGAAAACTTGACTCCATCTCTGCCTGTTATTATTCAGAGTTTGGATTAGTTTATTTAATTCCTTTCCAAAGTTTTCACCTCCTCTACCATCACTTTCAGGATAAGGATTTTGAAGCATGAATTTGGGGGAAGGGAAGGAAAGACAGAAACATTCACATCGTAATAGAAGGGACAGAGCAGAAACAGAGTTTCAACATCCATCTGTCAAACAAAATCTAGAACAGTCAGTATAAGTGAGGTATTTATAACAAGAGATATGTCTATAGTTGGTTGGAAGCAATGGCACTGAGGCTGCATATATATGTTATGTGCTTCAACTGAGGTATAATTTACATATTGTGCATTTTATGCATGCACATTGCACATAGCAATGTTTCTTAGTATATTCAGAGTTGGTCACCATTACTACAGTAAATGTTGACCTAAGGAATATTTTTTTTCATATGTCTATCTCTCTCTCCCGGCTTAGATAAGCTAGATGTCACTCTCATGGTGTCAACTAAACACATAAAACTTGAGGAAACACAAAAATTCCTCAACTTATGGACTAAAAAATTCAGAGAATTAAAAAAAACTGTAGAGAGTAGAGAGATTTGTAGTGAGACTTTTAGTTTAGGGGCATTCTTAACAGAAAAGTAGATATTCATTTTAAGAGTGGTAACACATTCCACTTCAGTTGAATTGCCACACATTTCACAATTCTATTTATAGCACCTGAAACTTACAGTTAAAATCCACATGGTATATATATATGTATGCATAAAGTCAATATACATAGCTATCTATGGATGTGTTAATGTTCATTTGTTAATTTTCAGACATTGAAAGGATGAACTGTGATGCACAAGGAGCCAATTTTAACTTAATTTTATTTTATTTTCTGGTCTTGACATGTGACTCTTGGGAGTTGCTTCCGAAGCAGAAAATCACTTCAAGCCAAGCTGTAGGCTCAGCTATGCTTCATGGGGAAACAAAGCATGTGAAGGAAGAAAAGATACGATCATAACAGATAGATGAGGCCTGACATAATGGCCCATGAGTCTCACATTCAGCTTAGATAAAATGATGTCTCCTAAATTAAACCCTGTGATTCCTGTTTTTAAAAATGTGATATACAAAGCTGAATGGATGGAGGAAAAATGGATCAAGTCAAAACATATTTCTGTGGAAATCAGGCCTACATTGACTTCAGGTTTTATTCCTAAACTTCAATTCTCAATTCTACAATAATTTTATCTGTTTCCTTACCAACTTTCAGGAACTTTAAGCTTGGGATTGGAGTTCTGGGGGAGGGGGTCATAAATGGTGAAAGTAATTCTATATGCCAAGTCTGACTTCAATAGCAGAATAACAATCCCCTATCCCATACATGTTCACTTTAGCCATATAGCTGACTCCAGCTACTGAAATATGTATAGTCATTTAGAACAGTATTTTTCAATTAATGTACATTAGGAGTACTAGTGAGTTTCATTGTGGAATTTCCATACATGAAAAAAATTATACTTTGATCATATTAACCCTCTCTACTGCCATCCTTTCCCATTTCAACTTATTTTTAAACAGATTTTGGTGGGTTTGATATTGCCAGCTTTATACATATATCCAGGGGGCTTTGATACCCATCATTCTTTTTCTCCTAGGAAGAATCTTTAAGGAATTTGATGCTATCCTTCCTCTCCTCCATGGAAGAAATAGCTTAGAAAATAGGGACTTTTTTTCTCTTTTACTCTGATTAAAAACTATATAAGAAGCAGACCACCACTAACCAATTTAGTTTAGAGGAGACACAATCTCATTTTTATTAACCAATGAGATTTTTTAAAGTTTTACTTCCTCCTATAATTTATATGCTTTCAGAAAAGGGAAACTCCCAGATAATGTAAACAAATCAGCACATTCATAAGTGATGGCTCCAAGGCGGAGAAAAATATCTAAATAAATACTTATGCTCTTGGTTTCTAGTGTGTGTGTGTGTGTGTGTGTGTGTGTGTGTGTGTGTGTGTGTGTGTGTGTGTGTGTGTATAATGGTTAGAATGCGTGTATCCATATGTATATGCAAGCATGTGTGTTTGTTTCTCATGTAGCTGTTCTTTTTTTTAAAAAAAAAATTTCAGTGTTGTAGATCAAGCCAAGGACCTTGTATTAGGCGAGTTCTGTACCACTGAATTACAGCCCCCATCATTAGAAGGATCAAAGTCATTAGAAGGATATTACAGTCCCATTGTGTTAATTGGAGAATAGCAAATGGGTGTTGTCCCTAACCTTAATAAGGTAACCTTGCACATGTATAAAACTGAGCAGATAGCTACATTTAGTCATAGTACTTTTTACTGAAAGAAATTCCTTACCTAAAGATGTTCCCATTTTGTTTTATCTTCAACAAATTAGAAGGTTTTTCTAATAAAAGTACTATGAGAAATGGTGTATTAAACTATTGTTTCTCAGATTATAACTTTCAAAATCTGCTTTTGTATGAATATTGAATACTCACATACATAAACTATTAAATCTTAACAGAAATTAAACTCTAAGAAAGCCCTGTTAATTTTTAAATGCTTCAATTAATTTTAAAATGACATCATTATCTCTTCATTCCCCCACACTGCTTTTAATTATTCCCTTTTGAATTAGAACTATTGGCTATAATTAATTTTTGAAAAGATGCTATGTGGGAAAATAGGAAACATACAATATATGAGTGTTTTGCATCGAGATTGTTCAAGGGGTAATTAATTTTCATAAGACATAATAGGAAAATTTAATGAAAGGCAATTCTTCCTTTATTCCTGTTTTAATCCCAAAGGAAATCTGGATGATAAGAATGACTATCTCATTTCTTCTGCAGAGTATTCAGAGATTTTACTAGGGAAGGAAACCAGATAATTCAAGCCAAAAAGAAACTATTCAGTAGTGTATTACAACAACATTATCCTAAAAACTCAAATCAGGAGCATCCAGAGATATCACTCTGTCAAGTACATCATTTTCTTACCTATCACAAAGTTTAAGTTAGTGTTTTTTTTTTCCTTCCATAAATGATTGCACTCTGTGTCTAAAGAGTACATTATGGAAGGGTAATACATGGGTCTGACCTGTTTGAGACAAGAGATTTCAAATATTCATAACGATTTAATGTACAGTAAACTCTCATCGTTTGTGAAAGGTTCCCTTCAGGGAGCTTGTCAATCCTCGGATTCATGAATATTTAGCATATGCTTTCCATTGTAAAATGCACAAATGATAATGAAGAGAGAGAACAGTAGTCCTGGAAACTGGTCCTTGACTCCCTCTGCTAGGCTTCTTTACAACCTCAGGTGGCACATGCTTGTAATTCTAACACGGGAAGCTGAGGCAGGAGGACTCCAAGTTCATGGCTAGCCTTCTCTACATAATGTAGTGAGCTTCGGGCCGCCTGAGGTACAGAGTGAGACGCTGCCTCAAATACACGAAACAAAACAAACAACTTAAAGCAATAACAACACCATAAATAAAATGACTTCTACATCAATACCCTATACCACCAGTATTCTCTCATTGGATTATTTTCCTGTTAGAAGAAACAATTCATCTGAACATTTGTGATGTTATTATAGTTACATATACATAGGATTTACTAATATTTTGTCAGAACACATGCATGGTGGATCCAGATGCGTAACGGATTTTATGTTAAAGTGGAAACTAATACTCAGAGAAATTAGCCAGGAAAGTATAGCAGATATGAATCCTAAGCTCTCACTGAAAATAAAGCAAACAGAACATAAATAAAAATATTACATGCTTATTTTTCCTTACCTGTGTGTGTATGCCTTTGTGTGTATGCCTCTCTCTCTGTCTCTGTGTCTGTCTCTGTCTCTGTGTCTCGTGTGTGTGTGTGTGTGTGTGTGTGTGTGTGTGTGTGTGTGTGTGTGTGTGTGTGTGTGTGTGTGTGTGTGTGTGTGTGTGTGTGTGTGTGTGTGTGTGTGTGTATCCCAGAGGCTGGGAGAAACTCTGCTCTCAGCTTCCTGGATGCTACGATTAGAAGTATGAGCCACTGTGCTGTCTCATGCTGATCTTCGAAGGTCAAATTTAATGACAAGAGCAACCTAGCACTCAAGGTTAATGAGTGTGCCATTTATGGGAAGATTTCTGCTGCTTACTATTCAGTACTTTATGCCAATAGAGAAATTTTCCCAAACTAGGATCTAGCTTCCCCCCAACCCAGTCTCTCATCTTTCTCTTTTTCTCTTCACTGGATTCATCTTTTTCTTTTCATTTTAATCTCATGGAGATTTTTCAGTAGTCTGGAATCTCTTCCATTATCTCATATATATTTATCTCTTTATCATCATTGTAAGCCTGGTGCCTTACTTTTCCTGTTTTGGTAATCTGGCATAATACAACTGTTAAAATTTCTATCCAAGAAAGTTCAGCGTGGGGCAATGAATGCTTTTTAAACAGACACTCATACAGAATAAGAGGAAATAACACATTTCAAAGTGTGGGTGCTGATGGCTCACACCTGTAATCTAAGCTATTCAGGAGATTGAAAGCTAAGGATTGAGGTTCAAATCCAACCCCAAGCAGACATGTTAGCGACTCTTATTTCCAATTAACCAGAAAAAAAAGCTGGAAATAGAATACACATGATATCCTTTGCTTTTTAGATTGAACTAGGTGATTGTTATAGTTCAGATTAGAAATATCAAGTATTGACTGTTTACATTTGACCTAGTTTTTTTTTTAACTGAAGTTTTAATGTGTGTGAAGAATTTACTGACAGCTTTCTTATTCTGATGTACTGCATACTTTTAATCTCTAAAGAGCTTCATAGGGCCAGGTGCCAGTGGCTCACATCTGTAATCCTAGCTACTCAGGATGCTCAGATCTGAGGATCAAGGTTCAAACCCAGCCTAGGCAGGAAAGCCTGTGAGACTCTTACCTCCAGTTAACCACTAGAAAACCGGAAGTGGCTCAGGAGGTACAGTACTCGCCTTGAGCTGAAGAGTGCAGAGACAGTGCCCAAGCTCAGATTTCAGGCCCATGACTGACAAAAAAAAAAAAAAGAAAAGAAAAAAAGAGCTTCATAGGACACAGAGAAGCTTTAATCCAATAGCCTTAATCAGAATATGTCTTCCTGTTACCAATAGTTGTAATTCAGTTTAATGTGAGCATTTATCATGCTCCCTTAAACAACTCAGTCATTATTTCTTATTAGGAACATAGCAAAATATTAATTTATGTCTTCTAATTGTCACATTTCTGAGAAAAATAACTCTGAAAACATTTAAGAATCAATAACAGACTCTTCTCCATAATTACTCCCTATCTAATCTCAGAATCAGTTTATAGACACAAATCAGAGAGATAAAACTTCTCTTCAAAAAGTGGTTCAGATTTAGATCACCTACTGAGGCTCTGAAATCAAATTTCCTAACTTAAAGGATGCAAATAAGCACATAGACACTTGGTTAATTTGGATAATCTCAAAACAGGAGAAAGAATAAGCAATTGATCTGCAGTCATGGAAATTCATCTTTCCGTCAGTCAGGATTTCTGGCACACTGCAGAAGTTGCTTAGAATGGCCAAGGAACTTTGTTTTGTGGTTCTTTAGAACAACCACCTTTAAAGAAGTGCTTCATCATTTCCAGTCGATTGATGATTTCCAGTGGACATTGGAGATCAACATTGGAAAAAGCAAGACAATCTCCATCTCCTGTAAACATGTCAATGATGACTTTTATATCCTTTTTTTCCCTCTCTTTTCTTCAGTTCTGGTATTTGAACTCAGGGTGTCATACTTCTAGGCAGTGCTATGCTATACTACTTAAGCAACACCCTTGTTCTTCATATCTTTAATAGATATTCAGGACTCTGGAACAATGGAGGAAGATGAGGCACAGTATAGGCAGGGAGAGCTAATCAATCACAAATTTTCTTGTGTGAGAAATGAAATAATATTTATCTTACAGAACAACGGTGAGCAATGAAACGTGACAATGTCCAAATATATAGTCATTTTCATCACAGGTGTTGCTATTAATCTCTTCCAACAAAGGGAGAAGGCTGGCCCTTTCTATCCAGTGGATACAGTTGATACAAAGCATTTTCTTTTTTCTTTTCACTTTGAGACTGACAGCAGGTTACTATCACCGTGTCTTTGTGCCAGGAAATAGAGAAATTCCCTGGTATTTCCTATCCAGTTAAATTGTTTTGTATATCCTTCCAGGAAACATTTTTATCTCTTCTAGAACAGAGAATAGCATTCTGAGTGGGAAATATCTGGGCATAATTCAGCCTCAAAATTCAGCCCTATGTCCCCAAACATCATTTCTGAATGGACCTATGTGAAGGATATCAAGGTAAACACAGTTACAGGAAGAAGGATGAGGCTTCCTTCAGCTCCTTCTTCCCATACAAACTCAGAGGTCCTTGAAGCATTTCATAGGATCTCACAAAAAGGGGAGTCTCACAAGGTAGATGGTTTAGCAAGGATTTATTTTAGTATAATACGATAACATAAAGAGAAATAGAGAAGAGAGAGAAACACTTCCTGATTCCCCAAAAATATCAGTTGTTATCTGGATCCTTTGTAATTTTCCTGAACTGGGCATATACAAGTCCTCAGGTCCTCTAACAATTCCCAATCTTTACACAGTAGTCTTGATGGGTAAAATGAGTAAGGCCTACTCAAAACTCAGGTCATCTTCAGGACTTTCTTTTGCCTTATATGCCTCTTATCCTTTTTGTCTCTACCCATTCATGAAGAGTTAACAGGTTTTTACCAATTCCAAGGAAAATGATTTAGGTAGCCACTCTGGACTCACCTATTATTGCAACTTAATTTTCAGAGGAAGGGAGGGAGCCTCACTGCCTTTTCATCAGTTTACCTCCTGGTTTCATCTTCTGAGTCTTGCCCTTTTTATATTGGTTTAAAATAATATAATCTAACCAGTTTCCTCATCTATCTCTGCTGCCTCAGTTCCTTTTGCTCTTTTCCAGTTGAAGGACTGAGCATAAAGAATAACTCCAATTTATTGAGTAGTCTTGTCTTTTACCTATAATAGAAATTAATCTCCCAACTCTAAAATACCTGTTCATCCTCATGTAAACTCTTTGACTGTAAATACAACAATAAATGACACTATTTATATATTATCTTCTTGCTTACACTAAACACTCTATTTGAAAACAACAACTCACAATCCAACCCTCTCTCCTTTTGTCTTTCTTTTCTGCTTTATTTTTTTCCATGGTCATTGTTACTGGCAAATCAATTTTCTAGAGTCGAGAATGTCTCTGAAATAAAAGAGTTATTGAAACATTGAATATGCTAGCCAGAATTTGAGAGGATTAGATAGTGGGAAAAGTTCTTCAACACAGTGGGGCCAGTGAGCCAAATCATGTCTAAGGGCATGCTTTATAAATCTGAAGAAGGAAGTACTCTGATCGACATTGATTGTAGGTAAGAGCAGGACAATAGTCCAGAAGTGGTTGTTTTGGATTGACTGGAGTTAGCTGGTATGGAAACAGGATTGTGGAAATTTGTGGTTGGCTCACAAAGAATTGAAGATAAATTTCAATACAGACTTTTTGCTGTTTTCCCCAGGAGTGTTTGATTTACTTGATTCCCTTCCCCTAAGTTTTCCCCTCACCTTCCAGCTTTTGTATTTAAAATTTAAGATACTTACGATTACACTTTCTTATATCACATACTTTACTTAATTGTTTCATTATTTTTATTTCTGTAACTAGAACATGAGTCCCTTGGGGGCAGAGGATGTTATATTGTTTTCTTTGCCAAGTTCTCAGTGCCTAGGGCAGAGACTTGAATGATACATATTTTCGACCAATGTGTGTAGGATGAATAGGTACCTAAGTATAAAGTAACTAAAAATTTCCCATTATGATAGAAAAGTAATTTGAGTCTCGGAAATATTGGCTGCAAAAGTGACACAATGACTGAATGGGAGCCTATCTTTAAATTCCTCCACTCTTCAGATATGCCCAGCTCTGAGCTATATACTGGACATTTAAATCCCTTCATATCACACACACCTATGTGACCCAGACCTGATTTCTATCCTCCTATAACTGATGGTTAGTGAGAATTCACTTATAGAGATAATTAGAATAAATTAAGGAAATAATTTTTCATAGGAGGGTCATGAAAAGCCTTCTTAGGGGAAAATGACAAATAAGCATTTCTTTATTCTAGAAAGATGGAGCTTGAAAAGAGTTTGTAGAACATTTCCAACTCAAGGAGATACAAGTGAACGAACTCAGAAATGAGAAAGAACATAATCTTTCCTACACTGACCCTGTATGTGTTGATGGAACATGCTAGATGATGGGAAACATGCATAGGGGGTAGAAGTATAGGGAGAGGCGTGAAGTAAATGCTCTTCCTGAACTCAGACCACATCTTATCAAACTGTATCTTCATCCCTCATTAAAAAATAACTTTCATGTAACTGAGTTGCATTCATTAGCAAATATGACATTCTATAGATTGGCAAATAATAGTAATTAACTTCTGTTTTCAGGAATATCTGTTCCCCTTTTGACATCAGTGATAATTTTCACATCCCAAACATGGTGTCACATCTCTGACAGTTCCTAGAACAGGTACACTAAGGCTGTACTGTCTACTGGATGCATTTTCTTTGGCTTGACACTCTGGACTAGAGAAGGACAAGAGCAGAAGTCACGGGTCAGTGAGGAGACAGCTCAGAGATATCTCATTCAGATCAGAGGAAACGGGCTTCACACTGGTTGTGGTTAAGTGGGGCAGAGATCAAAAGTACAAGTAGACTGCTCCAAAGTGCATTGTAATGGCAGAAGTTTTCAGGCCTTGGTACTGTATGAGATACAGGAAAATGGCCCTCACGTTCTTGGTAGGAGAATGATCAAGACACTGAAACAGGAAAGATTGTATACGTTACCAAATGTCTGTTGTACCTTAATCAAAATTAAAATGTGAGAAGTGGCAGGAATCTAACTTAGTGAATATCCTAATAACTGCATATTAAGCAGCTTATTTTGTAAAAGTGATCCTCTTTCCTTTCTAGGGCACAAAAGAAAGAATGGTACTGTTTTATATTTTCTGTGGTTCTCCAGAAATATGTGACCAAAAAGAAGACAATCAATTGAATGTTACCTATTATTCCATCACACCTGTCACATAACATTTGGCAAACATCTCTAGTCTCTTTCTTGCGATAAAACAGGAGTGAAAGGTAAATCATGTGTTAATTACTGCATTAATTTTTGATATGTGAGCCTCTTCAGTATCTGGACAACATCTAAATGCCTCTGGCTTAAAATATGAATATGTTTTTAAACATTTGTTGCTTCCTCTTATGACTTTACTTCCCTTCTTTGGATTTTTCCAGAGCTTTATTTCATGTTGGGCACCAGTGATTCAGGCCTGAGATCCTAACTAATCACAAGGCTAACAGCTGAGGATCTCAGGGGGAAGCCCAGCCCCAAACCTATAGATCTATGAGACTCTAATTTCCCAGCAGGAAAAACAAATGTGAGTGGTTGAGTGCCAGGCTTGAGTAGAAAAAACTTCAGGGGAACATGAAACCCTCAAGCTTAACCTTTAGTACTGGTATAAAAAAGAAAAAAAAGGAAACAAATAAAATGTTGTTTCTGTGTCCTTTCAAAGATAAATTGCCTTCATAGGAAATTATAGTAAACTCAGTAAAATATACTTTTTTGTGGAAAATTTACGTGATCTCCATTCTTACTTCTACCTCTTCCATTTACAAGGTATCTATAATTTGTTGTTTCGTTCTGATCTTAGTTTTCCCCTCTCATCTGAGGAAAGTGCTCCACAGGATCGTATGAAGAGCTTTCACTGTGATGCATGGCTTCAAGACCAGCAGTCACTGCACTCATGGACAATTCCTCTTCCATTATCCCATTGCCTTTCCTCAGGGTTTCTTTGCTCTCTGAGGAATCAGCCCTCAATGGAGGAGGCTAGAAACTACGAAATGTTATCAACCAAGAAATCAAACTCCACATTCACATATTTGATTCTGTTCTTGGCAGACTGAATGTTTTGTGCACTTTGCATGGCTTTCTAATATTCAGTCTCTTGAGAAAGTATCCTTTCATATCCTAGCTCTTGGCTTGAACAAACAGAATAAATGCAGCCTAGCAAAGAACAGACAGATATATTTATGAAGGCTGATCTTATAGTTCAAAAACATCTTCTCAAATATGACTACAGAAAGTACACTTTTCTCTCAGAGGAAAACTTCGGTCTGTGATGGAGAGATCTGGTCTTTTGGGACTAAGATAGAGACAGACACAAACTTTCTCAATGCTAGAGTACCGTTCGGTAAATTGTGTTTGCCTGTAATATCAAGTGGAACTGCTTTGTGTAAGAGAGTCTGCTCACTTAAAAGGATAAGACTTTCTATCCAAATTGTAGGCTTTTAGTAAATTATAGTTTATCATAGAAATGGTTTAAAGCAAGGAAGATTGAGAAAATGGTTTTTTATGTTTTTATTCAATACAAAGCTAAAGTAAGAAAGCTTAGAGCCAGGCACTGGTGGCTCCTTCATGTTACCCTAGCTATTCCAGAGGTAGACATCTGAGGATCATAGTTCAAAGCTAGCCCCAAAAGATAAATCCAGGAGATTCTTTTTCTAACATGATTTTTTTTATTGTGAAAATGCCGTACAAGAGAGATTACAATTAAATGGGCAAGGTAATGAGTACATTTTTTTTAATCAAGCACTGTTGCCTCCTCCTTTGTTTCCCCTTCCCATCCCTTCCCATCTCCCCCACCCCGCCACCACACCAAAGTTGTAAAGGTCGTTTTTCAACATAACATCTTGTACATCTCATTGTTGCAATGGGTCCATCTGTATCCCTATTTAAACAATTTGTTTTTTCCCTTCCCCTCCACAAAGTATGCCAACATCAAATACAGTGAAAACAAGGGTTATACCATGGGTGGAGGGACATACAAAACTTATCTGCAATTTACAATAAAACACCAGAAGTCAAGTTTGGACTCAAATGGTAGAACAACAGCCTTGGGGTGGGGGGGGGGAAATCCAAGTGAGAATATGAGGCCCTGAATTCAAGCATGGATAATGGGAACATCACCCCCCCCCCCAGAAAAAAAAAGAAGAAAGAAAAAGGAATATCAGAAGGAGAAGGAAGAGAAGAAGGAAGACAAGCAGAAGTGGAAGAAGAAAAATGGAAGAAGAAGGATAAAAAGGAGGAAGGGAAGGATCAAAAGAAGTAGAAGAAGGGGGAGGAGGAAGAGGAGGGAGGCAGGGAGGAAGGAAGGAAGAGGGAAGAAGGAAAAGAAGATGAGTAGAGTATCTGGAAATTCACATGTACTAAGTATCTCATGTTAAGACTTGGTTTTCAAGTCTCTTCATCTTTCAGCTAGTTAGTTTCTAATTCACTTCATAGATTTTGATTTTGTTTTCTTGTTTGCTTGTTTGTTTTGAGACAGGGCGTCACTGTATAGTCCAGGCTGACCTTGATTTTAGATCCTCCTTCCTCAGTTTCCCTGGTGCCAAGATAAGTGATGTACTCCATTATGCACAGCCTACTTTGACATTTTTATAGTTCCTATATCCAGCGAGCATCAGTAATATTATACTATGAAGGAGGTATCTTCTTTATCTAGAGTTCCTGTTTATTCATTCACTCCAACACGTTCCCATATATTATGTGCTATACTCAGATTCTAGAGAGATGAAATTGAAATAGAGGTTGTGCCTGCCATCAAGGAGATCAAGAGATGACAGAGAAAAGCCAGGACAAGAGGGAAAAGCTAAGAGTGTGGTAGAGCCCAATACCAGAGGTAGAGTTAGAAAGATAATGAGGACAGTATGTAGCAGATAAACTGAATCCTCTGAGCCAGTCTGTGTTGGAGTTGCTAGCATTGGATTTGTACTTTGAAATATTAGCAAAATTTTAGCAGTTGAGAGAAGAGAAGGGAGAAATGAAAGAAAGGTATGAAAAGAGAGTACCTTGAACATAAAGATTGTGTTAGTGAGCTTGTGAAGCAGAGCAAGTCAAGTATATTCAACTGGCCAGCTGTCTCAGAATCTCATTTCCATAGAAATTGGGGTCTTAAGTAGTTAAAAACATACATATTTGTCAAAAGCAGCAGGATATAAAATGATGATTTACTTGTCTTTCACTTCAGTTATGTAAACAGATTTCTAACATGCATGCTAGTAGAATACCTCAGTTTGATTTATTTGTGGACTCTGAGGAAAATAAGGCTAGAGAGAGCCATTGAGCCTGTGGAAGCCTCATTAATTTTTATGTATTTGATACAATTAAGCAATGAGTATGTTAAGAAACCAAACAGAGCACCATTGTCTATAGCACATATTAATTATTTCCACTTATAAGAAATATATGCTCAGGAGAAGTTTTCCAGAGAAACCACTGTAATAAGTGTTGATGAATCATGTGAAGTTCTCATGCTCTAAGAGGGACAACACACACCATTTGTTTCTTGAATCTAGTCTTCTGTGCAAATGTGTTATGTCTATCTGAGGTTATGACTCCAGAGTTGTCAACTCTGTCCTGGCCAATTATGTCACCTGCCTATTCTCCATATTTCCTCTCTATGCAGAACAGACACCCAGGTCTGCACTCTTGCTTTACCTTGTGTAACTTCTCTGCAAGACAATTGCCTATTTTTGACTATGCTTTACCTTGTTCATTCATTTAACAACAGCATATATATAATAAATACATGTTTATATATTATATAAGCATATATAATATATTATATAAGCATAAATGATGTATAAGTATAATATAATATATTTTAACTATATATCATATTATCAATATATAATATGTATAATATTTATGCATATGTGGAATGTACAAAATACTGGAAACAAGACAGTGACCAAGGCCAGGCATAGTCACTGTCTTCTCTTTCTAACTGGTTTTGATATGAGATGTCAGAAGGAATTGGCCTGTGTTGGGCCACAATTATCTAAGTTGCCAAGTCCCACAACAAAGTAGATATAAAATTCAGTGTTTGTGAAAGTTCTGATAGATTGGGAGAAATTGATTACATCCAACAGAATGAAAAAGCTGTGCAAGCCCAGTTATTCTACAGAATAGGAGGAATAAGGTCAGCATGAGGGGCAGCAGAATACCAAAAGTCATCAAGCTTGTCTTCAGAGAAGCACTTGGAGCTGACTAAACTAAGTAGTTTTATTAGTTTCAGGTACTTCTTGGTGTTATGGTTGTTCAGCTTCTTAAATAAAATACTTAACAGCATTGATTAATTTTTATTATGATTAATAAGACAAACAAAAAGTCATTTTGGATTTTGAGATAAAGTAGAATTTACTATAAGAAAGTCTTATTACTGTGATAAAATAGATGCATAGCAACAAGGAGACCCTGCTAGCATCTCTCTGTGGAAATACATATTAACAATCACCATAGTAACAGACTCTCTAAACTTTCACAAAATGTATGAGCATGATGTTTTGAGAATTACAAACACAATATGATGGAATTTGAAAGATTTCTTGTTTCTCTACTTATTGTCTCGTGTTTAGTGTAAGTGGCCCCAATTGCTTATTTAAAAGTGCTGCATAGTATGCCTTAATCTTAAGCATTTTGCCAACTACCTTTTGAATTTCAATTTATATCTCATAGGTGCTTAATCTCATTGATGTTGAAATATGTCTTTCCATATACCTAGCCAGTTAGTCAGATAGTTATTTATGGTATACTCAGCTCTGGGATATGCATGTCATGAGATAAAGGAGAAAGTGTATTTAAAAGGTTCTACAGGTAAGACAGCATGAAATGAACCATAGAATGAAACTTAATCTGTTTGAAAGCAGAAGTACCAGTGAATCTTGTATAAGGGATGCCAAAGGTTGGGAATAGGAAGCAAAAAGAACTATGAAGACAGTGCCATCTTGTCCTTCATCAGTATCCTTTTTATCTATATCCTTGTCTTATATGGAGAATATACATTCTTTTCAATCTTTGTTATATCTATTTAGAGTCCTGAACAGTCCAGATTCCCTAAACCCGATGAATGGATTAATAACAGATGGTAATTTATTATTCTGCCATGAAGAAGAATGAAGTATCATGTGTAGGCACAGGGTAGAACTAGATTAAGTTAAATAATCAAGGTCAGAATATAAGTTACTTGTTTTCTCTCATAGGTAGATGCTAGATCTAAAAGATAAACACTTATAAATATATACAGGATGAAGAGGACATCCTTGTATTTGAGAGAACTAATGACACAGAGAAAAAGAGACCATTATCAAAATACATTGAATTAGTGTATTAGGATGACATAGGAAACTCACCAAAAATTTGAATAAGGCAGGGATTTGGGAAAGAGAACTTAAGGGAGTGAATCTTATTAACACAATAGATACCTGTGCATAATATCATGAGGTAACTTCTTTCAACAACCCACATAAACCTAAAAATAAAAATGATGAGAGTATAAAACAGGTCTTCCACAGAGATGGACTGGACTTGTAGGAGAAAGGAGGGAATGGAAAATTTGAAGGGTGAATATAATTGAAGTATTTTATATGTAAGTATGAAAATAGAACAATGACATTTGATGGCTCACTTTAAGAGGAAAAGGAGGAGAAGATGAGAGATCTATGACCATAGTAAATCTGATCTCGGTACACTGTGTACCAAAATGAAACCCCTTTGTATAACTAAGTGATTCTAACTCCAGACATTGAAAACATATGCATGGCTTATATAACAGGTAAAAAGAGGCTTATTGCATTGAAAGATCCCCTAAAGTATATGTTTGCTTCAGCACAAAGCAGAGTACATGCACCACTACAGGCCGGAGTGAAGAGACACAATGGTGTTCTATCTTTGCTTTGAAGGATAAGGTCTAAAGATGTCTTAAATTTTTAGTTATAATCATAAAATACTAAGTTATCTAGCTTAATGATGTGGAAATCATTTAAAGACCAGAGTTTATCCCTTTATAGTTCTTCCTTTCGGACAACAATAGATGTCCAAATAAGCCAGTTCTAGAAAAGGTGAGCTGAGAAGATCTATAAGTAATTAGAAAAAAAGGATAATCTAATCAAAATGTGAGTTAGGTACTGAGAAGGAAAAGTAATTCAGCACATAAGAAACAGAGACAACTTGACTCAGGCACTGCCTTTTTCATTTAGATTTTCAGGCCAAAAGGGAAACCCTACTGCCTTGTTGGTGGGAGTGTAAACTTCTTCAACCATTCTGGAAAGCAGTATGGAGGTTCCTCAAAAGACTACACAATCCCACTTTTGGGCATTTACCCAAAGGATCACAAACAAGGCCATATGAAAGCTACCAGCACAACTATGTTTATCTCAGCATTATTCACCATAGCTAAGATATGGAACCAACCCAGATGCCCCACTGTAGATGAATGGATCAAGAAAATATATATACAGTGGAATTCTATGCCTCCATCAGAAAGAATGATACCATTCTATTTGTTAGGAAATGGAAAGATGGAAAAATTATATTAAGTGAAGTAAGCCAAACCCAAAGAAGTATAGGTCCAATTGTTTCCCTTATTTTCAATAACTCGTATACGTCTAGGGTAATCTTACCAAACAAGCAGAAAAGGTCAAAAGCTATGTACGTATGGCCATATAAGCTGATGCTAAGCCAAATAAACCCCAAGATAGGGACACAAGAGGTTTTATCTTTGTTGCTCTTGTTTTTAATGTACTAAGTGATTTTTTTGTTTCTTTTGTATGTTCTTCCTCCATGGTATAACCCCTGTTTTCACTGTAGTTGATATACATTTTTTGTCTAATTTGAGGAGGGGAAGGGAAATAACAAAATACTGAAACAAGGATACAAATTGACTCATTATAACAATGAGAAGTACAAGACATTATATTGAAAAAGAACTTTACAACTTGGTGGGGGAGGAGTTGGGGATGTGGGGAGGGAAGGGATAGTAGGGGAAAAACAAAGGAGGGGATAACAATGCTCGATAGGAAATGTACTCATTACCTTACTCATGTAACTATAACCCCTCTGTACACTATTTTTACAATAAAATCTATTAAATATATATAATAAAATAAAATCTTTAATTGGCTCTTCTTTGCCTTTCTTTTGAGAAAAAAAGAATTTTCAGGCAAACAATGTGTGTACATTGTCTAGCCATTGAATAGATATGAATGAATCAATATTCTCACATTGAAATGATTATCACTCTTTTTCTCTTTTAATAATCATCTGTGGTATGGCTGACATTATTTGAGTCTTGAATAATGAAGAGCAGCATGTTTTCTAGAATATTCTCAGTGGATGTTTATGTTATCCCAAGGTTCCTTACTGGTAAAAAAAAATCAAAGAAATTCTGTGGCTCCATACAGCATTAAAAGCAAAATGTATCCCTCATAAAATATCCCTATCTCTCTATTAATTCCTGAATTATTGAATTGGATTAGATCATTGGTATAATTCTCATGTGACATTTCTTTTGTCCTTACATTTCAATAAGAAATAGAAGTTGAGCAAATTGTATGAGATATCTATAACATGTTATTAAACCATGTGCAGATAAAGAAAAAAATCTGCCATCATTCCTGAAGTCCTAAGTGTGGGAAGCAAGGCATTTGTTTTCATTATGTCAGATAAAGTGTGAAAGGAAATGCTCCTAAGAAGGAGTTTCCTTTTAACACCTCGACAACTCTGGCTGCTTTTCTTTATTGATATTAATTTACCACTAAATTGAAAATAATCTGCTAAAAATAAAATTTAAACTAAAAGGTTTTCACTTAACATCAACAAATCAACGAATTTCTAATAAAACTCAAGGAGAAAAATGTAAACTTCATTTGCATAGAATAAATCAAATATAAAATAAAATGCCACAAGAGAACTCCCTTGGCTTTTTTTAAGTAATATTTTTCTTGTGAGAATACTGTACAGAGGAGGGGTTACAGTTACATGAGCAAGGTAATGAGTACATTTCTTATCAAGCATTGTTGTCTCCTCCTTTGTTTTTCTCCTACCATCCCTTGTCTCCAATCTCCACAACTACTCCCCCCTGCCCTGCCTAAATTGTAAACTTTGTTTTTTGACATAGTGTCTTGTACATCTCATTGTTGCAATGGGTCCACCTGTATCCCTATTTAAACAATTTGTTTTTTCCCTTCCCCTTCACAAATTATACCAACATCAAATACAGTGAAAGCATGGGTTATACCATGGGGGAGGGACATACAAAGCAACATAGAAATCATCTTATAAATATGTTAGAAACAATAGCAAGAAGGAAAAAAACATTTGAATCCTTATCTTGGGGTTCATTTTGCCTAACATTAACTTATTTGACCTTTTCTGCTTGTCTCAGACATGTACTAGTTATTGCAAATAAGGGAAACCATGGGACCTATGTTTCTTTGGGCCTGGCTTAATTCACTTAATATAATTTTTTTCCAGGTCTTTCCATTTCCTAACAAATGGGGCAATATCATTCTTTCTGATGGAGGCATAGAATTCCATTGTGTATATATACCACATTTTCTTGATCCATTCATCTACTGAGGGGCATCTGTGTTGGTTCCATAACTTAGCTATTGTAAATAATGCTGCAATAAACATAGTTGTGCTGGTAGCTTTAGTATAGTGTTGTTTGTGATCATTTGGGTAAATGCCCAAAAGTGGAATTGCTGGGTCATAGGGGAGCTATATGTGTAGTCTTTTGAGGAACCTCCATACTACTTTCCAAAGTAGTTGAACAAGTTTACACTCCCACCAACAATGCAAAGAAACATAGGTCCCATGGTTTCCCTTATTTGCAATATTTCTGAACAAGCAGAAACAGTCAAGTAAGTTGATGTTAGGTGAAATTAATCCCAAGATAAGGACTCAAATCCTTTTTCTTTCTTGCTATTGTTTCTAACATATTTATAAGATGATTTTTTGTTGCATTGTATGTCACTCCCCCACAGTATAACCCCTGTTTTCACTATATTTGATGTTGGTATAATTTGTAGAGGGGAAGAGAAAAAACAAATTGTTTAAATAGGGATACAGGTTGACCCAATGCAATAATGAGATGTACAAGACACTATGTGGAAACATGAACTTTACAATTTAAATGGTGGGGGGAGGAGGGGAGGAGAGAATGTAGTTGTGGAGATGGGAGGGATGGAATGGAAGGGGAAAACCAAAGGAGGAGGCTACAATTCTTGATAAGAAATGTACTCATTACCTTGCTCATGTAATTGTAACCCCTTTGTACAGTATTTTCACAATAAAAACTTATTAATAAAAAATTACATTATTATGGTGTGCAACAAGATTTACTAATAGATATGGTAATAAATAATACCATCTTTCTATTTGTTGTCGACATACACACACACACACACACACACACACACACACACACACACACACACACACACATATACACACACATATATATCTTTACCCTGTACTTTGTGGAGTCACCAGAGCTCTCTGCATTAAACTTTTGTATACTTTTTAATTCTTGTGTTGAAACCTTCTATGACTCCCATCTGCTCTATGAATAAATCCACACTTCTTCCTAGGGTGATTACAAGTCATCCACAATCTGCTGCCAATCAATTTTTACAGCTGTTTTCTGCTTTCTTCTCCCCTTCCCTCTCCCTACCCTGCTCACCCATTGCAGTGTTGTTATATTCTCTTACTCTCATTTCCAGATTAAACTTCCATGACTCCCTGCCCAGCTTTTTATCAGCCTGAGAGGCAAGCAGTTCCCTTCATGTGCATTTGTTGAAATGTTATTCATCCCCCAGGCCCAGGAAAATATCCATTTCCTCTCATCTTCTCTGGATCAAATGTGTCATTCCATCACCAGGTGGACTTGGAGTGCTTTATTATAGCACTGTATTTCATAGTTTATTCTTGATTTCCAAGGTGATATACTCTAAGATTTCACTGGAATTGATTGGGAATATATGTTTCCAGTGTCCATGTAATTTATATCATGCCCAATATATCAAATATATATTCATATTTAGGTAGATGATACATGTTATAATGTATGTTATAAATTGCCTTAATAACTCCTTGATTTTATTTGGTTGGAAATTGTCAGTATAGAAACAACCCAATACTTAATAAATTATTTTGACTTTCCTATCTCATGTCCAAATGTAAATACCTGTGAGATGAAAAGCAAACTCTCTCTCTCTTTCTCTTTCTCCATCTCTTTTATGCATGTTTATTTGCTTGCCCAGTCCCATTCACATGGAGAGTAGCAATATAATAATTACCTATTGAAATGAGCTAATAGGAGAATAATCTCAACTGCTAAAATGCTCCAGTGATACTGCTTTCTGAGGTGCTTCTGTACATAAGCCTTTGGAGGCATGGAAAAGTGAGAGGGAAATCTGAAGAGGAAGAGAGAGAAAAAAATCCTGCAAGTCAGTACATGTAGAGATACAAGTACTGAGCACCATCCTTGGCCCATGCCAATAATTCCATCTTATTACTAGAAAACAGACTGGCGAGATTGCAGAACTCTTTGTTCTCTTCTATGTCTTTCTCTACGTTGTTTCTTACCTAATAACCATCTGCTAAAGATTAGATGACCTTAGTCTCCAATTCCTGGAATATGACTAATCAAATCAAAGTCCAGAACAAAGATAGAAAAACAGTACCTTATCCTCTGACCAAAAGGTAATCCACACCTAAAATACAATGTCCCCCCTAATTACAAATTTAAGCAACATACCCCAGTAGGACTTGGGACTTGTAAGATTAAAACTAACAGATATCACAAGTTATAGTGTTATAATGTCTAAAAGCTTTTGCCCTATCACTGCTAGATCATCATTGTATTTTTAATGCTCTGAAAATGAATTTTTACATATATTTCCTTCTGCAGTGCCTTACATTATAGCCTGTAATTTTTCCAAAGAGATTTTTTCAATTTTTTAAAAATATATTTTAATTCCCTTTAGGTAGTTGCTCAAAGGAGCTACCATTGAACAGGGCTGTTTGTGAATACAGTGCCTCTTGATCAAGGTCACCCCTTTTAACATTCTCACCCACCTGTGCACCCTATCCCTTACCTCCCTTTCCCTAATTTTTAGGTTTTATATTGAATTTTTTAACGCATCATGATATGTGTTTTCTCTTCAACACCTTCACCTCTCAGTCACCCACCCCTTCCCTTATTGTTTTCAGTTCTGTGGCAAATACAATACATCCTTGTCTGCATTCTACTCATTTCCCTCTGCCCCTTTCCTGTTGGCCCCTTCCCCTTGCAAGTACCCATTTACTAGCCCAGATGTCCCTCAATGGATGAATGGATCAAGAAAATATGGTATATATAAGCAATAGAATTTTGCTCATTCATCAGAAAGAATGTCATTGAACCAATCATACGGAAATGGAAAGACTTGGAGAGGATTATGTTAAATGAAGTAAGCCAGACACAAGAAACACAGAATGTGCCTATGTATCTAGAAGTAAGCACATTGGATGGCACCCAAGCCGTTATAAAGGAATTAACTGAAGTATAATAGAATCTATGGAGAATGGAAATAGTGTAATTCTTTAGAAAGACTAAGTCAAAGCCTAACAAAATGAGTATCAGTCCATGATTGATTCCATCAAATCAAGCTTCAAAATAGCCCGTAAAGGGTTAAAATTACTTGATATGTATGAAAATATAACATTTGCCTTCATTAATGCACATATAGATGTATTTTCTTTGTTTTTTAGTTATATCACACACACATGCCTGCATTCTAAAAACAATCCCCTGTAAAGGAATGTCTCACACCATCCACTTTATCATATACTGCCTGCTTATGTTCAAATTCTGCATGGACTGTTCCAACAGCTCACACAGCCAAATCATAATTCGACCAATTTTGTGATCAAGAAATTTTTCACAACAGCTTTATAGATTTTCTTTTCTTACAGGAAAAGGTATAAGACTTTTTTTAAATCCTCTTGATTATATCACAGTAACTGTCAGTGTAATAGCCAATAAGATGATGATGATGATGATGATGATGATGATGATGATGATGATGATGATGATGATGATGATGATGATGGCGGAACTGGGGAAAATAAAAATAAATGACTCCTGGTTTATCAGTGGGCTAATACACACTGGGCTTGACATGGAGGCTGTTCAGAGCTTGGATTTGTTCTGATTGGTTTGTGTCTTTTTGATACTTCAGTTTCCATTTTAACTTCATGCCATTGGGGCTCTTGCTCGCTCTCTCTCTCTCTCTCTCCCCCCCACTTTCTCTCCCCCCCCTCCCTCTCCCCCTTCTCTTTCTCAATATTGCTTATCCAAAGCTAAACCCCATTCAGGCCTTCAGATTTGTGCCATGGCATATCACAAAATAATATCAAGACATTTGTGCTAGATACATGATAGGAAATGGCATTGGCATACAGTGTGTTTGTGTTGTGAAGGGCATCAAGTTGCATGTTTCAATTATACAGAGAAAAGGCAATTTCTGGTAACTTAACTTTAGTGACTCCAAGTTAATTCTAGTTCCTTATACAACTTCCTCTATATGATTACACGTTTCTGGAGGAAATGGTTGTATGGTCACAATATGTCACTATATTCTGACAGATTTTTTCCCCCACCATCTTCCTGGGTACCTCTGGCATTCTATTTATCATTTTTAAGGACTATGCTTTTATTTGTTGTTGGGGCTTTGTTTGTTTGTTTTTGTTTTGGACAATGTCATGCTATGTGGCTCAAGCTTAATATCAACTGCTGGGATTACAGATGTGTAATATCACACCCAACCCATGTTGAAAATCTCAAGCTACCCAATTGTACATTTTCACTAGTCATCTGGAAGATAAGAAGTCAAGATTATGTAGGATGAATTGATTACCTTGGTAAACTTGAGAAGTCAAGTCATTAAATAGATCAGGTAATAGAGGCTGAGAAGGACACCAATGGCTCCTGCCTTTAATCTGAGCTACTCAGGAGACTGAGATCTGGAAGCTTATGGTTCAAAGCCAGCCCACGTAGCAAAACCTGTGAGCCTCTTAACTCTAACTAGCAAAATACCGGACTGGAGACATGGTTCAATTGATGGAGCACTGAGATAAAGAAAGCTGAGAGAGTAAGGCCTTGAGCTAATACAGACACAGACACAGACACACACGCACACACACACACACACACACACACACACACACACACACACACACACACACGAATGCAGACTAGATTGGCAATAATAAACTAGATGATAGAAAGAAAATAATTTTCCTCAGTTCCTTTGAACATATGAATTTTTTGCCACTAGATTTTTTTCTCTTCCCTCTGCCTTAGAGAACTACATCACTTTTATTCTCCTTTACCCACTCAGGAGCTCAACTCTTCTACAGTATATACTTAAATGCAACCATTGGGTAAAATATATCTCTGTGCATTATCTTTTATTAATGTAATTTTCAGTATTGAATTCACTAAAACTTTTACACTTTTCATGAAACAATGTCTATTCAATTGCAGTTTTTTTCCTTTGAAAAAAATTGGCATTGCAAAACCAAAAAAAAAGGTTAATTTTGTGTAAGTGATAGAATAGGTGATAAGAAATATTCTGTGCATGGGAAAATTGGTGCTTATAAAATTGTACCTCAAAATCATCCAAGTAAGGGGAAAAAGACATTTTTAAATCTAGCCTACTCCATTGTAGCAATACCCTTTTAGGTGTGATGCTTGTTTTATTATTAAAGAAATAATTCATTTGGTGTATTTCTGTGTAAGAAAATTAATGTGTTCTTTCATTTTATATTTTATTTGCTATTAATTAATGTTTACTAAGTCCAATAGAATCAATTTACAGCAAAAGGTCTAATAAAATAATTGTGCTGTTAAATATAATTATAGTTACTGAAAATGATTAAGAGATTCCCACTCTAGATGAAATAAGAGGGTGAAAGATTTGAAGGATGCAAACCATTCTTGACAGTCTTTGAGAAAGTATTTATGTTCCTGGATGATGAAAACAGGCATCTGCATTTGTCAGAGTTATTTGGCAGGTTGATACGTGATGCTTTCCAAATGTGTAGTGCTATAAGGGCTGTGAGGAGAAGAGAGGGAACTACTTCGCCATGAGGGCCAAATGAGGGGGTTCTTCAACCATGGTGACAATTTCCACAAGGGAAGTTAGAAGACAGGAAGGACAAAGGGCCTGAGGCTTGCACCAATTGCCAGGATATCTGGGAATGAGAGAACAGGTCTGTTTTGCTTCACAGGGCCATTAATGTTGACAGGTGACTTTGAAATTTTTGACAACACAGGTGTAAATTGCAAGAAGGAGGCATACATGGAAACTGTACAACAAAAAAAGCAGATGCAAATGAGTGTCTCTAATAGGAAACTCAGAATAGCAATCTCTCGTGGACAGATGGAAGTTCTTGATGTCAGTAAAGGTTTAGTAGAGATAATCTTGATTTTTTTTCTCTGACCTGTACCCTTTGCCTGTCTATTTAGTCTCTATAATTTTACTCCTGCTGGCCCAGAATCTCACCTGAATTCCCAACTTATTGATTTCTAATTACTGCTGCCTTTCTAGAGTTCAGCAATCTATCTGGACATTTGATTTGTTTTCCTGTCCTTTCTAGTCCCTAGGATGGTTTATATCCAATTCTCCACCAATTTAAGCCTTCCTATTTCCATACTAAACACACACATTTGCCAAAATCAAGCTACCCATTTTAACAGCAATGTCAATGTACATACTAGATAGCAAGAAGGAAACTGTGGAGGCATTGGTGGTTTAAAAAAAAAAGTGGTGAGAGAAAATTTTGCTTTCTGATGAAGAATCAAACAAATAGCAGTTGTGATGTTAGATCTAATGAGTGAGGGAATGGAAAGAAATTAGACTTACAGTTTGAGGTATCCTGAACTGGCTGTGCCTGCATTCCATATATTTTAACAATTTAATATACATGTGATTGTCACCATATACAAAGCATATTCTTATGTGTTGTGTCCTAATCCATTAAGGAAATTTTGTTTTCTTTGGTTACAAAAGAGGAAGACAGTTCAAGTGCTTTTTATAAGGTCATGCCACCATTAGTTAATCTTCTTTTATTATGAATGTGATGATGTACAGAGGGGTTACAATTAAGTTGGGTGTTGAGTACATTTCTTTTGAATAGTATCATCCCTTCCCTCATTTTCACCAGTTTTTTTTTCTTCTCAACCACCCAAATTAGTTCATATTGAGAATTTAGATCCTTTCTTCATTCATGATAAATACTTGATACAGAGCAGGAGAGGTATTTTGTGTTTGTTTGCATGCTGAACCTTGCAATAGCAACCACAATGCAATGTGGCAGTTAATCCCATTTAACAGATGGCTGGGAAATAAATGAATTAGCCATACCATGTGTACTTAATACAGAGTATCCAGGAAAAGGCATCATCAGGCCTTGCCCCATCTTTACTGCAGAGCCTGGATACTGCCACCTCGTCTTTGTCACCATATTGCTGCTAGGCAGGCACTGTGTAATAAACCATAGTTTTCTGAACACTGAAACTTATTTGCCATACCGATACTAGAGATATGAAATGACATACAATTTTAATAGCTCATTTTTTACTGGATTAGTTTGGTTTGGATTTATAGGGGTTTTTTTTTTTTTGCTATCTTTGTGTATACCACAAATAATAATGAAGCTTAATAATGAAGAACCAGTCACTGAAACACACACACACACACACACACACACACACACACACACACACACACACACACACACACACACACACACACACACACACACACACAGCATTTTGGTCTAAGCTTGTATGTGGCTGAACATAACAATACATTATTTTAAAGGGGCTTTGCTAGCAAGAAAATGAAGACATTTAAAGGTTTTAAGTTTCATCTTGCACACTGAGAACCAATTTACAAGATGAGTCATCCAGATGTTTGGCAATTCGGTGCTGTCACTGCCCAGTGTTTTCCCATGGGTCTTCAGTTCCTCTCTACCTTGGCCTCTCCAGAGCTCCATAGGCTTTCCCATAGCACATGGTGTGAATGGGCTCCAGAAACAGGTGTTCCAGAGTGCATTGCATCTTCTTGACATAATTTCATTCTACCATCCTCTGTTGGTTAGAGTCATAAAGGCCACCAAGTTTCAGGGCAGGGGTTACTGTCTTCTAGGGAGTAACAAAGTCCTACAAGAGCTACATGTCTAGACAGATTAGTGTAGTATCTTTGGGGAAAATGCTACCTAACAGAGACCCACTGCAAATCCTGAGCCTTTGCAATCACTACCAGAATTCTGTGTTCATCTTTCTTTTTTTCTTTTACAAGATTGACCTGCTTCATGCTGCTGTCTCTCCCACACTCCTTCTGTCTGCATCCTTCTTTAGTTGCTCACTATTACACTTCATAATGTTGCTCTGTTAATATTTTTTTTATTTCTCTACTGATGGCATTTGGCACACACTTAGCCTTTCTGAACTTGAAATTCTTCTATTTCATTTAAAAGCCTGGGAAAATAAGATGATGTGGGAAAGGGAATAAACAAATTTTTGTTTTGTTTTGTTTATAGGCTTCATGGAACTCTTTTCAAATCCCAGCTGAATAACTGAACTCTGAGCAACCTACCTTTCTGAGTCTCAATTTACTTTTTCTTTGATTATCAAGTAAGCATAATACAGTGGTCATCTCATCATTGTTACAGTTCAGCTTATTTATACAGCAACAGGTTCATTAAGTGGTCTGAAATATGTTAACAGTATGAAAGGTTTTTTTTTCAATTCAAGTATTACTTTGAATGATGCTCTTGTTCTTTTTCTATATCCAATAGTAATATTGGATTATTTTTTTAACTTTTTTTTAAACATATCTGGTTTCTTCAAAACCCATGCCTAGTCTAACATGTAGAATGACATCACGGAAGTCTAGTTCCTACAGTGATGGCCACGCTTTTTATCTTGAGTGACTTTTAGTGAATGAGAAGAAGGAAAGGTCTGCCCTTTTGCCTCCCTTTTAATCATTTTCTTAGACTAGAACTAGGGAAGGAGGAATTTGATTCATCAGGTTTGACTTGTGATTCTGCTCCTCTTTCTTTTTCTGAGTCAGGCTTTGTTAGACTTGGTGGGCATAGGGCCATGGGATAAAAGAAGAGAAAGAGGCTGTTCACATCACTTCTTCTGAAATATCTTAGGCTAGTTTGAGTTCTGTCTCCTTCTTGTAACCTCTGTTGAAGATGGACTTTATATTTTGATTACATGACTGAGGATATTACCTGGACTGGCCAGGAGCCACTCAGGTGATCCTAGACTGCTCTTTTGTCCTTCCCTCCTTGCTTCTTCCTATGGAACTAAGGGATTCAGGAGGCTATAGGACAGAAGTGGGCATGCTATCCCATGTTCTGCTCCCCAATATTTTGTATGCCCTGCACAAACTTCTCACTGTTTGGATAGCCTGCCAAAGGCACTTTACCCAGTTCTGCAATCTACCACGGAAATATCAGCACGAGGCACACTGTGCCCCAACTCCAGGGAATGCTTATTAGTCTGTCCTGAGTATTTGTTCACCATGTTTTGCTTCGATGTTATATTGAGGTAGGTCAGTTGGAGGGACAGCTGGAGACATCTGATTCCAAAGTTGGGGTTATCAACTACTCTTTAATTATTTATTTATTTAAGAACTGTTCTGCTCAGAATGAATAAATCCTAAGGACTCTGCTCTGGGCCTTTGTTGTTAAGAATGGGCATTCCACCGGGAGGAATATTATTGTTACCCTCCTTCCTGATTTTTTTTCTTATAATCTTTCATCTCAGCTTCTGTGCAGTCCTTTATTCCGTACCTCTCAGAACTGAAAGTCCCAGGGAATAATAAAACACAGTTTTCAGCAGATCTCCATAGGAGCTGGAGTGTTTTGTCTGAGTCTAACAAGAATTCACTGGAAGCCTCTCTAAGGTGTGCCCCTAATCAGTGCTCCTGGTTTGTCTCTGTGTGGTGTCATTGTGAACCACAGGGCTCCCTATCGCTGGGTAGCTAGCGTGTTTGGGGGAATTTGTTTATTCATTTCTACAATGGATGTAAAGCATTTATTGCCTGCTTGTATTTAAGTTAGATAGGAACAGCTTCCTCAGGTTTTCTGGGTATATTAAAATACTGGCTGCGAAAGCAGCAGTGGAGGGAGCTGTGCTTTGTTAATACTTTGCATGTCAGAGCCATCAAAAAGAAAGCCTTGAAGGCTCATTTGTGAAGATGGTGTTTCCTCCACCCCCTTACCAAGAATGTGTGTGGGTATGGGGTACCCTTCCTGGCAAGCCTATAGATCCCTTGAAGCTGTGACTGCTGCTATTTTTGTGGTAAACTGATTATTGGTCTTCACTGAATAGTCACAGCTCTATTAGCCAAGACCCCCACTGCTTCTCAGAGTGAAAACTGGGTAGGCTTCCAATTTTCTGTGCCCACTCTGTGCCTTAACAATGGCCCTACAACTGCTATTTTTCAACTGCATCTAGAATGAGATATCTATTACATTTTTTTTGGTTGAGATTTGCCAACTACATTTGCTAGCTTTTTTTGAAAATTATTTTTAAAGTGGTCTGTCTTTATTTCTAAAATCATCATCTATAATGAGCTGAATGATGAAAACTTTTTCATTTTTCTAACTTTGAGGCTTGAGTAATTTTTTCCCAGCTATTGTTATTTGCATCTCTACTGAAAATATAGATTTAACCATTTGTTTGGGTGTTATTTGTTGTTGTTAGTGTTTGTTTTGTTTGTATTTTATGGTCTCAATGTATAGGCCAGGCTAGCCTCAAACTCTTGACTCTTCTGTTTCAGCCTACCAGGTGCTAATATTATGGTCAGTATGCTCAACTCACAATGGATATTTGGAACATGGTTTTCAGTTGGCCTAAATTTTCTCATGTCATTTACATCATGTTCTTTTTCCTGTTGAAAATTTCTTTTTTTTTTTTAATTTCTTTTTTTTTAATTGTAAAGGTGATATGCAGAGAGGTTACAGTTACATAAGGAAGGAAGGAAATGGGTACAATTCTTGTCAAACATTGTTACTCCTCCTTCATTTTTTCCTGCTTTCCCTTCCCCTTGACTCTCCTCTCCCCCAAGTTGTAAAGTTCATTTCCAACCTAGTGTCTTTTGAGTCATCCTATTGCATTGGCTCTCCCTTTGTCCTTTGTCTCACCATTTCTATGATTCCACATCCCATCCCCAAATCAGATAACTTATATAAAAGACAAAGGGCACTGAAATTTAAAAAAAAAAAAAGTGACAACAAGGGGCAAACCAAAGGAAAAATAAAACAAAAGGAAAAAGAAATAACTGCATGCAATATGCACACAAAACAACAACAACAACAACAACCAAAAAAACCCTCTTGTTTCATATCTTGTAGTTAAGAGTCCATAATTGCCTTTCTCAGTGTGGTACCCAGCGCCTTCAACAGATCTGTCCCTAGTCCTCTTTCCCACTTATTCATCAGCGCATCCAGAGCCATCATATTCTAATATTCTAGAATTTCCAGTCAAAACTCATGTTGATACAATATAACGTCCTAGTTCCCACTTTTGACTAATAAGATTCAATCTTAATTTTCATTGGGTATCCATTAAATTAAAAAATGATAAATTAAATTCAATGTAATCCCTATACCTAAGTAACTAAAAATTGTTCCATAAACCAGAATTAATTTATTGAAGACATAAGGGGACCCTTTGATGTAAAGGGTAATGGATTGTAGGGATGAGTACAACTAGGTGTGGATAAACAATTTACATAGATATGCTCTCCCCCTTCTTTATCAAGAGCAGAAGAGAAAATAAATGTAATATGTAATCCCAATAGAAATTGTTAAAACAATTGCAGTTTCTCCCACAGAAGCTGTAGCCTTGGGAGTGACTTTATGGCCCTGATTCAATAGTCAGGCCTAAGGCAGTGCATTTTACGTTCCCTGCCCACTCTTCTCTCCCCCATTTTCCTTATATTTCTTCTCCTTAGTATGTATTCTGATTTTCATACTGGGTATTGATGACATTGCTGCAAGGACCTGCTAAGTAAGATGACTTCATTCCAGTTGGAAGGTTGTGTTCTTTTGCCTTTGCCTTGAAGGTTTTCACTCTCAATAGAACTTAGACCTGCTACAGACAATGGATAAGATACGTCAGTTCTGTTTACTTTGTTTTTCTCTTCTCTGCAAACAGAATGCCAAAAATTATATAATGTATTCCTTTTTTTTCTTATTGTGAAAATACCGTATAGAGGGGTTACAATTACATGGGCAAGATAATGAGTACATTTCTTATCAAGCATTGTTGCCTCCTCCTTTGTTTTCCCTTCCCATCCCTTCTCATCTCCCATCCCCACCCCCACCCAGGCCAAAGTTGTAAAGTTTGTTTTTCGACATAATGACTTGTACATCTCATTGTTGCAATGGGTCCACCTGTATCCCTATTTAAATGATTTGTTTTTTCCCTTCCCCTCCCCAAATTATACCAACATCAAATACAGTGAAAGCAGGGGTTATACCATGGGGGAGGGACATACAAAGCAACAAAGAAATCATCTTATAAATATGTTAGAAACAATTGCATGAAAGAAAAAACATTTGAATCCTTATCTTGGGGTTCATTTCACCTAACGTGAACTATTTGCTTTGATATTGCCATTGTGATTTCCCCACTTCACTAAAAATTAACTGATTTATAATATTATTCATATAATATATTTTGTCATTTAACCTAGTAAACATCCCTGTGAGATGTGAGTTAATGTTCTGATAGTATAGGAGAGAAAAATGAGGAATTAAGGGTTTAAGAACTTCTGAAGCAATGTGTTTTAATGAGTTTCTAATATTCATTTATGGTAGAAGTACACAACTGATGAATAAAACCTTTCTTTCAACAAACTGATAGTTGAGTGAAGAATACAGAAAACAAACACAATAAATGTTTTAGCATGGCACCTGTGGTAGATACATACCAGGCTCCAGAATGAGTGGACATGATCTCAAGGAAACCTCTGACAATTAGGAAGGCAAAGAAACTTACAGGAATAATGATCAACAATTAAGAATTTGGAAATGTGCAATAATAGTAGAATATACCAATGTACCAAAACAAATGCTACATAGTGATTTTTTTAAAAAATAAATCCTCTGGGTGTAAAGAGAATGTTAGAGACCTTCCATGAGGACAGCCTGCTACAGGAGAATAGGCCTGTTGAATAAGACAGGGCAGGTTGCTGAGGACATTGAATTGGTCATTTTGAGTGATTTGGCATTTTTCAAAATGTGTTCTGTTGGTGCCACAAACAACATCCATAATAAACTCCCAAC
This sequence comes from Dipodomys merriami, assembly GCF_024711535.1. Classification (NCBI taxonomy): domain Eukaryota; kingdom Metazoa; phylum Chordata; class Mammalia; order Rodentia; family Heteromyidae; genus Dipodomys; species Dipodomys merriami. Next base: position 10,669,215 of record NW_027202382.1, on the reverse strand, counting down.
TGGAAACCTGCAGCTTTCAGAAAGAAGGAGCATTAATATACTTATCTAAATGGATAATAACAGTTTAACTTTTCTCATTGTGAATAATTAAAGACTAAGTGAGGCTTATCTGAGGAAAACAAAATCACTTCAAAATGAACATATGTTTTCAACTTTTATGTTCTCAAGTTTAATACTTCTCACCTGAAAGTGTGCAGGAGCCCTATCTTTTTTTTATTGCCACTGAAAGTGCAAATTAGGAAGTTTATTTCTGTAAGATTTGAGCTTGAAAACTGACAGCATAGTTTCCCAGGGGCTGCAGGCAACTTTATAAATGGATAGAAGAATGACTTGATGTTGTTAGTAGGAAAAATTAATATGCCAAGTGAATTAAATTCCTATCCTTTCAAAGGAAAATTATTTTACTTACCTATCAACATTTCCCTAGGTCCTTTCCATTAGAAAGGCCACCTTTGCCTTCAGAAGAGCCACTTACGATTCTGAGTGTTAACTTGGATTCTCCTAATGAACTGCAGGTCTGAAAGACAGGAGGTGAAGTGATGGTTTACCTCCACTGGGGCTCAATCCTAATCTGGAAAGAGGCATTATTTTTAAGTTTTAGTATGTGAGGATTACCTCCTAAAATGTCCTGTTCTCTCAAGGACTTGTGTCTCAGGCTGAACCTAATATCTGGTGCATGGCCCTCTAATGCAATAATAATCCAGTGCTCACACTGAAAAAGAAGAAGTGATGATGAAGTAAAATATGATAAAGATAAGGAGATGGGAATCTGAAGAAAGTGATTGACTGTCAATTTGTAATGTCACATAAAAATGGCAAACAAAGAAACAGAAATCTAAAAGGCAAGAAGTTCCTTTTTGTTTCTCAGTATGTCTGTCTTGAAGCTTTCCCATTTTCCTGAAGGATTCTTCTCTTCCTTCTCAATTAATCTGTTCCATTGGAGGCAGCCAATCATTGACCCAACTCCTTAGCAACTGATTGTATATAAGGTCTCTAACTCAAGCCTGGTCTTTCAATCTTGGAAGTCCAAGTGCTTCCTTGAGATTTTTTTCAAGCAATGTTTAAGGACAGACAAGAAATAGTTTTTCTGTGGTATTGAAATTTTAACTAACTCTTAGGCTAAGATAGTGGTCATCATTCTGTCAGTTAGAGAAAGCTGTACCAAGACAAGGAAGATATCAGGCGAAGAGGCCTAAATAACCAGGGGAAAAAAAAGTCCTCGAAACATACAAGTAAATGTTGCATGGTTCCCAACATGCTAAATATCTGTGGTGTCAGGACTACATAAAGCACTCATTACTCAACCAATCAATTTCATTTTCTGCCTACTCATTTAGATAGCATTCTTTTATGATCAAAAGTTTATTTGCTAATACAAAGAATGAGTGTAATGTGCTTTATTTTAAAACCATAATCCTACATATGAAGTCTGTTCAACTTTTCTTTTCCTTCTTTCTGAGTGCTATCTGCTGGTGATAAATTTCTAAATCTTTAATGTGCTTGAGCTCTTCAACCAAACATATGAATCTGTGAAATTCCCAAACATAACATTCCCTGTGTTACCATGGTAGGTGAAATATGATTTTCTGCTCTTCCCCAACATATCCAAAGATGAATTTCTAAAGAATGTTGCCATAAATTAATGAGCCCTGGGATCTAATAGCCAAACATACTATATAGTAGTATAGAAAAAAAATTCTTCAATGCTTCTTTAGCTACTTTTCATTAGTGTCCATGTTTTTGTCTCTTTTAATAATTCCATTATAGCTGATTCACAATGTTATTAATTTCTTATATTTATAACCAGCTGAAGGAATAATATTTATTTGTTCTGAATAATGCAGATATCTAGCTCATTTTACAAGGTTTTGATTGTGTCTGAGTTCTTTATTAAATCACCTCTTTCTTTGCATTTGTTCTTTGTGGTTGCCAGGCAACACATATGATACTTGGCAAAAATATTCTGCAAGGATTTTTTTTTGCCTAAAATTAGTAAATGCACAGGCCCCTTATAATAATGGATATTACAGCTGTTCAGATGTAAAATTAGCCGCTCTAGATTAGGGTTATTATTTAATAGTATATTAAATGAGACTTTCAGTCCAATTGTAAGCTGGGTTTCTCAGTCTCTCACCCACAATTTGCCTATATTGCAAAGAATATCTTAATTCCTGATTTTAAGGGAGAATTAGGTGGATAAAAAATAACAATACCTCTTTTATTGGGTTTAAAAAGGTGAGTGATGATCAATGAATTTGTCCAGGCACTTTTCACAGCAATTCAGACTGCTGCTCCTAGCACAATGGTTCAGGGAAAAGCAATCTTTTCATTTGAGATTTCTGATTTGAGACTGAAGCAACAGATTCACTTTTACTCAGGTTTCTTTCAAATGTAACTGTATAGAAGTTGCATCCTACTAATTTAATTAACATATGATTGGAGCTGGAAATCCTGTGGAGAAGAGTAGGAATATTAATGAGAAGGCCAAGTGTGATCATTTGTGTGACAGTACTTTTCCATGTCAGTACTCTTGGTTTAGAATTTCTGTTGCACTGGTATTGTGGGAGGGTGGTTGATTTTACTTTAAAATTTAAAAGAGAAGTCTAGTATAAAATCTTTCTGATAATGAATTCTGTCACATGGTATTCTAGATCTGGTTGTTACACTGCGCTACTTCAAGAATGGATGTAGATTGCAGCAAACAGGTCAAGTTTTTGAGGTAATGAATTTCCTCAGTCAAAGACAGGTGAATTTAGGAAACGAAGGCTGTTGTGTTAACAGTGATGGTATTCCCTACACGTGTGTCTGACATTTCATTCCTTTTCACTGTATTATGAGCTAAGCAAAAATTGCTCATTTTTGTACAGATTATATTTCTCCCTCTCAGCAAGAACTTCTTGAGTATATAAAGTTGTTCAACTATATTTCAACATTAATATAAAGATATGCATTTTCAATTACTTCTGAAGTAGTCACCTCTGGAAGGGGATGTGCAGTGGTTCCTCTTCCTTTCACAGCTGTGTGTTTATGTCTGTGTGATGTGCATCCCTGACCTGGTGGGCTGTGCATACTCCGCTCCAAGAACTTTCTTTTTTTTATTGTGAAAATACCATACAGAGGGGTTACAATTACATGGGCAAGGTAATGAGTGCATTTCTTATCAAGCATTGTTGCCTCCTCCTTTGTTTCCCCTTCCCACCCCTTCCCATCCTCCCTCTGCCCCCCACTCAATCCTCCCCCCCCACCAAAGTCGTAAAGTTCATTTTCAACATAATGTCTTATACATCTCATTGTTGCAATGGGTCCACCTGTATCCCTGTTTAAACAATTTGTTTTTTTTCCTTCCCCTCTCCAAATTATACCAACATCAAATACAGTGCAAACAGGTTTATACCGTGGGCAAGGGACATACAAAGCAACAAAGAAATCATTTTATAAATATCTTAGAAATCGTTGCAAGGAAGAATCACCATTTGAATCCTTATCTTGGGGTTCATTTCACCGAACATCAACTTATTTGACCTTTTCTGCTTGTCTCAGACATACTAGTTATTGCAAATAAGGGAAAGCATGGGAACTATGTTTCTTTGGGCCTGGCTTACTTAAGATAATTTTTTCCAAGGCTTTCCATTTCCGAACAAATGGGGCAATGTCATTCTTTCTGATGGAGGCATAGAATTCCATTGTATATATATACCACATTTTCTTGATCCATTCATCTACTGAGGGACATCTGAGCTGGTTCCATATCTTAGCTATGGTAAATAATGCTGCAATAAACATAGTTGTGCCGGTAGCTTTAGTATGGTCTTGTTTGTGATCATTTGGGTAAATGCCCAAAAGTGGGATTGCTGGGTCAGAGGGGAGCTCTATGTGGAGTCTTTTGAGGAACCTCAAAAGACCGAAGTGGTTGAACAAGTTTACCCTCCCACCAAAAATTCAGCATGGTTCCCTTCTGTCCACATCCCCTCCAGCATCTGTTGTTATTAGAGTTCTTGATTATAGCCATTCTAACTGGGGTGAGATGGTATCTCAATGTTATTTTGATTTGCATTTCTTTTATGGCTAGGGAGGTTGAGCATTTCTTCATGTGTCTATTGGCCATCCTTCTTTCCTCTTCAGAGAAATTTCTCTGTAAGTCTTTAGCCCACTTATTTATTGGGCAGTTGTTTCTTTGAGGATTTAAGTTTTTGAGCTCCAGGTATATTTTAGATGTGAGACCCCTTGTCCATTGTATGGCTAGTGAATATCTTCTCTCAATCCATGGGCTTTCCTTTGATTTTGCTAGCTATGTCCTTTGCCATGCAGAAGCTCTGCAACTTCATGCAATCCCGTTTGTCCAACCTTTCTTTGATTTGTTGTGTTTCTGGGTCTCTATTAAGAAAATTTCGGCCTATGCCAAGGAGACCTAGGGTTTCTCTTATTCTGTCCTGTAATATTTTCAGAGTGTAATATTTTCGAGGTATTTGATCCATTTGGAGTTAATTCTGGTGCAGGGTGATATATAAGGATCTATCTTTAGTTTTCTGCAAGTGATTAACCAGTTTTGCCAGCACCATTTACTGAAGAAGCTGTCTTTCTTCCATTCTATTTTTTTAGCTCCCTTATCGAAGATTAGATGGTTATAGGTCTGTGGATTCTGGGTTTTCAATACTATGCCATTGGTCCTGAGGTCTGTTCTTGTGCCAGTACCAAGAACTTTCTGTAGAAACTAAAGTCACTGATAGAGGTGACCTGGTCTCTGCAGCATCTTCCACTAGTAACATTTAGGTTTTGTTTTTGTTGTTGTTGTTGTTAATTTTGTTGGTCATGGCCCTTGAACTCTGGGCCTGAGTGCTGTCCCTCAGCTCTTCAGCTAAAAGCAAGTGGTCTACCACTTGAGCCACAGTGCCACTTTCAACTAGTAACATTTAGGAACTAAAATTTGACTTTAGTTTTCATTTTCTTCACTTGTTCCTGCTCTCTGTCTAACCATTAGGGAAGTGCATTTTAAGTGATACTTGGCAATCATGGTATAGTTTAAGTTAGCATTACTCAGGAATCTGATTCCCACCTATAAGTACACCTATCTATGCTCCCAAAGTGATTTAGTCATTCCAGAGTTTTTTAATCCATTAGTTTCCTTGTGATTCTTAAAGTGTGTGTGTGTGTGTGTGTTCGTGTGTGTATGTGTGTGTGCACTTGGATGTGCATAAAATAGAAAGATATAGTTCAATCCATATTGCTTTCTTTTTTATATATTGCTTACTGGAGGTTTGAACTCATAATCTCCTACTTGCTAGGCAGGCATTCTGCTACTTGACCCACAACTCCAGTGCCATCATTTTTCTTAACTTAAGAGATAGTCAGTTATTATCAGGGTGGCTGGTTTAAAAATACCTAAATGATTTAACATGTTTCAAATGAACTCATTCCCCAGCTAATACATTTTCACATTTTCCTTTTCACATATTCACATTCTTTTTCATAGCATTTCTACAGCTAAAAGTCTGGCTTCATTCTTAACTTCACTCTCTTTTCTGTCCCCAAAATAATTATAAATATTTTCAAAAACCATCTTATCTTTTCCCATTCTATTGTCTGTACCAAAACACTGTTCGATAATGGCTTCATCTTTAAAGCCAACTGTGTTTATCAAGACCCTTCCTCATTATGAAAGGTTGAAAGGGAAATAGTGCATTTATATTGTTCACAGTAATGCAGGGATATTTTAAATAAAGCATAAATAATTGATTGTATTAAAAAATGTATTATTAGGAGACAAAGAAGGAAGTATGATTTCTGACTTAAATATTAACAATTGGTTATTATATAATAGGACTACTAACAACCATCCTTTTTTACAGGGAGGGAGAACTATTATCTCCATTTACAACTTTTGAAGTTACTTATAGTTTATATATTTACCAAATCCAAAGAATTGGAAAAATTCTACTATCTCAATGCCTGACTTTAAATATGATCTTCTAACTGTTCTATTTTCCATAAGTGAAATGAACTTCCATCTCTTGCTTTTTAAAATGATTTTCATCCCTTTCTTTGGCCTGAATTAATTATGAATAATGCTTGAGAGAGTTAGTACTTGGCAGAAGATGAGCTGCAGTATTAGACCTCCCCTTCTCCCTGACACAGAATACTTTAGTATTACAAGGACATTTGGCACTAGAGAATTCTGACCAAAAAAAACCCAGTTATTGCAAAATATGTGAGAGGTTATATTCGACCACTGATTGATATCATTCATTTCATCCAAGATTAAAAAGTTTATTGATTGCCTGAAAATAATATGATAATTTGAGTTTAAAAACAGGTGGAAATCTATACTAGAAAACATTGTCAGGCCCATGTACCAGAGTGAATGGCACATTTTATGTTTCCTCATTATGGCTTAAAAAGAGAGAGGGAAGAAGAAGGAGAAGAGAGGTAAGAAAAAAAGTAAAATATAAAAGTTTGTTTAGCATAGAATTTAACTCTGGGAACATAGAGCTGAAAAGCAACAATAAATTGAGAAGTTAATAGAGGAGAAAGGTAGAGATAGCAAAAGCAAACTCTTTGGCAGTTAAAAGGAAGGAAATTACAAAGTAGCTCAAGGGAGACAGAATTGATTAAAAACAAAAACAATCTTCCACAAACAATGAGAATACATTCTGAAGACAAGATAATAAACTTGTGGTTATTAACACAGTTACTTTGTTAATGGTTCTTATTTAGCCCATAATGGCTCCTTTGCTAAAGCAATGTTTATATGTAGTTACAATGTATCCATACCAATGATTTCTCTCACCTGACAGCTACCATGTAATAAGATACTGCATTGTGGGATGAATCATGGAAAGAATTGTGAGAAATCTAAGATCTTGCAGATGACAGATGTGCCTTGATCATTTCAGCAGATGTTATTTCCTGGAGGCAATGCATTTATCCATAGTCTATTTGCAATGTGTCCATTATCTGAGTGCAGCAATATGTATATCAAAATTGAGGAGCATGGAGGGTTTTAAAAAAGGTAAAGAAGTATTCTGGTCTCTCTTTTTGAGTGTTTACATAATTAGGAAGACTCATATTTCTAATGACTGATTATTTAATGTGCATTTCTAAAGATTGCTTATTTTCTGTGCATTTTTGTTTTTAATTGATACATAAGAGATAAAATTGAATATAATTGTGTATATATGAGAAATATATACACATATATACAATGTAGAAATAAATATATATGTGCATTTCTGGATCATATGGTAGGGTTTTTTTAGAAAGCTCTATACATTTTATATGTGGTGATTATAGTTTATGAAGCCAAGAGTAAGCAAAATTTTCTGTCCACATCTTCAGCCTTTTTCATAATAGTCATTCTTACTGAGGTGAGAAGTCATACCTGACTGTCATTTTGATTTGCATTTCCATGATGATTGGTGATGTTCAGCACATTTTTCATTACCTGTTACCTGTTAGTTTGTCTTATTTCAAGAAATGTTGATTTCAGTCTATTTCTAATAATTACTTTTTTCTTTTCTTTTTTTCTTTTATTTTAGATCTGGTACTGGGGGTTGAATTCAGGGCCTTACATGCTCTCACTTTGATTACTCATGGTTGGCTCTCTACTACTTGAGCCAAATCTCTAACTCTGGTTTGGGTTAGTCTCTTAGATTTTCTTGTTGAGCTAGCTATAAACTATGATTTTCCAGGGCTCAGGTTCCTGAGTAAAAAAGATCACAGGCATGAGCTATTGAGGCCCGCCTTACTAATTATGCTTACTGATTTGCCATTAGATTTTGTACATTCTATATATTCTTTATATCATATTCTTTTATTTTTGTAACAAAGTGACACCCCATTATCCCACAGGACATTGCTCAAGCCCCTCCCAGCAGGCAACAAAATCTACTGGTGCTGATGTTCTTTATTTAAAACAATGTAGTATTTTCATATTTACACATTACCATGTACTCTAGGTAATTGGTGGATTCTTTGTAATGCCTAATCCAAAGTAATTATTGAGGAAACAGTTGTTATAATTCACTGACTGTTCCATGGAAATTCAGTACTTTTTTCAATATTTTTATCTGAGTATGGCTAAATCTGTGGGTGCAGAATTTTTAGATAGCTAAGGCCCTGGATAATTTACAAACATTTCTAGTCTATCTCATGTGAGTAAATGGGAGGTACCTAATAATTTAGCTTGTGTGACTAAATCTATATCAACAGAGAGAACACAAGATAAATAGAGCCATCTGACACAGTGATACAGTGGTTATCTGCTGACCCAGAATTAGCTCTGTGCCTGCCCTGGAAACTAACTAGATGACTTCCTGAACTTAAGGGCAGCCAGCTCATGAGTATGGGTAAGTCAGTCTGAGGATGTCCAAATCCTGGACTGCAAAAACAGAAGCTCCTGTCTGAACAGCCACTTCATATCCTATTCGTGTTTTGAATAAAACATTATATGCTGGCACCCACTTTCACTTTGATTTTGTTTTCCTTCCCTTTGTCATTCTGACTCATTGAAATAAAAAATAACCACTCTCAAATTGATTGTCCTACTGTTTTGATTTATTTTCTTGATTTTGTTATTGTTGTTTTGTTATTGTGTTTATTATATTTCAAATGCAAACCTGAGAAACCTTGCGTGTTTGTGGCAAGGTTCCTTTACTCTTGGAATGACTGCTCAAATTTTTTTAATGGTTTCATTGATTAATTTTGGTAGGGTCTTTATTCTCCCTCTTGAAATTTGCATTTCATCCATGAGGACTATGAAGATAAGTCTACAGTATACAAAACTTAGTTATAAAACTTTAGAATTGTGAAACTTCAGAACTATAAAACCAGGAAAACAGGATCATCACACACTTTAATCATAGATGTCTTAACCAATGTCCTAACCAAGGGAAATGACCCTAGGTGCAGGTGGCTCAAGCCTATAATCCTAGCTAGTCATGAGGCTGAGCTCTGAGGGCCCAGGTTCAAAGCCAGCCTTGGCATAAAAATCCATGAGACTCTTATCTCCAATAAACTACAAAAAAGGCCAGGAGTGTAACTGTGAGCCAAATGGTAGAATGCTAGTCTTGAGCAAAAGAATCTGAGGGATAGTGCTCAAGCCCTGAGTTCAAGTCCCAATACTAGCACACACAAAAATTTAGAGCACTGAGAGAAGACTCCTCTGTAAGGCTTGTAACATTCTATCTCTCCTACTTTAAATAGAGCCACCCTACTTTTTCCTAGTTTATTTTGTTACTGATCTCCAACCATACTAATTAAGGTAAATATGGTGTATATTACTGTCTTATAAAATGAACACTAACTTTGAAAACTGTGTAGTTAATTCCAATCTTTATAGTATAGTTAAGAGAACTGTTGCTGGGATAGTGTAAGAAATACATTGTGGAAAAAAATTATTATGATTTCAGACAGCTCCAAATTGCTGGCCATGTAAGTTTGTTTTACCTTTATAAAATTATATAATATAGCCATGAATGAATAATCTTCCCTTTCATGTTTACATTCAAGATGGCATGAGAAGTACCACTAGAGATATCTTCAAAATTCACTGAGTGATTTGTTTCTGGTGTTGGAGCCTTTGGCAATAGCACTTGTCAATGTTAAGAGAAAATAACATAATATGAATAATAAATGACTTATTTATAGTTTTGGCCAAACTGTGGAGAGAAAAATTCTCCATCTCTTTGTTTTGCCCAAAGCAGTATTACAATTTACAGGAAAGACAGGAAAAAAGCCAAGAAATAGGCATGTGTCAATTTAGCTGTAGGTCCAGTTACCAAAATTGAGAGTTGGTTTTTCCTCTGGCATCAGGAACCGTGGCTCTTGAGAGGGACTATTTTCAATTTTAGCATGGTATTTCCTGCAGGGTTCCTAATTGCTTTGGGCCTTTTACACAGTTCCATGTAGGATTCTGGGGAAAATGTTCAGTAAAAATGGCAGCAGACTTGTTACAAATAGACACTGTAGATATTTCTGGACTCTATATTTGGCCCCGGTTTCTCTTTACATTTTCATTTAATATCAGTTTACCCACATTAGGGTCTTTATAACCATGCTGAATATGATTAAATGTAGTGAAGCTTTTCTGATCTAGGCTTTTCTGTTTTCTAGATTGGAATATTTCTCATGGATGGCTGCATTAATTTTGTTTTTGTTTCAGCTCAGAAACTTTCTTTGATTATTTAATCTAAAATACACTCTTCTAATTGTTATAACTTTACTCTGATTATTTACAGTATTTGTGAGAAAATATAATTACCTTATTTACTGCTTTACTTATTCTCTGTGCAAAGAATCATGTTATTTTTTCTACCTTTCTCAATACTATAGTTTTGTATCTGGCAACATGCTTATTAAATATTTATCAGACAGAAAGATGAAAGGAAGGAAGGAAGACAGGAAAGAATATGGAAGTAAATACAGGGAGGAAGGAAAGAAGCAGGAAGGAAGGAAGGAAGGAAAGAAGGAAGGAAGGAAGGAAGGAAGGAAGGAAGGAAGGAAGGAAGGAAGGAAGGAAGGAGGGAAGGAAAAAGGGAGGAGGAAGGAAGGAAGGAAGGAAGGAAGGAAGGAAGGAAAGAGGAAGGAAGGAAGGAAGGAGGGAAGGGAGGCAGGAAGACACTAAGGGAGGGATATTATATCTCATTTTCCTCTGAAGTGTCAATGCCACTATTGCAAAGGAAGACATATCAGAAGTAATTGAGTAGACTTTAGATAAACTGACAAATAATAACATCTACTCTGTTGGATTCCAAAATCCACCTCAATAGAATTATCCAGGACCTCAAAGCCACTGCATTCTATTTCTGCTCTGATTCCAGTGCCATTAGATATGAGAGAAAAAGCTTCAGCTGGCACAGGAGTCTAGGTTGTCACTGACATTTATGTGTGACATACACTCCTTCCCATACCTTAGATTAGTCCTTTTCCATGTAATATTGGACTTTCTCCCAAGGATTCCATAGTTAGACTTTCAGCTCATAAGAGTATATTTCTTTCCCTTGCCTTCACTGCAACAAAATGAACAGGTACTTTATTGTTGAAATTTGAACTCTGACACTAATGATTGGAAGCCATTTTCTGAGAAAATCAATCCTCCACTGTGGAATTTACTGTTTCATTCTCTTAAAATATTTGCTAAGTGAAAGATACAAGTATTCGCTTTGTCCCGGTGCATGTGACTGGGATACTTAGTTACACACATGGGTTGTTAACAGTCCAGACTGAAAAGGAGAGAAATTTGCACAAACAGCATTCCATTCTGTTGGAAACCTGACTTTCACAGGTGAATATGGCATAGCTTAAATATGATGCACACAGAACAATAGTAGGTGATTGCACATTACAAATGAGGTGGTTTTAAAAGAAGTCTATTTGCATTTTATTTTTCAAAATCCAGAGGCATTCAATAATGGATAAAAAGCAACAACTTTATAAATTCCAATGAAAATATTTAAGTTCTTATTTGACACAGATACTATTGAATAATCACCCACTAAATTTATGTATTTTAATACAATGTACAGTTCCTCTTCTATATCTAGTTGACATTCCAGTTTCATTTTCCTGACAAATGCGTATTTATGTAAGTTTTAAAAATTCTATGTGTATAATAAATGATATTAGAAAGGTTGTCACAAAACTAACCCTCTCGTTTGCCACAAAAATACAAACAAAATATCTGTTGCAGTAGCTTAAAAAGTCACTGGCTTAAGCCAGGAGCCGGTGGCTCATGCCTGTAATCCTAGCTACTCAGGAGGCTGAGGTCTGAGGATCACGGTTCAAAGCCAGCTGGGGCAGGAAAGTCCGTGAGACTCTTATCTCCAATAAACCATCAGAAAACCGGAAGTGGCATTGTAGCTCAAGCGGTAGAACGTTCGCCTTGAGTTGAAGAGCTGAGGGACAGTGCCCAGGCCCAGAATTCAAGCCCCACGACCGACAAAAAAAAAAAAAAGTCATGGGTTTATGTTCAATGTTGAAAATTATTCAGAAAATGAAATTTACTTATAATTGAAAACAAATTGTTTACTATGCATCCATTTTGTTCTATGGTTGAATAAGCTAGACAACTTCCTTTTTCCCATGGGATTTGTTTTCAAACACAGAGATACAGAAAAGAATGGGTGGATGGATGGATTATGAATCGACATCAAAGTATCAGAAAATAAAAACTGTAGAAGAAAATGATGTGAATGGTTACTGGCACAGAGTTATGAATAGAGAATTCTAATTTAATTTAAGTCAGTAGAACAAGATAGTCACTGGGAAAAATATCCCTTATGATTCTGAGATAAGAAGGTACACATGCATATATTATTATAGAGGAATCAAAGACTGGTATTGATGAATGGAGTGTGAGAGTAAAATGATAGAAAATGAACAAGTGGTTAGGAAGCTATCTTTCTTATACACGTTTTAGAAAACAAACTTAATAAAATGTGGTATATACACACAATCGAATTCTATGCCTCCATCAGAAAGAGTGACATTGCCCCATTTGCTAGGAAACGGAAAGACTTGGAAAAAATTATATTAAGTGAAGTAAGTCAGGCCCAAAGAAACATAGGTCCCATGGTTTCCCTTATTTGCAATAACTAGTGTATGTCTGAGTCAAGCAGAAAAGGTCAGATAAGTTGATGTTAGGGAAATGAACCCTAAGATATGTATTCAAATGTTTTTTTCTTTCATGCAATTGTTTCTAACACATTTATAAGATTATTTCTTTGTTACTTTGTATGTCCCTCCCCCACAGTATAACCCCTGCTTTCACTGTATTTGATGTTGGTATAATTTGTGGAGGGGAAGGGGAAAAACAAATCGTTTAAATAGGGATACAGGTGGACCCATTGCAACAATGAGATATACAAGTCGTTATGTCGAAAACGAACTTTACAACTTGGGGGGGAGGTTTGGAGGGGAAGAGGATTGGGTGGGGGAGGCTGGAAAGGGATGGGAAGGGGAAACAAAGGAGGAGGCTACAATGCTTGATAAGAAATGTACTCATTATCTTGCCCATGTAATTGTAACTCCTCTGTACAGTATTTTCACAATAAAAAAAAAGAATAAAAAAAAACTTAATCCAAGCTACTGTAGAATTTTAAGCAAAATCTATACAAGATTTCAATCATGTTTTGAAAGTCATCACTGTATTAAAAAAATAATTACTAGAGATGGATGGAAAGTGAAGAGATACAAAAAGAGGGTAGACAGAATAAAAGTAGAGATTAACTCAAAGAGCTAACAGAGGCAAAGAGGACCTATAAATGCCTTGTAAGGTAGCAGGATTCTAGAAAGTGGAAGGACTTCTAAAGAGAAGCCACAGGGAAAAGATGTTTCACCTACTTTCTGCACACTACTCAAAGAACAATAAGTATTTTTCACATACTGCCAGATGCCTTAAGAAGAATTTAGTTACTTTCTATTGCAATTTTAGCCTTTTACTTTTGTGCTAAAATGAACTGTTTGCCTCTCTTGTCCATTTTTTCTCTTCAGTCATAAATTGACACAGTTTATTTCATGTTCTGCCTTGAAAAAAAATGTCATTAAATCATGGCATGCTCTCTTGATGAATCGAAACTCTGTCTTCTTAAATACAATTCTCACTACCATCTTCACCAAATTAACAAGGTTGTTATATGAAATACGATCTCATTGCAATTTCTGCTATAATGATTCTTTGGGTCATTTACAAGTTTCTCTTTTACAAATCAAATCAAATGAAAAGAATTCATTATTTTAAAATATCAACTACAATAGAGTTTAGTCTTTGTTTTGTTTTGTATAATCCTGGATATATATACATATATGCATGTATATATAATGTGTGTATATATATATATCAAATTTATTTGTATAGAAATACCTTGTATACAAATTAAGAATATATATGTACATATATATGTATATATGTAGTAGGTATATGCACACATACACATATATAAGTATATAGGTCATGCTGTGTAACTCAGTCTGACTTTGATACTATGATCTTTTTCTTCAGTCCTGGTATTACATTCATGCTTCTCTAAACCCCGATTTACCTTATTTTATATTACCTTGGAATCTATACTTTCACCATGTAGATAAAACAGATCAGCTATCTATTATTGAAATATATGAATAGAATTTAACCTCATTTCTTAATCTTTAGTTATGTGGGGTATTAAGGAATATATATGTATACATACATATGTATATATATATATATATATATTTGGCATGCAAAATAAACTAGAACATATGAGTGATAGTTGAAAAGTTGGATCTGATTTTATTGAGCAAGGTTTCAGGCACATAATGAGTAAGAACTCAGAGACACTGTATATATGTGAGGTAAGGGAGAGAGGGGATGTGTGCCACAAAGAAGGAACAAGGGAACTAGGCATCAGTGGCTAAACCTTGCTACTCAGGAAGCTGAGACCTAGAAGATCAAAGTTTGAAGCTAGCCTGAGCAAAAGTGTTTACATATAAGACTACTTCTACAAAATAACCAACCCAAACCTGGAATGTAGACATGGCTCAAGTTGTAAAATACCACCTGGGCAGGCACAGGGATTCACATTTAAACCCTAGTATTAGCACACAAAAAATAAAATGAAAGCAAGAATGAACAAAAGAAAGAGAGAGAAGAAAAGAAAGAAGGAAAGAAGGAGGGAGGGAGGGAAGGAAGGGAAGGAAGGAAAGAAGGGAGGGAGGGAGGGAATAGGAGAGAAAGTGAGATAGAAAAAGGAAGAAAGGAGAGAAAAGAGAAAGAAAGGAAAAATAAAAAGTTCTGAGTTGAAAAAAGCATTTTGTGAAACAGCAGAATACTTGAAGTATGGTAAACCTTAAGGAAGATAAGCCAAAAGTTCAATTGGAAGCAATGGACTTAAAGAATAGGTAACATAATCCTACTAACATTTAAAAATGATCATGGCTGCCATTCTTTAGAGATTAGATTGGAGGGAATAATCGGTGTTGGGAAGATAGCCAAGTCCTATTCCTGTGGTCTAGATAAAGATTATTTACCTAAAGAATTTGTTGAGGTAGAAAGTTGGACAAATACTAGGGATTGTACCTATGTTCATCACAGGGAAAGTTGTTTCTTCTGTCAATAACGAATGTATTAGTCTGTTTACCATTTCTGTAACAAAATAGATCCACTTGGGTAATTTATCAATGAAAGAGTTCATTTTGCTCCTAATTCTGGAGGTCTGACAGCCTGGTGCTGCCTCTGGTCTTCTATGGTAAGGGACCCCTGGCTATGTCATAATATGGTATCATAGTGGCAGGAACTCCATTGTGAAAGAGGGTTCCTTCTGATCACACTAGCAATTTATTCTTGTGGAAACAAGTCACTACTGCATACTAACATCCGTCTTCTGAAGACCATGCTCCTAGTAACCTGGAACTAAGCCCCAATCCTTAAAGTTTCTACTAGCCTGGGAACCATAATTTCAACACACGAATCCTGGGTGGACAAAGTACATCCTAACCAAAGCATACAGACACATATTTGTGACTATGAATAACCCTGATACTCTTAAAAAGTTGTTACATTTCTGCAACTGTTGTTCTCTAAATGCATTTTATATGATGTCCTAGGGACTGGCATCTTTGCTTCATCTTATCAAGAATTCAAAGCTAATTAATGGAAAACTTAGATTGCACCATGCCTTTTTCTGTTCTATGTCTAAAAATGTATACAGTAAAATAATACAGACATTGAAGTACATAACCTACAGATGTAGGAGTGGAGTCAACTTTCCCCTGAGCAATTCGGGAATGACAGTGTACAGTTACAGTGTTTAACAACTCTTATTACCTAAGACAATTTCACTGCTGGATGCTTTTGTCTCTTCATGCAGATATTATAAA
This sequence comes from Dipodomys merriami, assembly GCF_024711535.1. NCBI lineage: Eukaryota > Metazoa > Chordata > Mammalia > Rodentia > Heteromyidae > Dipodomys > Dipodomys merriami. The sequence goes on along the minus strand of NW_027202382.1, from coordinate 10,653,366 downwards.
AGTCACAAGAGAAGTGATAGTAATTTAAGCTATTAGAGAGTCTTAACCCTTTCTTAAATATTTATCATAAAAGTTTAATGATATTATTTAAATGAATAGAACCAAGTGGTACTGTCACATCATTCCTCCTTTGAGGGATTGTAAGTTTAGTCATTCTCTACCATTACATTGCACACCTTTTCCATTTATCCCAAGAAGCTAGGCATATGGAATGAATAGTTTAAACCTCCCCCTTCCAATGGTTGACTTTCATGAAAGTGTAATTTCAGTAAGTAACCTCATGAGGATTGTGGTCAAAGGATGAAGTCAGAACTTTCTTGAGCTGATTCTTTCTTTCTCTTTCTGAGTTCACAGGGAAGAATTCCTGTAAGATACAGAAAATGTACGCATTTGTAGAACCTTTAGAATTGAGAGTCAATAATGTTGTTGACAAAACAAGGACAATGCCATCAAAAAGCAAAGTATACATCACAGTAGCATATTCAGGGGGACAGAATCAATTTAGGACTACTTTCCCTTCTCTTTGTCTTTGCAGCAAGGTATGCACAAAATAAGCAGATGGCATTCTGTGGGCTGAGGATGAATGACTAAGCATTCAAGGCAGGAACGTATCACAAGATTATGTGTAATTGATGCATTTCGTTCTAAAAGCTTTTGGGTCTGTGGAATGCATGAAGCATAGCTAAAACTGCATCAAGAGGGAAGACTGGAAATGATTCAAAATTACAATATGTTGAAAACTGAAGTGTTAACTACCACTGGGTTTTTGAGTTTTGCTTTGCCTTATGTATTTTTGTTTGGGTCATGATGATTCTGAATATTGGTAATGCTAAAAGCTGTACTGTGGCTCATGATCTTATTATATGTAATAAGATGAGAAATGCCATTGTGTTGTTAGATGTCTGTATTTATCTTGTTCTTATGTTTTCCCTCATTTACCCAGCATTTAGTGAAATCTTGACTTTAAGTCAGGTGACAGCTAAGTCTTAGGGAAGTCCAGATGAGCATTGTTCCCATTTTCAAGGGACATAGAATTAAGTGGCAGAAATAAATTAGTAAGTCAGTAACTATGGATGCCATAATTATGCAAAATATATTATTTTATGAAATTATTTTTTATTGTGAAAATACTGTACAGAGGGGTTACAATTACATGGGCAAGATAATGAGTATATTTCTTATCAAGTATTGTAGCCTCCTCCTTTGTTTCCCCTTCCCATCCCTTCCCATCCTCCCCCTGCCTCCCCCACCCAATCCTCCCTGCTTCCCCCACCCCCGCACCAAAGTTGTAAAGTTCATTTTCAACATAACGACTTGCACATCTCATTGCTGCAATTTTATTATATTATTGCAGTGAATATAAGTACCTTTGTTTCAATTATTTTACCTAAAAACATACATGGTATAACTATTATACTCAATTATTTATTTTTACAACTTGATAGCTACCTAGCCTACTTAAAACTTCTATTTAAAATCCATGCCATTTAGATGAATTGGATATATTGTACAGACAGAATGAATTCCCACTTTAAGGCTAGGAATCAGTATTGCAAAATAATAAGAAACGTTACCTATGAGCTTTAATTAAGTCACAAATTTTGAGCTTAGTTTTATGGATCTGAAGCTAAAGGAAAAAGAAAACATTGAGATATACAAATTCATGTCAAAAAGAAGTTTTTAGTTTTTCCTTGCTCTCAATTCTTTCACATGAGATCTCCTCAAGAGCTGTTTTTGTATACCTTAATATTGAAGCAATCTTATAATTATTTGTTATGTTTTTGCATAAACACTTACTTAACCAGCCAGGCACTAATAGTTCATGCCTGTAATCTTAACTAGTCATGAGGCTGAAATCAGAGGAATAGGGTTAAAAAAAGCCTGCCTGGGCATGAAAGTCCATGAGATTCTTTTCTCCAATTATCCACCAGAAAACTGAAAGTAGAGATGTGGCTCAAACTGGTAGCATACTTGACTTGAGTGAAACAAACAAACACACAAACATCTCAGGTACAGAGCCCAGGCCCTGAGTTCAAGCCCTGTGACAGACAAAAAAATAAAAAAAAAAAGGGCCAGGAAGTTGGCTTAGTGGTAGAGTGCTTGCCCCACATGCATGAGGCCCTGGGTTCGATTCCTCAGCACCACAAAAGCAGAAAAATCCTGTAAGTGGCACTGCCGTTTAAGTGGTAGAGCGCTAGCCTTGAGCTGAAGAGCTGAGGGACAGTGCCCTGGCCCATAATTCAGCCCCCACGACCAACAACACCAAAGTAAATAAATAAAAAAGAAATAAAAAAGAAACGATAGTATTTAAGTACCTAACGTAAAGTAATTTTAAAGACGCCTTAGGCAAATGTGTTTGAGAAATACTTAATTCTTCTGATCTGATGTAATAAACACTAAGTTTGCTTGAGGAATGCAAAAACGAATATTCTATACTTATTACAGATAATGTAACCCTGGCTTTTTATGGGATTTAAAAGAAAATGACCATTGTTACATTTTCTGATATGGGCCTGGTCTTCCACTTCTTACAGTTTTGGGGAAAGGCAGGCATATTTGCTTTGGGCACCAGATAAGAAAGTGGGTGGCCAGGGACCCTGGAGGCAACCGCCTCCCTTATACGTGGGAAGATGCCACTCTAGCTCACATTTATGACTTTTTATTATTAATAAGTTTTTTTATTGTGAAAATACGGTACAGAGGGGTTACAATTACATGAGCAAGGTAATGAGTACATTTCTTATCCAGCATTGTAGCCTCCTCCTTTGTTTCCCCTTCCCATCCCTGCCCTTCCAGCTCCTCCTGCAAAGTTGTAAGTTCATTTTTTGACATAGCATCTCGTACATATCATTGTTGCAGTGGGTGCACCTGTATCCCTGTTTAAACATTGTTTTTTCCCTTCCCCTCCTCAAATTACAGCAACATCAAATAAAATGAAAACAGGCTTTTACTGTGGGGGAGGGACATACAAAGCAACAAAAAATTCACCTTATAAAATATTAGAAACAATAGCAAGAAAGAAAAACCAGTTGAGTCCTTATCTTGGGGTTCATTTCACCTAACATCAACTTATCTAATCGTTTCTGCTTGTCTCAGACATATACTAGATATTGCAAATATGGGAAACCATATCCTTCCAGGACATTTTGGAAGTTAATCAAGCATACATTTCTGGAAACACATTTGCTTAATCAGAAATGGAGATGTCTGTGGTAGAATTTTGAGACTCCAGTGGGATCTTTTATGATATTTATCAACTCACTGGTGAATATTATCATTCCTTAAATTCTTTCACCTAGTTTACCTGAGAAGTAACTCTGAAAATCCCAAAATTACAACAGAATTTGCAGAAGATTCATTTATTTTCATTTACAACTTATGTATTTCAGTTTAGAAAGAACATTATCATTTACAGGAGTACCTGTCCAGTTTATTTATTTGTGTTGTTGTTTATTTGGTTCTGATTTTGGTTTTCCTTATGTAATCCATGCTATCCTGCAACATTCTGTCCCCTGCTTCTGTCTTCCTGGTGCTGGGATTACAGGAGGTATATGTTAAATGTTGGGCTTGTTTATTTGTTTTCATTTATGCACTTTTAAAATAGGATATAGGAAACATTAAATCTATAGTACAATTATGCATGCTTATATCAGAAAATTCTGAGCATTTGTTTATCTCCCACACTCATGCATACTGACCTTGATAACAACCTAACTACCCTAAAATATCACAGTTGATCTATGTGATTCAGATTTTTGTAGAATATACCCTACGAGGAGCTGTTTAGGAATAACAATTCCTTGCACCTTGAGCATTGAAATATAGGTCTTAGTAAAGTTGAGAGCTCTATCTGTCTACCTTAATCAAATCCTGTTAGAAGATTTGTAAACTGAGTCCATTTTTATCATGTTATCCTTAAGTCAGTATAATAGCAGAAAGTAGATAAAATTTATGTGAGAAAATTTGTTACAAATTAACCAATGTGTGATCACTACAGACATTTGTAGCTACCCAAATTTTAAGGTCCTAACTTTTGCTGTAACATCTTGGAATGATACAGAGTGATGAATTCTTTGTACTGAATATACTTTTGTGAATCCAATAAATTTACAGAGATAGCAGCCAACATGTGCTCTAGAGAATATTAGTATTTCTGAAGCACAGAGCTTCTTAGTGACAAGAAAATACCTAGAACCCAGGTCTCTGATACTCAGTTTTCTGGACTGTGCACTAAGGTGCAAACTATACAATACTAAAACACAGCTGTGCAGGAAATATATGCCAAACTGAGAATGCTTAGACATAGAAGTATGCCAGTTTACCTGGGAATCCATACAATGATGGTGACTTTCTGAATTTTATATACATATGAATAGATCCCAAATATCTTACTTTAACACTTACTCAAAAGCCAAAGAAAATTATCAATCATTAACACATTATAGGCTCTGGATAAGTGTTGGCAGATCAGGATTTAAGGGGCAAATAGAGCTGTAGGTAATGACATGCACTGTATAGGATCTGAATGTTCAAAATAATCCCCATGAAATCTTACATCTTTTCATAAGGTGCTTTTATACATTCTGTGTGATCACTTTAAATGTGAAAGCTATCCAGCATTGGAACATGACAAGAATATTAAGTATATTATGTATCTCAAGGGAAGTATCAGAAATAATGGTACTGAAACTTTTGTGATAAAATTTGATTGGTCAGAAAATTCCAGCCAATCCTCCCATGATTGGGTTTAATATCCCAGACACTGATGTACTTACTGATATGCTTTCACATTTTCATATGCTGGAGGGGGAAAAAGTATTTCAGGACCTTATATTTCACCTTAGGATATAAGCACCATATTGTAAGTAAGAATAAATAAATTAAATTCTTCTTGATTAAAGCAGAATTGTAAGGTCCACTGCTTACTTTCTTGACCCAGAGAGACTTACCATACACTTCACAACTACTAAATTTTAATTTAAAATAGCATAAGGAAATAATCCTTCTATCCATCTAGCATAAGGAAATAATCCTTCTATCTATCTAGCATAAGGAAATAATCCTTCTATTTCCATTCTTTTTTTCCTGAACAAAACATAGACTAGATTGAAAATTCATAAATTAAATAAAGCTTTACTGAATTGCTAAAATATTTAGGATGTAGTTGGTCTAATTTACTTAAGGACATGAAGGCAAACTGACAATATCCTGAAGTCATTGTTTTTCTGTTAGGTTTCTGCTTTGGGTATTTATGTGTTCTAGTAGTGGGAGAAATAGCCAAAGATATTGCCATAGGAAGAAAGGACAGGAAGGCTCTCGCTTTGACCTTGCCTTTGTATCAGAAATGTGCTCTGAGTTCTATTAGTGGTGAAGCTTGTATTCTTACCAACTCAATTTCATATCTCCAATTAATGACCAAAAAGCTGAAAGTGGTGCTGTGGCTCAAGTGGTAGCACAAAAGCTGAGGGACAGTGACCAGGCCATGACTTCAAGCCCCAGGACCATTGCACACATGCACACACACACACACACACACACACACACACACACACTACAAAGTGCTTTGGACTTTGGGATTCTACAAATGGGCTTTAAAATATGCACTTAAGCATTTCAATTTTTAATTACTATACTTGGTTATGCCAAGTAAATTGGCTATTGGGTACCATGCCATGTTGCTCAAAATGATTTCATACTTGTCATGAGTTTCTTTTATATTAAAGACATCATTAAACTTACATTGAATATATCAGCATTGTAACAAAAATATTTGAAAAAAGTCACATATTCTTATTCTCAAAGATTAATTAGAAAATAAAAATATAATCTGGTAGGATACCTTTATTGGAAAAATATAAAGCAGAGTTCAAATCAGGACATTTCCATTAAATCATCATATATTATGTTCCACCTAATAGATTTCAGCCTTTTCTCGTGGCTACATATGGCTCCAGAAATTGGTCCCAAACTCTTCGTTGAAAGTACTCATGTGCATAATGGAACTCTAAATTTTAGGCTACAAAAAGGCAACTATAAAAAAATAATGATTACTTGGAAATGATCAAATGCCTATTATTATACCTAGGCACTGTCCTTGTGAGGTAACAATGCTAGACAAAAAATGTACTCATTGCCTTACTCATGCAACTGTAACCCCTCTGTACAGCATCTTAACAATAAAATAAAATTTAAAAGAAAAATTTAAAAGAAAAATGAATTATATATACTAGTGGGTAAATCAGAAATATTATAAATCAAAAACTTACTAGATGTTAGAGAGTCCCAAGCCTATCTTCTGTAAAATTGTTTCATGTATGCACATACACAGACAAGGTAACTATGAAAGAATATAGAATCTGACATGCTTATGTTGGAATTATGAAATTCCAAATACTTTATTAAGTTTGATTGCCAATATATTTTTTTCTTTTTTTGTTGGTCATGGGACTTGAACTCTGGGCCTGGACACTGTCCCTCAGCTCTTCAGCTCAAGGTGAGCGCTCTACCACTTGAGTCACAGTGCCACTTCTGGTTTTCTGGTGGTTTATGGGAGATAAGAGTCTCACAGACTTTCATGCCCCAGCTGGCTTTGAACTGTGATCCTCAGATCTCAGCCTCCTAAGTAGCTAGAATTACAGACATGAGCCACCAGCACCTGGAGATTGCCAATATTTTTAGATGTTTGATAATGAACACATTTTTTATACAGCTAAAAATATTCTGTATACAGAAACATGTTAATTTTACTGCACCTACTTTTGACATTTCTCCTAGATATTTGAACATCTTAAAAACTGGGACTTACACTTCAATCCTACTGACGAATATTTTCAAGATCTATCAGTTCTTTCATTTGATTAAGTGAGCAAAAGATCAGCATAGCATCTGTCTGAAAAGGGTTAATAACAAAGTAATAAAATAGGCATATAAATGTCTAGAGATTATACAAGAAGAACTGTAATCAATGTAGGGACCAGAGAGATATGTGTGGATCACAGAGTAACTCTAAAATGTCTAAAATAAAGAAAAAAATTATAATTGCATGTTGCATTATAATTGCAACAAGCAATTTATGAATATAATGCATATTCATCAATGTCACCTCTTTCAAAATTCTCACCCATCCCTCCCAACCCAAACCTTCCCTCACTTTTCTTAAAATATGATAAGATATATAGTGAGTTGTTTTTTGTTTATTTGTTTGTTTTTGTCATGGGGACTGAACTCTGGGCCTGGGCGCTGTCCCTCAGCAATTCAGCTCAAGGCTAGCACTCTACCACTTGAACCACAGCACCACTTCCAGCTTTTTTCTGCTTATGTGGTGCTGAGGAATCAAACCCAGGGCCTCATGCATGCAAGGCAAGCACTCTACCACTGAGCCACCTTTCAAGCCCTATATTGATTTTTTTTTTTACTTCATTTTCCCCCAGAAACCTTCTTCACTTCATTTGTCTATACCCCTCCACTTGACCCCGCCTCCCCTTTTCTGTATCCACGACTTAGCCTTTCTACGAAATCACGTTTCTGCCTCCCTAAATCAGATCACAACTTGTGATGGAAGTTAACAAAAAATAATGGAACAGTCTTTAAAGTCTGAGGAATATTTGTTTTTGAACCAATTTAGAATGTAGTCATGCTCCTCTGAAATTATTTCTTAATGTCAGGCCTTATAAGTTATTGGTCAATATGCATTCTCTTGATATTGTTATCCAAGTTTTAGTGAAGAGTACCATCTTAATGCTTTTAGTGTGTCCCTACTCATCCTGAATGGCTTAGCCTAGCCATTGGCTTATCAGTCTCTAAGCCTCACTGTTGGCAAGGACTATGATTACTATGGCAGGAACCAAAGATTCAAGCTTCAACATGATTGTTAGCTTCATTTCAAGGGTAATACTTCAAATGAGATCCTTTCTTATCTGGCAGTCTGATTAGGAAATGAGCTTGGCCACTGTAATTAGGGTTCAGATTTACTGCCTGTTTCTGACAGAGGTTCATTCTGATTGTAGCATCTCTAGCCAATCATGCCATATTGCTCATTCTTACAGTATAGCCTACTAGCTGTCCATCTGCTTTTATGTGTGAGTTTCTGTCTCATCCAGCAGTTTGAGGACACACTCTGTGTACTTGAACTGACTGTATAGCCACTGTAACATAACCTCATTGTTATTTACATTTAATTAGAAAAGACAAGTCAGGGTATTCTTGTCTTTCTGCATAGAGTAAGATATCATTTTAAGGCTGGCATATTATTTTCCTGCACTTGATGAATGTTTATTGTCATGGCTCAATAAGAGACAAGCTACAGTCTGCTAGTTTTGGCAGTGTCTGCTTCATGGCGATGTTTAGCTTGTCCTCCCGAATTACAGCTCCATTTATTTTATCCAGTTTCATTAATCTTCTGAGAACCTTCACCGCCAATGATATGGCTACTGCTTGTGTTGAGTGGAGAATTAATTACAAATAGTCTAGAGCAATACATCTATGGGAGCCAGACCCCCCTCCTCCAAATGATTGGGATGTCATTTTAATTAACCAAGAACAGAGATGTAATAGACTGCAGAGTTCTTTGCAAAAGGACAATCACTAGAGAGACAGTCAAGGAAGGGAAGAAGGGAAATAAATATGGCTCTTGGAGCAAACAGACTAGGAATATGTTGTAGATTAAATTTCAGACTATGTTGTTTCCTGGTTGACAATAGCAAACAGTGGAAACATTTCTCCACCTTCAGGAAAAATAATAAAGTTCAGCTCAGAAAATCCTTGAAATGGAAATGCCAACTTGATTTTCTATGACATGAAAAGAGTGACCTCAACTGAAAAGAAACTATGAATCTGAAAAAAAATTTACAAGGAATCTTAAATCTCTTTTGTGTTTCTCAATGCTGACATGTAAAATGTCATTTTGATTCTGCTCATCTTTACATCAAACATGTCAACATGTCAAATCCCATAGAATGGTTAAAACATATTCAATAAACCTAATTTGTCAAGGAAGGAAAATGGCTGTTATTTTCTGAAAAAAACAAATGTTTGCTACATGATTTTTATTTATAATGGTTCTTATTTCCTCATCAGTTTACATTATAATTTTGGAGATGCATTTCTAGAAGGAAATATTTGATTCCTAGAAAATTATATTTATTGTTTCTGTAGTTGTTGCAGTTCTTACTAAAAGCCTACTTTCACTAGAAGCCTGTCTTTACTCCCCATCACAACCTTATAGCAGAAGCTATATTAACACTTTCACAGTGCAGAAATCTTTAATTGCTGCAAGATACTCAGGAATTCTGGTTACTACTCTTTCAATTTCTATGCATTTTAATCTATCTTCTTATCTGATTGTATTTCTCCCCCCTCAAGCCTTAAAGCCTACTAATTTTTTCCCCAGTGGTCAGTTACGAACAAAACATTGAATCACTTATTTCTTAAAATACTTATCTAATAACCTTTATTTGCTCTGTTTATTTGCAAACTGTGCCTCCTTTAATGACACTAATTCCCATCAATCCTTCTCAGAAGATGGTTGTTCATTTTCTTATCCATGCTGGGAGACCAGTGGCTGTTTGTATTCCCATGGCCCTATCTTTTAGTCTTACTTGCCTATATGTCTAATCATGGCTTTTCTATTTAAACATTATAATTTCTGGAAGGTTTGTGTACTAAATTTTTGATAGTCTTCCAATGCTATTACTGTTGTAATTGTCAGAGGTTGTATAATTCTGTGGCAATCTTCCAATAACCTGGACCCTCTGTTCCTTGAACTTGGGTTCATCAATGATTTTGTACTCCATAATATTGTAACCTATGAGTAGGTTACAGTCATGAACATGCTATGAACTTCGTTGTTGCCAATAACTATATGCTATGTATGAGCTCACTTTCACAAGTTTGGATCTGATTCCTTCTCTAGTTTTTCCTACCTAACCTCAACTGTTTTTGATCCATAAATGACCTATACACCAGTGATCATCTGAGCATTTCTTGTATCTTTCATAATTGTATTTCTATTTCTTCCTATCCATTTTCAAATAAATTGTTGTCATAACAACTTCTCTTTATATGTCACACCCACCTGCCTTTTGATTACTTCATGTTAAGAAACAAGGAAACCCTGTTAAAGCTAGTTTATCCCTGCTTGTTGCTTGAAAACTATGATGCCTTATTTTGTTGGAGTAAAATGAAAAAAAATCATTTAAATTGATGAGTTTCAGGTTATACTTATGTTCACCAGTCACAAGAGAATACATTCATTGTTATACTCAAAGTAATATATCAAACTTTTCGTTCTTGCCCTTCACAAACTATAAATACCTCCTCTCTCAAATGATGGTCTTAGATGCTATTTTAATGAAAAAATAGATGGCATTCCAGGAAATGCTTTATCAGCTCCCACTAGGATATCTAAGCAGAAGCACTAGCCGTACTCATACATCAAGTTTTTCCTGTAATGTAGCCTTAGGTAAAAGCACATGTTAATAACTAGGGACAACTTCTCTACTTACATTGCTGGAACTAACTCTTCTCACTTGATCAAGATTTAATTTCAACAGTGTGTACTCTGTCCTACAACATTTCTTTTCCCATTTTTAACATCATTTTAACTTGTAACCTGTTATTATTTGCACCATTATAGAGGAAATAAATTATCTTATGATTTAGGAGAATAACGCTTTCACTGCCAACCTGTATTTTCTTTCCTTTAACAATAAACTTCTAAGAAATAAACAACTGGATTTACTGTCTCAGTTTTCTCTTTTGGCCCACTAAAATAAAATGTTAACCCTTATCACTTAATCAAAACTACTCTGGTCAAGATCACGTTTGCTACATTGAATGATCATTGATCAGGTTTTATTTTACTTGAACTCATAGCCCAATCCTTCAATCTTTCTTTATTTAACTTTCAGGAAATGTACTCACCTGGTTACCTTTACCTTGCTGGCCATAGTATATTTTGAAATGTCACTAACTTTTGTGTGTGTGTGTGCCAATACTGAGATGTCACTAACTTTTGTGTGTGTGTGTGCCAATACTGAGACAGTTCTGATTGGATTTTTTTCTCAAGTCTGTTATTCTACCACTTGAGCCACAACTCCACTTCTGGCTTTGTTTGCTGGTTAATTGGAGATAAGAACTCAGGGATTTACCTGCTTGAGCTGCCTTGGAACCGAGATCCTCAGTTCTCAGCTTCCTAAGCAGGTGGGATTACAGGTGTGAGCCACCAGACCTTAGTGACACCCATCTTTGAAGGTTTTGAAACATATGCATTGAAGGACTTTCAGTGGGAAATGGGCATCTGTGTCAAATGTTTAATTTTTTCTCAGAATCTAGTTCCAATGTGCATGAGTAGGAGCGCTTGTCTCTCAATTTGTATTTCATTTGGAAGATGTTCTTCCTCTTCAGTATCTAACATGTAAACATGTAATTTGAAAGAGGCATCAACTCTTTGTTCACTCTGTTTTGAACAGATAACAACTATTACTATCCAGAATTTGTTCTCAAATTATGTGTGTGCATTGTGTGTGTGTGTGTGCATGCATAATGTGTGTCTGCAGTATACTGTATACTTAGTAGCTGCTGTCTAGATTTATAGAGCCCGATTGTTCTATTCATTCTTCTTGACCACAATTATAATTCTACTCAGGAATAGATAGAAAGGTAGACTGTGTTGGAGAAGCACAGAATTTATGAACTCTCTAAAAGACAGATATTTTTAAAGGAATAACTACTATGGAAGAAGAGGGGGTACCGATATTGAGGAGTGACTAGAACAAGGAACATCCCCTGAAATTCTAAGAAGCCAGGGAATATTTGAGTAGGTCTCAATATGTTTCATAATATGGATGCATGGTCTTATTTGGTACTCTTCTATCTTATATAATATATAAAATATATATTCTGGGCATGATGATGTACAACTATAACCCCAGTGCTCAAAAAGGAGGATGGGGGTAACTAGAAAATTTAAGGAGAATCTGGACTACATAGAAAGGTTCTGTTTCAAAAAAGATGAAGTAGACTGGTGCCATGTTTCAGAGGCCATATGGAAGATACCATGACATTTTCAAAATATTCTATTTTCCCCTTCTTGAATATCACCACTCTTTTGCCATGGATGTAAAATGAGAACCCAAAGTTCCTCTTCCTAGTTCTTCCTGCTATCAAGCATGGTTTTCTTTATAATTCAAGACTTGGAGATTGAATATGTTAAGTGAGAAGAAACATATAGCCCTTTCTTTGATACACCTACTGTCTAGTTTCTTTTTCTTAAAGCTGAGCTTGTTGAACATTATCTCAAACATCACACTTAGATCATACAGAAATATCAAAATGGTTGCACTATCCCTACTTGGAAAACACGCAGACAATTAATAAGATCTTTCTAATTACATTTCTAAAGAAAAATTCATACTGGAAGTCAGAGAAGAGGTGTTGAACACCTGCTTAGTATTCACAAGAGAATGATAGTTCCAGTATGCTGACAGAACAGAATAGAACAGGATACTCAGACTGTCCTAAGAAGAGAAGAAGCCAGAGCAAAGCTCTTTCACTTGTGAGATTGAAATTCAATATAGTCATTTAATGCACATCTTCAACTTAAAAGAGCTTGGTATTGATCTGTGGATGAAAAAATTAGCTTCCTAAAACTAAATTAACATGACCCAATACCTCCCCCTAGTATAGTTCAAAATCCCCAATCAGAGCAATAAAATGGTCCCTGCTTTTTTCCCTACTTATTGTATGTTTTCAAGTGTTCTGCATAAGATTTTGTTGGACATACAAAATGCTTTGTTGAAAAACGAACTTTACAACTTTGGCAGGTGGGTGGGGGTGGGGGTCGGTGGTCGTGGAGATGGGAGGGCAGGGATGGTAGGGGAAAAACAAAGGAGGAGACAACAATGCTTGATAAGAAATGTATTATTACCTTGCTCATGTAATTGTAACCACCCTGTACGGTATTTTCACAATAAAAAATTTATTAAAAAAAAAGAGGAAACACAGAATGGTGGGAAAAAGGGTGAACTAATTCAGCAGTGATAGTCACTAGACACTATGTTGGAAATGAACTATACACCTTGGAGGAAGGGGAATGAACAGGAGATAAGCCAGGAGAAAATGAGGGGGAGGGCAACACTATTCAAAAAGAAATGTACTCGTTATTTGACTTATATAACTGCAACCCCTCTGTAAATCACCTTAAAAATTAAAATAAATAAATAAACAAATTTTTAAAACAATTTTGCTTGGAAGTAGAGTGGAGATTTTTAATTTTTATTTTCTCTTCTTGAAGAATATACAAGTCCTTGACAGTGAGTTCTTGGTTCCTTAAGTGGTATACAACAGTGCATCTCAGACTTTCCTATGCATATCAATTACTTGAGAAACTGGTTGAAATGTAGGTTCTCATTTTGTGGTACAAGAGCTGGAGATGCTGTTCTTCTAACTAGCTCCTTGGTGATGTGGGTGCTGATGATCCCAGAACTGCATTGTGAGTAGAGAAGGTGTAAAATATTTTATTCACATGATTTGTAACATGTTCTGCTTTGATGGGTGATATTTTCTCTACAACTCTGAAAGATGAATGGATGGGAAGATACTGTACTGGGAGGGTGCTGGAGGCTTCCTTCTTGTCTTTGTGCAGCTGGAAATTTGAGAACAGTAGGGTGTCAACCAATAAACTTGTATGTAACTGGGTCACAACATGGAAAGTATCATAATAAAATTTCAGAGTTGAGTTGATCTGGGATAAGGCCCAAGTTTTCTTGGAATGAAATAGGAACTCTCCACAAAAGGCAGAGAGAGTGAGGGAAAGATAAATCAGGCATAGTGTTGAAATGTAATCTAAATTATATTAAATAATTCTTTTTTGAAAAAAAAGGAGATAGGCTTTTGTATCTTGGAGAAACTTTTATAATTTTGGGTTTTTACAGCCATATTCAAATAAGTGAATAATACTTAATAACAAAGATCAAGTGGAAAAGGGTAGAAAAATGAAGAGAAGTATGGGAGAATGCAGTCAAGAATTCAATATATATCCTAAAATATTTAGAAATGTGAGGGAAGCGGTGGGTTGGGCGGGATGGATGAGAATGTTGAAAGGAGTGACATTGATCAAGATATATTGTATTCACAGGATGCTCTATTAAATGGCAACTCCTTTGTACAACTACTTAAAGAGAATTTTAACAAGAAAGTTTTAAAAGAAATTTTATTAAGAAAATTTCAGCCTGTGCCAACGAGACTTAAGGTTTCTCCTATTCCGTCCTGTAATGATTTCAGATTGTCTGCTTTGACTCCAAGGCCTTTGATCAATTTGGAGTTGATTCTAGTGCAGGGTGATACATAAGGATCTAGCTTTAGTTTTCTACAAGTAGTTAACCAATTTTGCCAGCATCATTTACTGTAAAGGCCGTCTTTCTTCCATTCTATTTTTTTAGCTCCCCTATTGAAAATTAGGTGGTTATTGGTCTGTGGGTTCATTTCTGGGTTTTCAATTCTATTCCATTGGTCCTCAGGTCTCTTCTTGTGCTAGTACCAAGCTCTGTAGTAGAGTTTGAAATTTGGTATTGATATTCCTCCAGCATTGTTCTTTCTGTTAAGGATCGTTTTTTGCTATTCGGGGTCTTTTATTGTTCCATATGAATTTTTGGATTGCCTCTAATATTTCCTTGAAGAATGAGGATGGAATATTGATAGGTATTGCATTGAATTTGTAGATAGCTTGGGAAGTATTGCCATTTTCATGATGTTGATCCTTCCAATCCAGGAGCATGGGAGGTTTTTCCACTTTCTAAATTCTGCTTTGAATCATGTTTCAGGTTTTTAAAGTTTTCATCATAGAGGTCCTTCACTTCTTTGGTTAAGTTGATTCCTAGGTATTTTTTTTTTGTGGGGCTAATACAAAGGTTGAACATGCAGAGCTTCTGCACGGCAAAGGACATAGCTAGCAAGATCAATAGAAAGCCCACAGACTGGGAGAAGATCTTCACTAGCGATACAACAGAAGGGTCTCATATCTAAAATATACCTGGAACTCAAATAATTAAATCCCCCAACAACAAATCCTGAAAGAAACAACTGCCCGATAAATAAGTGGGCTAAAAACTTAAAGAGAAACTGCTCTGAAGAGGAAATAGAAATGGCCAATAGACATATAAAGAAATGCTCAACCTCTCTAGCTATAAAAATGCAAATCAGAACAAAATAAAGATTCCACCTTATCCCAGTTAGAATGACTATAGTCAAGAACTCTAATAACAACATATGCTGGAGGGGATGTGGACAGAAGGGAACCTTACTGCATTGTTGGTGGAAGTGTAAACTTGTTCAAACACTTTGGAAATTAGTGTAGAGGTTCCTCAAAGGTTCCACATAAAGCTCCCCTATGACCCAGCAATCCCACTTTTGGGCTTTTACCCAAATGATCACAAACAAGACCATACTAAAGCTACCAGCACAACTATGTTTATTGCAGCATTATTTACCATAGATAAGATATGGAACCAACCCAGATGCCCCTCAGTAGATGAATGGATCAAGAAAATGTGGTATATATACACAATGGAATTCTATGCCTCCATCAGAAAGAATGACATTTCCCCATTTGTTAGGAAATGGAAAGACTTGGAGAAAATTATATTAAGTGAAGTAAGCCAGGTCCAAAGAAACATAAGGTCCCATGGTTTCCCTTATTTCCAATAACTAGTATATTTCTGGGACAAGCAAAAAAAGCTGAGATAAGTTGATGTTAAGCGAAATGAACCCCAAGATAGGGACACAAATGTTTTTTTTTTCTTCCTTGCTATTGCTTCTAATGTATTTATTAGGTACCATGTGAGTTTTTTGTTGCTTTGTATGTCCCTCCCCCTGTTTTCACTCTATTTGATGTTGGCATAATTTGGGGAGGGGAAAGGAAAAATTGTTTCAGTAGGGATACAGATTGACCCATTGCAATAATGAAATGTACAAGATATGTCAAAAAACAAACTTCACAATTTAGGCGGGGGTGGGAGGGTGGGAGGTGGGGGATGGGAGGATTAGTTGAGGAGGTGGGGAGGGAATGGATGGTAGGGAAAAAACAAAGGAGGGGTTAGCAATGCTTGAAAGGAAATGTAATCATTACCTTGCTCATGTAACTGTAACCCCTCTGTACAGTATTTTCACAATAAAAAAACATTAAAGCAAAGAAATTTAAAAAATAAAACTATCCAACTGAGAAAATGGTCTTAGTAAAGAAACAATATTTCTTTGAAGTTTTTGTTTGTCCTGATTTCAGTGATTCTCACTCATACAGATGAGTATCCAAAGGTGGTATCTTTATTGTAAAGGTACTATATTTCTACTTTACAAAGATAATTGATATAGAATTCCCATATATACTAGGTGTGTGTGTGCATGTGCACACGCATGCATGCACACATACATGATTATCAGCTTACATGTGCTAGTGTTGTTCTGGGTCATCCTGGTTTAGCAAGTCTTGTAGTAAATTTTCATTCTTCATTTCTACAAACATAATTCTATTATATAATAAATGATTTGCACAAGTGTTTGAAAGATCTACTGAGGCTACTAGAGAAACAAAGTCTTTTAGCATATATTATGGACAGTATTATTGGAATCTTTTGACCTTTAAGAATGCATGACACAGCAGGTGCTGGTGGTACATGCTTGTGATCCTAGCTACACAGAGAGCTGAGACTTAACAGATCAAAGTTCAAAGTCAGCTAAGGAAGAAACACATTTTAGAGTCCATCTGAAATTAACTTGTTAAAAAGTCTGACTTGACACATGACTCAAGTAGTAAGACAAGCATGAAAGCCAATCAAAAGCTGAAAGCCATGAGTTCAAGTATGTATACCAGCCCAAAAGCGTGCATGTTCATGCATACATGTGCACACACACACACACACACACACACACATACACACACACAGACACACACACACACACACACACACAGAAGGATGCATGACCTAAGAACAATGATTCAATAAAGTGTAACTGTTTCTCACTTCTTTAAATCTTAGTAACCATCACTCTGTTATGTAACCAAAATGGAAACAATACTACTCATTTCATTACATATGAGGTACATGAGAGCATTTTTGGAGAGAAGGAGTGGTGGAGTGGATTTTTAATTGAAGTATTGTGTTTACTATTCAATAAACATATTTTAATGTAAGATTTCTGTGATACATTAGGTGAAGCATCCAGTAAATAGCATGTTAGCTCATTTGGATAACTACCACCTAAAACAAAACTGGTGATGCCATTCTTTGTGTTAATTCTACTTTGCATATGTATCACTAGAGCCTGTAATATTTTGTAGGTAAATATAATGTGTTTATTATCTATATATCCTTGTATTTTTTATGTTAGAGTGATTGACCATTGATTTTCAGTTGAATTTAATGCATTTTTCAATCTTTTGCTGATTAAGTCTTTTTGTAGTTTTCTTGATCCAGTATACATATCCGTTTTTTCTTTACAGAGTTAAAGTGAATCACTGTCCCTTTGTCTTGCCTACAATCCTGTCATATACTCTTTCAGTGTAATGGTTGGAGGAAATTCAATAACCTACCCATCCATATATTTTTTATTATGAAAATACCATACAGAGAATACCGTACAATACAGAAAATACCGTACAATTACATGGGCAAGGTAATGAGTACATTTCTTATCAAACATTGTTGCCTCCTCCTTTGTTTCCCCTTTCCATCCCTTCCCTTCTCCCGGCCCTCCAACCCCTTTGTCCCCTGCCAAAGTTGTAAAGTTAGTTTTTCAACATAATGTCTTGTACATCTCATTGTTGCAATGGGTCCACCAACATCCCTATTTAAACAATTTGTTTTTTTCTTCCCTTCCACAAATTATACCAACATCAAATACAGTGAAAACAGGGGTTATACCATGGGGGAAGGACATACAAAGCAACAAAGAAATCATCTTATAAACATGTTAGAAACAATCGCAAGAAAGAAAAACAATTTGAGTCCTTATCTTGGGGTTCATTTCACCTAACATCAACTTATCTGACCGTTTCTGCTTGTCTCAGACGTATACTAGTTATTGTAAATAAGGGAAAACATGGGACCTATGTTTCTTTGGGCCTGGCATACTTGGAAAAAATTATACTAAGTGAAGTAACCCATCCATATTTTTTAAAACATTAGTCACCAAGCCCCGAGCAATATCAGAGAAGTCTTCTGGCTAATTAAAATCTTTGTTTTTTGAAAAAAACATGATAAAATTACTGGCTATACATTGAAATCTCATTGACACTATTAAGTATTGTATAATCACAGGCTTTCTTCTCTACTTCATATAAAGAGGCTTTATTACTGATTTGCTAATGAAATTTAACGGTAAGATAGTTTCACTTGAATGATTATCATATTGCAGTTAAATTCAGTCTTAAATGAGTCTCAGTCTTTTGTAGTTGAGTATCTTTTAGCCTTACCTTAATTTTCTTCCCCTTGTTATTCCCTGATAAATTCCTCAGAGGACTTTGGATATAGTCTATGAGTGCAAATTCTGTTTGAGTTCATCATATTGATGTGCAAGGTAGTACCAGTGATTGGCAAATTTAAATATTGCTCAATCCATGGGTCAAGCCAAGGAAAATATGACTTTAATTTGGAGACAAAGGGAAATTATTCTAGTGAATAGCAATGGATATGCAGGCTTGGTACAATTTAAAGTAACAAAGTAATAATCCTTAAAATTATTGTGTTTGTTTTGGTCTGAGACTGGGACTCGAACTTGGTACCTTGAAGCTTTCACTCCCTTGTTAGCTCTCTACCAATCAAGCCATGACTCCATCCCCTAAAGACCCTTTTAATAGTGTTTAAAGGTGTTTTTATTGAGCTCTATCTATATTGGGAATGATGAATGTATCTGAAAATAATTAATAAAAAATACAAAATTCTATAAGTTTCATCAATGTTACTAAAAATATATACCTGCCTTCCAAAAGATTTCTAAGAATGCTAAGGAAAATCATATTAATGAAAATATTCTAAAGGTGAAGTAAAATGTTTAGGAACTATGTGATACCTGACACACTTTGTACCTTCTCAGTTTGAATATAAGCATATTGCAGCCATCTCTTTTTCCATAGTTTTTGACATGAGTACTTTTGATAGATTAGTCAAGAGGAAGAATTTTCTGTTGGAGGAAATGAGTATTTTTTCTGCGAATTCTCCTCTCTTCATTTAGCAAGTATGTGAAAGTTTCATCCAACATGATGCCATAAAATTTCTGCTATAATAAAGCCTTTCCAAAGCCATATAAAATTTGGCATATCAATAGTTCATTTCTTTGCAAGAATTTATAAGAATACCAGTTTCTGATCCAATGAAAAATCATGTGAGGTTTTTTTTAGTGTATGCTACATTGCATGGTTTGGTTTGTATCAATTGTGTCATTGTGTTGTTTTCTTTTTCGTTTTTATTACTACTTTATTTTATTACTACTTTATTTACATAAGTGAGGTAATGAGGACATTTATTTTTTAATGTCATCCCTCCCTCATTTTCTCCCATTTTTCCCCTTCCTGATTCCCCTTTCTCCCTGACAAGTTGTATAATTCATTTCCAACATAGTGTCTAGTGAGTACACTACTGAATTAGTTCACCCTTTGTCCCACCAGGTATCTTTTTTTTTTAAATTGTGTTGTTATTAACATTTTCCAGAAGACAATTGGTACTAGATGGATTTCTTCTTTACTTTCTGACTATCCTACTGCACAGACCTGGTATCAATTTCTGTATCTAGCTAGGTCCAACACTTCGTTAGTACAACTGGTCTAAGGTTTTTCAAGGTTTGATAATAATGCACTTGTAAATTTTAGAAATACATAAAATATTACCTTTGGAATATCTTTTCCTCAGACTGGTATTGCTTGTGAGAAGAACCATACATACATTATTAATCTTAGGAAGTCCTGCTATAAAGCTAAAGCCAGGAGGGAAATTCACATTGCCCCAAGTTACTAAATGTGAATCATGAAGTTCTTTTTTCTGAGTGTTGCTCCAGGCTACTTGTCAAGAGCCTTCTCTACTACTACCTTTACTTGCTTTGTTTTTTTACCCATCACACCTAGAATTTTCATATTTCTCTGTGCTTCCACAACTCACCCATTTCTTTATAATTCTTCGTGTCTTAAACCTCTTAATTTGTCAGCCTCCAGAATATGAGAGTAAATGATAGCAAGTAACTAATGTAGACTTTGGGTTTACAGGCAGAGTTGAGACTCAAAGAAGAGGAATAAGAAGGATCATTGTGTCTTTATGATTTCCATCCCAGACTATCTCTTTGGTATGAATATCAAGTCATTCACACCTTGGGCAAATGAATGTTTTCTCTTATGTTTCCCTTCTTTACAATGTAAAGAATGTAGCTATTCCTTGGAAGATTTACTCAGCCACTATTATATGCCACAGAAACTGCAGGATTGGTATTTTCACAATAAAAAAATAACTGCAGGATGCCTGAGATATATGACAACAAATAAGATAGACTCAAATAGTCTGTTTATCTTAACTTTTATCTGGTAAGTTCCCTCCCATTATCCTCAGTCTTATGTGCCACATGAAGGTCCAAAGTCAAATTAAAATGGAAAAAACACAATTATCTTGTTCTTATAGACAATTCGTAAGAGAAAACAATAAACACACTTCACTTCTGTGATAGAAAAGATAATATGATAACACCAACAAGTAATGCCATAAAGGCATTCTGTACACTTAAGCAGACCTTGAGAAGTGTGATTATCTAGGGAAAAATGCATGGTAAAAGATGACCTATGAATGATCAGAAGGCTGGCAATTTGTGAACTCTTATGAGAGGTGGACTGTTTCCAATGTAGACAAATGGGTTTGTGACAGAAGATAGGGTCTGGCAAACCTAGATGCTTATGAAATAATATGAATTTAGTGAACATTTTCATATAAGAAATTATTGCTGACAATTGCTTGGCCTGCCAAGGGATTGTAACTATAAGATCCAT
Organism: Dipodomys merriami; assembly: GCF_024711535.1. NCBI lineage: Eukaryota > Metazoa > Chordata > Mammalia > Rodentia > Heteromyidae > Dipodomys > Dipodomys merriami. Next base: position 10,632,350 of record NW_027202382.1, on the reverse strand, counting down.
TTGACCCTTTGTGACCACACACTTGCCAACACTGTTGGGCTTTATTTACTATTGTCTTAAGAGTGTGTGTGTGTGTGTGGGGGGGGGGTGTTTTGTGTTTCTGTATGTGTCTATGGTGTGTAGTAGCATGAGAATAGCAAGTGAGAATAGAATCCACCAGGTACCAGATACTGCTCAAGGGTTAGAAATACAGCTGGAAACTCAAAGTAATGATATTTTTCGTTCTCATGAAATATATAGTCTAGCACAAGGATAAAAATGATTTAAAATAAACTAATAAGCATAGTGATTTCTGTAGAGTGGAATATGGAAAGGAAATGGCAACTTCAGACAGAGGTTAGAACTGATGACTCTGAAATAAGAGATGAAGTAAAGTCTCAGCAGTGAGAAAAATCCAGTCATAGATTCTGCTGTCCAATATAGACTTCAGTATGTCTGCAACAGAGGCATTTGCCTAGCCACTGTCAATAATACATGAATGTCTTTACCAAGACTCTTTCTTTTTTAATCTTTAATTGGCCAGACAAAGGAATATCCATACAACAAAGCAGTTTATGAATGAAATGCATCTCAATCAGTGTCACCCCTTCAACATTCTCACTCCCAGTTGTTTCCCTTAGTTTTCTTAATTTTGTGGTGTATACAATGAATTTTGGGGTTTTTTTTTTTGCTTGTTTGCCAGGCCTAGGCCTTGAACTCAGGGCCTGAATGCTGTCCCTGAGGTCTCTTGTTCAAGTCGAGTGCTCTACCACTTTGAGCCAGAATGCTACTTCCAGTTTTCTGGTGCTTAATTATAGATATGAGTGTCACAGACTTTCCTGCCCTGGCTGGCTTTGAACCAATCTTCAGATCTCAGCCTCCTGAGTAGCTGGGATTACAGACGTGAGCTACCAGTAGTTCAGCTACAATGAATTATTGACTACACTTCCCTCTCTTCCCCTACTTCATTTGTTACCCAACCCAGTCTTGCAAATATCAATTTGTTGGACTTTGACTTAAACATTCTAAAATATATGATGGGAGCTCTCCATAGAGTCTATTACAATCAGATAATTCATTTGTAGCGATTTGTGTACAGCCCATCACAGCATTTACATCCAGATTGATAGGTACATTTTATATGCCACAAGTAAGGAAAACCATTTAACCTTTGTTTCTCTGGGTCTGACTTTATACACACACACACACACACACACACACACACACACACACACACACACACACACACACACACACACACACACATATATATCTTTCCATTTACTTATGAATAATACAATATCATTCTTTCTAATACATGAGTAAAATTCCATGTGTATTTATACCACATTTTCTTGATCCATTTGTCCCCTACAGGCCATCTAAGCTATGGTAAATAATGTTGCAGTGCATACAGTTGTGCTAATGGATTTATTGTAATTTGTAGTCTACTGAATAAATGCCTAGAAGTGGGATTTCTGGGTAATAGGGCAGTTCTATGATTAGTGTTTTTGAGGAACCTCCATACTTCTTTACAGTGGAGCAAGCTTACATTCCCACTAGTAGTATAGACTTTTCTTAATGTGACATGTTTCATCCAATACATTGCATTACTTATTAATACAGAATTATTTTCTCTGGCTTCCTGTTGCCATTAGACACAGGCTTTCATAGCTTATACTATCCCTCTGAAATTAACACTGAGACCTGAGATTTCCTCTAAAAAGAATGTTATTATCTTTCTTTATGACACTCAAAATATCATTTAAAGACTGTCTACATTATGCCTCTTGAACTACGTCTTTCTTTGTGTCCTCGTATTTATTATTCATGGAGATGCTAAGTGTTATACCATGATATATAGACATATAAATCTATATATGGATAGATCTATATGTCTATATATCTAGATAGATATATAAATCTATATATCTGTATATCATACATTGTTCTTTAGTCCTTCCTAAGAATCAAAGTGTTTCAATTATGTTTAAAGCTTTTATTCCTACTTTAATCTCTAAAACAACCCTTTACTTGTAGCTTGTAAGATGCTCATTGTATTGATGAGAAAATACAGTCAATACTCAAATGACTAATGTAGAGTCCCAAAAATAGCTATATGGGAGTTAATTTATTTTTTCTTTACTCCAAAGTTTCATTCCACTATACCGTAGCTACTATTTGGAATTGAATCTTCTGCTTCTCAAATAAAAATGCTTATCTAACAGTTCCTTTGTGTTCTTTTCAAATACAACTATTACTTTGTAAATAGAAGTTCATGACTTATTAATACACAAATAAATAAAATACAAGCACACTTTCTCCTTCCAAAAACCAGTACTAGTAGTCACCTCTAAAATTGTTTAATGTGTAAGAGGATAGATTTATTTAAATATGAATTCATTCTCTTCTCCTTAAGTATTGTAGACTGATTATATTTTCCCAAATTATTTATGGAAATCTTTATAAATGCGCATGAAATAATATTATATGGAAGAAAATTTGGAAAGCAATACAGAGCATAAAGCAATACAGAGCATAGAACACTTGTGAAATAATTCCCCACAGCAGGATAAGGGAAGAAGAATATGATCCCTTCCTCTCTCTCTCTTTCTCTCTCTCTCTCTCTATCATGTGTACATACAAGATGGTCACCTGTACATCATAAACTCTTCCCTATTCCAGACACCAAAACTGATAAACTGCTAAAATTTTTATTCTTGAACTTCCAAGCTTCGAGAAATGTGAGAAATACATTTCTATTGTTTGAACCATTGTTCTTGGTACTCTAATGTAACAGCACAAACTGCCTAAGATACTGATTTTTTACATGTGATTCCCTGTATCAAGAATATCTAGGTATAGAAGAACTATACCTATAGAATATTTATATCTAGAATAGAATCAGATGTTCTTTGTTCCCTTTTCTACTTTATGGAACTCCACTTATATTTATCCCTCAATACCCAATTTAGGTTTAATTACAGTTGTGAATATTTCACCAAGCCCTTACTAGTAAGTAGCCTGTTTGCCTAGGCATGTATGTCCCCATAGTGTTTTTGATGTGGCATTATTTTTAGCATTTTTCCACTGAAAGTGAAGAACCTTTATTTTGGGTTGGGAAGGTGGCTCAGTGGTAGAGTGCTTGCCTTGCATGCATGAGGCCCTGGGTTCAATTCCTCAGCACCACATAAGCAAAAAGAAAAAAGCCAGAAGTGGCACTGTGGCTCAAGTGGTAGAGCGCTAGCCTTGATCTGAAGAGCTGAGGGACAGTGCCCAGGCCCAGAGTTCAGGCCCCACAACCGGATTCCCCCCCCCAAAAAAGAACCTTTATTTTTTCTAGGTAATTACAGTAAGTCTTAGCTAAATTTTAACACTATAAAGTGAATTGCCTGCATTACATAATTTCCAAGCTTGTCAACACAAGCATGGACAATTGTTATTCATTGGTCATACTTAATTTCTATGATGCTAGAATGGTATTCACTGAAGGAACAAATTACACATTGCAGAAAAGAAAGAGAGAGAGAGAACAAGTGAGAGAGAGAGAGAGAGAGAGTTTTGCATTATGCATTTTACTTTTGGTCCCGAAATATAAGATTCACTCCTCTCCACCTTAACTCTTGTTTAACTTTCTCAGGACAAATTGTAAGCCATAATATGAGACCTACTGCCACTTTATACTGTTAGCTTGACAGACACTGAAGCATGATCTCGCTCATAATCTTAATATCATTCATTTTTCTTCTGCATATCGTTTCTCTGGGACTGCATTGTATGTTGTACACATCTAGTCACAGTCCAAACTTACATCCTTCATGACCAAGTGTGTTTAGTGTGTAGTATGTGATAAAATAGTTAAATGGATGAGAGGAAAGAAGGAAGAAGGGACAGATGGAAAAAAGAAGGGAGAAATGAAAGGAAGGAAGGAAAGAGAGCAGGAAGGAAGAAAGGATGGGATGAAGGGAGAGAATGAAAGAGGGAAGAAAGAATGAGGGGAGGGAGGGAGATCAGGAGGAAAGATGGAAGGAAGGATGGCAAAAAGGAAGAAAGCAAGGAAAGAAGAAAGGAAGGAAGGCAACAAGAAAACAAGGAAAGAAAAGAAATGATAGTTTCATTTCTGCAACTGAAAGTCGCCAATTGGAGTTTCACAGTCTGTATCTTAGTAGAGCTGGATGGAAAAATTCTATTTCCTTGTGACTTTTTATAATTAAGCTAGAGACTCAATTGAAGAGTCATGTACTGATTGACACATAAAATATTTTGTCATTAATACCATACATCTGTACAGATTTGTAAATCTGGGTGTTGATTTATGAACCTGTAGCATGTGAGATATCAAAGGAAAGTGAATGAACAAGTAGGGAATTAGAAATTCTGCCACACTAAAAAACAAACAAATAAATAAACCTATATTATGATTACAACTTACTGTAAATATATCAGATCCCTCTGAGATAGTTCAACCCTAATACACAAACAATAATTTCAATCAAATTTAAGTTTAAATCTATTTAGAAATATTCATAATATTTTAAATGAGGAGTGGTATTGAGGTTTTTATTATAATACACTTGATCTTATACTTGTTTAAATATAGAATGGGATAACTACATTTCTCCCCATTTATTAGTAACTTCCCTGAATATCTGCCAGTTACAAAGTACTTTTGTTTGAAAACCTCTTACTCTTTGGCTTAAAGAATTGAATAGCAGTGATTTTTGTTGACATGTATTTGATGCTATTAGACGCCAAAGAAATGGAGACCTCTTTGATTCTCTTATCTTCCAATTGGTTAGTTATAGTCACATGTATAACCTTAAGAAAGTCTATGTGCACATTTAATCTATAAAATTTTAAAGATATCTACCATGATTTACCATCTAACTTAAGATATACCTATCAAATGAGTGAGATGTTAAGATTAACTAATTGAGAAAATGAGAGAGAGAAAAAACACTAGATGGATGTATAGATAGATAGATAGATAGATAGATAGATAGATAGATAGATAGATAGATAGATAGATAGATAGATAGATAGCTCTTTTAATATTCCACATACACTGTGGACTAGAGGAGAGGAGACAGAAAAAGAAAGTAATACAGACATTGGTTTTATATTGTGTATCAGTGTAAGCTCAAATTCCTCTTTGTGTTTAGGCTCTGACCAGATTTGAAATGCCAAAAACATTGAGTAAGCTGGGCATCTATGGCCCACGCCTATAATCCTAGCTACTCAGGAGGCTGAAATCTGAAGATCTCAGTTCAAAGCCAGCCCAGGCAGGAAAGTCTGAAAGACTCTTATCTCCAATAAGCCACTCAGAAAACTAAAGTGGTGCTGTGGCTCAAGTGATAGAATGCTCCTCTTGAGCTGAAGAGCTAAGGGATAGTGCCCAGGCTTAGAGTTCAAGCCCCACGACCACCCCCCCCCAAAATGAGTGGAAATATGATGTACATTGAAAATATCTTGCTATGATTTTAGGAAAAATAATCAGGGAAAATAGCAGCTTGCAGTGAGTAACTCTGAAATTCCTTCCAAGATTCACATAATTAATTGGGCAGGTGACTGTGTGCATGCCTTAACTCTAAACATGAATGTGGAGGCATAATGAAGGTCTCTTTCTTAAAAACCCACGTATCTCTGCACTGAAGTTAAAAAAATTGGCAAAGCATTCCTTCAGAAGAAATGATTCATATTTTAAGTGCAGTTAAAAATGCTGCCCAAGGGATAGGCCAAGAGTCTTACAATATATGACTGGTTGTCTTCTGGTTTAAACTGTTTCAAGATAGCAGAGCAATAGCAAAAAAAAGGTTGATGACTCGCCTTATTGGATTAGGTATTAGAGAGATTTGGAAAGAAACAGTCTTCAAATAGCTAAGTTGTATAAAAAGCTGCCCCAAGGATGCTAATCAATCATGAATTTATATAATAATGATAATATGCTGTGTGATTGTCCTGTAGAGGTGACTCTGTATTTGGAAAAAGTAAAATAAATTGCTTGTTCTAAACTGTTGGAAGGGAGCTAAATATTCCCTTGCAATCTGGTAAAACTGGTTAATTTATTTAGCTTCATAAACTAAGTTCCTGTATGCATCATATGCCTTGGCAGGCATTTGTAGGTTTTAAAGCACAAATATATTTTAAACATGACACAGGCAAGCATTTAGTGCGTTCAGAATATATCTGAATTTTATTGTTCATGCTTTATCTACTCTTCTGTGTGATCTTGTGAAATTAAATTTGTTTATCTTCCCCATACAGATATGTATTGCCCAGATACAATTTATTAAATATTTTCTGGATCTATCTCCTTATTGCATTCACTCTTTACAAACTTAACATTTTTATGTTCTCAGTAGATGCCTGTCTTAGCTCAGGGCCACTTCATAGAAAAATGATGAATTGAAAATTCATTTTCTACTTACAAAGTGTTACTAATCCAGAGAACATGAAGGCATTTTATTTTGGTTTTGTTTTGCAAAGGAAGTTGAAAAATTCAAAATCTTAGACCTAGAGTACTTTATCAAGAGCAATCTGAATTGTAGGTTCACTTTGCATTTTTCAAAGAAAGATTGTCTCTGTGCTCATGGATGAGCCTTTCTAAATGAACTAAAAATAATTTGTATGCAGTACTTTGGTTTCTTTTGACTTATAGTAATTTGTCAGGATCCTGTCTTGAATGGCACTTTTTCAAGAATTAAATTTGGAAAACAGCCTTTTAGTTTTGACATACTCATAATAACTACTATGAATAATGAAACAGTAGCCACTAACTGTGTCTATACCACCTTCCTATCTCTTTGATCACTTTGATTTCTGGATTAACCATATGGATATTTCATCAAGTTATTAATGAAAATAATCACTTCATTTCTTCAGTCTATCATGGTCCTTATGATTTTGAATGCTTTGCTTAACTAGCATGGCAAGAAGAAACATTTTATTTAAAAGGTAAAATAAAAATGAATATATATATATATATATATATATATATATATATATATATATATATATATATCAGATTAAAGGAGAAACCAAAAAACATACCTCATCCTAACACTCTGGCTGTTTGTGTAAATAAGAGTTGAAAATGTGGAGTCATAGTCAAGCAACCAGGGGTGGATAATTACAGAGAGGATGCATCTTTGTGTGGAGAATGGCTCTACGCCACAATCAATCCTATCAGGAAGACTCACATGGACTCCAGACTATAAAGCAGGGTCTGCATAGTGTACGGCAGAACTCCACATTCATGATTACTTTCTAATGTGGCAAGAAGCCAGAAGGAACTGTGGGATATGCTGTCAGAAAGAGATAAATCAGAATTTTAAAATGAAATGAAAATGGATTCAATCACTTGAATTTATAAACTTAGCCTCTACGTAGAAGTCACTTGTTTTGGTAGCTTATCAGAACAAGCAGAGTTATGGACAGGATTTAGCAAGAACAACTCAGCTACTGATGGCTTCCAAATCCATAACAAATCCTTAACCCAGCCTTGAAAGTTTTTTCTATGCTTTTCTCCATCCTAGACCAAAATATCTTTGTGAGACATTGCATTGACATTGTCTACACAAGGTAGGCCATCCACTTTGCCTGTGACTTCCTTGTACTGAAATAGCAAAAGCAAAATACATCTTTTTTCTTGAAAACTTAGAGACAAAAATTAAGTAACTTGCTGCCACAGAATTGAAGCTGATCAAAAGGCTTTGTTTCCCACATCCAATATTGTGGCATCTTGTTCTCCTTTTATTACCACTTGAACTCTATCTCCTTTCATCAGCTCATAAAACAGAACAGGTTGTACCTTCTCTAAGTGGAGAGTATCATACACTAAAATCCCATTCCTCTTCATGGTCACTGAGATACAAGTTTCTTGGTTGTGCATGAAGTTCTCAGCACTAAAAATATACTTCTCTCTTTAGTTTCTATTTTCTGTTTTCAGTGAACCCCTACTGCCTGCTGCTCAGTGACATAGGTAGATAGGGAAGTAGGGAGACAGATGATAGCACGTGCTCTCTGTCTCTCTCTGTCTCTGTCTCTGTCTCTGTCTCTGTCTCTGTCTCTCTCTCTCTCTCTCTCTCTCTCTGTATTCTAACAAACACATAATTCTATTCTGATCCAAATATGACTTCATATTGTTTGTTTACCTGACTGCTGTGTTTCTTTGACTTACAATATCTTGAATGTTGGGACTATTTTGTTTAGCACATCATTGTATATTGTTGTATGTATTTGTATATGTACATTGTATGTATTATAAACACACACACATACACACATATGCCTAACATGATACTTTTTGGGTTCTTTGGTGATTTTTTTCTTGTTCAGTACATTGAGCCTTAATGATTTCATGGAATTGATAGAGAGAGAGAAGATGCACAGAATGTCCACTCATTCCTTACTTAGTTTTTACAGTAATTCTGAAAGCTAGACAGGGATACTAAATGGGTGTTTCTAGATATTACAATTACTTTAGTTTAAAATACCTGTGAAATGAAAATTTGCTAATTTGCTTTAGAAGGTAGCACCTGAAGTGTAAGAATGTGGACAGGTAGCCTCTTTGGGCTACCATCTCTCTTCTTTCACCATATTGTTGAGAGCTAAATAGTCTCCTGGCATGCTTACATTTTGTTGTGTGGGTCCACCATGTCTGTTTTTGATTGCTTTTTGTGAACCAAAAGCTGACAACATTGTGATCATTGGCACATGCACTAGAGCTCTTCAAATGCTCTTCTGGCTTGTGGTTGAAGTGAAATAGGAGATCTAGCTCAAGCTTTTGCATTGTCTAAAATCATAAATTAAAGAAAATAAATAAACATAGTTGTGCTGGTAGCTTTAGTGTGGTCTTGTTTGTGATCATTCGGGTAAATGCCCAAAAGTGGGATTGCTGGGTCATAGGGGATCTCTATGTGGAGTCTTTTGAGGAACCTCCATACTGCTTTCCAAAGTGGTTGAACAAGTTTACATTCCCACCAACAATGCAGTAAGGTTCCCTTCTGTCCACATGCCCTCCAGCATCTGTTGTTTTTAGAGTGCTTGATTATAGCCATTCTAATTGGGGTGAGGTGGTATCTCAATGTTGTTTTGATTTGCATTTCTTTTATGGCTAGAGAGGTTGAGCATTTCTTCATGTGTCTATTGGCCATTGTTCTTTCCTCTTCAGAGAAGTTTCTCTTTAAGTCTTTAGCCCTCTTATTTATTGGGAAGTTGTTTCTTTGAAGATTTGGTGTTGGGGGATTTAATTTTTAGAATTCCAGGTATATTTTAGATATGAGACCGTGGTCTGTTGTAAGGATAGTGAAGATCTTCTCCCAATCCCTAGGCTTTCTATTGATCTTGCTAGCTATGTCCTTTGCCATACAGAAGCTCTGCAATTTCATGCAATCCCAATTGTCCAACCTTTCTTTGATTTGTTGTGTTTCTGGTTCTCTATTAAGAAAATTTTGGCCTGTGCCAAGGAGAATAGGGTACCTCCTTTTCCATCCTGTAATGTTTTCAGGGTGTCTGTTTTGACTCCGAGGTCTTTGATCCATTTGGAGTGATACTAAATCTACCAGCACAACTATGTTTATTGCAGCATTATTCACCATAGCTAAGAAATGGAACCAACCATGATGCCCCTCAGTAGATGAATAGATCAAGAAAATGTGGTATATATACACAATGCGATTCTATGCCTCCATCAGAAAGAATGACAATGCTTCATTTGTTAGGAAATGGAAAGACTTGGAAAAAATTACATTAAATGAAGTAAGCCAGGCCCAAAGAAACATAGGTCCCATGGTTTCCCTTATTTGCAATAACTAGTATATGTCTGAAACAAGCAGAAACGGTCAGATAAGTTGATGTTATACGAAATGAACCCCAAAATAAGGACTCAAATGTTTTTTTCTTGCTATTGTTTCTAACACATTTATAAGATGATTGCTTTGTATGTTCCTCCCCCATGGTATAACCCCTGTTTTCACTGTATTTGATGTTGGTATAATTTGGGGAGGGGAAGAGAAAAAACAAATTGTTTAAATAGGGATACAGGTGGACCCAGTGCAACAATGAGATGTACAAGACATTATGTCAAAAAATGAACTTTACTACTTTGGCGTGGAGAGAGGGGAAGGGAGGGGAGAGAAGAGAGGGAGGGTTCTGAGGGGGTAGGGGGGAAGGGGAGATGGGAAGGGATGGGAGGGGGAAACAAAGGAAGAGGCAACAATGCTTGATAAGAAATGTACTCATTACCTAGCTCATGTAATTGTAACCCCTTTGTACAGTATTTTCACAACAAAAAAATTAAACAACAAAATTATTTCTTCCCACCCCACAATGTATTTAGAAAGTACACATTTCCCCATGGCAAATACCTTTGCATAGAGAATGAACTGAGATATATGAATTATGAGTAGTTGTGAACGTTCCTTAAAATTATTTCTTTACTAGATTTTTTTGTAGAGTTCATTTGTATCTATTCTCTTCTGCTCAAGCTAGATTTAACACAATGCACTGAATATTTTATTTATTTATTTATTTTTATTTTTTGTGAACATATTGTACAGAGGGGTTACAATTACATGGGCAAGATAATGAGTACATTTCTTATCAAGCATTGCAGCCTCCTCCTTTGTTTACCCTTCACATCTCTTCCCAGCCTCCTCCTGCCCCCTCACCCAATCCCCCCCACCCGCACCAAAGTTGTAAAGTTCGTTTTTGACATGACAACTTGTACTTCTCATAGTTGCATCGGGTCCACCTGTATCCTTAACCGATTTGTTTTTCCCCATCTCCTCCACAAATTATACCGACATCAAATATAGTGAAAGCAGGGGTTGTACTGTGGGGGAGGGACATACAAAGCTACAAAGAAATAATCTTATAAATGAGTTAGAAACAAATGCATGAAAGAAAAAAAACATTTAAATACTTATCTAAGGGTTCATTTTCCTAACATCACATTATCTGACCTTTCCTGCTTGACTCATACATATACTAGATATTGCAAATAAGGGAAACCATGGGACCTATGTTTCTTTGGGCTTGGCTTACTAAAACTAGATCCTTATATATCACCCTGCACCAGAATCAACTCCAAATGGATCAAAGACTTCGGAGTCAAAAGCAGACACTCTGAAAACATTACAGGATGGAATAGGAGAAACCCTAGGCCTCGTTGGCTCAGGCCAAAATTTTCTTAATAGAGACCCAGAAACACAACAAATCAAAGAAAGGTTGGACAAATGGGATTGCATGAAGTTGCAGAGCTTCTGCATGGCAAAGGACATAGCTAGCAAGATCAATAGAAAGCCCACAGATTGGGAAAAGATCTTCACTAGCCATACAACCGACAAGGGTCTCATATCTAAAATATACTTGGAGCTCAAAAAATTAAATCCCCCAACAACAAATCCTCAAAGAAACAACTGCCCAATAAATAAGTGGGCTAAAGACTTGAAGAGAAACTTCTCTGAAGAAGAAAGTAGGATGGCCAGCAGACACATGAAGAAATGTTCAACATCCCTAGCCATAAAAGAAATGCAAATCAAAACAACATTGAGATACCACCTCACCCCAGTTAGAATGGCTATAATCAAGAACTCTAACAACAATAGATGCTGGAGGGGATGTGGACAGAAGGGAACCTTACTTCATTGTTGGTGGGAGTGTAAACTTGTTCAACCATTTTGGAAAGCAGTATGGAGGTTCCTGAAAAGACTTCACATAGAGCTCCCCTATGACCCAGCAATTCCACTTTTGGGCATTTACCCAAATGTTTACAAACAAGACCACACTAAATCTACTAGCACAACTATGTTTATTGCAGCATTATTTACCATAGCTAAGATATGGAACCAACCCAGATGCCCCTCAGTAGATGACTGGTTCAAGAAAATGTGGTATATATACACAATGGAATTCTATGCCTCCATCAGAAAGAATGATATTTCCCCATTTGTTAGGAAATGGAAAGGCTTGGAAAAAATTATATTAAGTGATGCACTGAATATTTTAGTTACAATATTTATGAACAGTGATTTCATTTAATGTTTAGAGAATTTGAGATTGAATAAAGTCTGTATTATTCTCTATGGCATCAAGAACATGAGGTACCAAGCACCTATTTCTTGTGGTTTCTTGCATTCCGTGTTCATATATGAAGAGGCTGGCAAGCTTTATAAGAGATAGTCAGGGAGGACCTACAAAGTGCAGAAAATGGCTACCTCCTTGGGGTTAGAAAAGCTAGCTCAGACAGCTGTATGATTCACAAATGGACATGATCTCTGTTTGAAGGGAATGTGCCAATGATGTGCTGCCTAAGAATCATGTGGTCTGATGGACATGACAGAGCAACTCCAGCAAGCCACTAATAAATAGATGACTTTTGCCAAAGCCCCTGGAAGCCTCCTGTGCAAAGAAATAGAAACTTCAGAGTGAGGCTGTACAGGCAGTGACTGGCAAGCAGAGCCCCGTTTGAAACAACTCACATCTCTGGTCACCTAGGGCCACTTTGATAGCAGCGCAGCTGTGCCCACAAACTACTTCATCCTTGAATTACATGCTAATTTATTTGCGTTCTGAAAAGGGCCCACAAATAATTAACGTGATACTTTGATCCTATGTGACCTTTGAAATGCAAAACACGAAAGGAGCAGAGTTTAATCCCGTATGGCTTTATTTTGCCTGAATGTTCCCATGTGTACATAAAGGCATTTATGTTCATTATTTACTAGAAAGCTTACACATTTGTTGGTTTACATTGAAAACTGGGACTTTTTAATACTTGGTGTTATGATTTGGATATCCCTAAGAATAAAATTTACTTTGGTCTCTATACATTGAAGATTGGATTGTAGATTAACTATCTGGCTATCTCCCCTTCATATTTCTACTTTTAGCAGAAATGCAGTAGCTTCATCATAATCTGAATTTAGTGACCTCTAGTGCCAGGAAAGTTAATTGCTAGGATTTTTTTGTTGTTCAGAATTAACGATTTTTTTTCTAAATCATGCATAGAACCATATCACATAAAAACAAGAGAATATGTGATTTTCAATTATATATAGGTATGTGTATATGTGTGTGTACTATGTGTGTATATGTACGCATAATTTTCTATGTATGTAAAATTTTGCTGTGCAATGAATTTAAGATTTGTGTATAACTTGGGGCATTGTCCAAACAAATTCATATAACTAATAGCATAGAATTTTAAAAAATACTTCAATGGAGGAGTTGTCCATCTTTTTAAAACTAGTCAATGAACTAGTTTAAGAAGTTTTGTTTAAGTTTATTGCAGCATAATATGGATTTGTACATTGTATTGTATAGAAACTCTTTATGAGAATAAGAAGTAATTCTTGTTCTACATCTAATAGCCAATTACAAAAGTAAAACAGAAAATGTAAGCTTTCAGAACATTTAAAATGTTTTAGGTCTTAACATTACTAAAACTAAGAATCTAATTATATATTTAGTCCACAAGCAAATTTTCCTTTAACCGGTCACAAATTTTAAACTTGTTCATAATTACAAGAATATCATTTATAACCTGGGAATATAGACCAGTGTTGGAAAGTCTTGCTTGCCATTCACAAGACACTAGATTTGATGTTCAGCATTTGGAAAGGAAAAGAAGACCGGCTAGCTAATTATCACATTTTTATGATGATTTAATGTTTTTGAAGGGAATTGAGTTTCCAGAAAGCCAACTATCCTATTTCCCATAGTCTTACACAGAGATATGGCAAGTGTTCAGCACAAGTCTTGATGACTAGAAAATGTTCACACATATTTAATTCTTCTCATTTGGTCCTCCCTCCAAATAACTGCTTTGCAGATCTTCCTCTTCACATTTCACTTTTAGTGTTTCAAGCATTTTCCATGAGTTTTCATGGAGAATGAAATATCTTCTTACTATTTGGCCCAACAGTGAATAATCAATAATATTGTGCAAACAAGCAGCATGAATAATAGATTAACCCAAAAGCTTGGAGATGCAGGCTTCCAGCAGTGGAATTTGAAAGGAATTAACTAGTGTGCAGCCCACTATTCAAAAGGGAAATACTGAAGTTTTAGATCATTAATAGCAAAACCCTCCTTTCTCCACTAATTCTTTTTTTCTCTATAGGAACAGTGCAGTGATGCTTTGGTAAATACTATCTATCCTCTAATCAGAGTATCACACAATATAGGCCACTTTATTATATTAATGAACTCTACCAGAACTGAACAATATGCTTTCATTGGATATGTTATAGCATTTTATAGGCGGGGGTGGGGGAAGGGACAGAGGGTTAATGCTTAATTTCTCCACTACTGCATCTTCAATAGTAGTACAATATCTTATAGACAGTGAATATTATTGAACAAATAGTAAATTTATTATTTTCTCAACTATTTAGCTCTAAAGAAGGAGAGTCCTTAAAGAACAAATAGGGAATCACTGTGACTCACTGATAAATTAAAAAATTGATAGTTGGTTAATCCATTTGAACTTAATAATGCGGATTATGAGCAAGTACATTTTGAACAATTGATAAAATCCAGTTCTCCATCCTGAACAAACTATTCAGTGCAGGTAATCTATTCAAAATAAGTGCAGTTGCCAGGCTCCCTTCCCTCTGACTATGCTTCCCATGACTGACATCCCTTTTGGAAATGAATCTGAGCTGGCAGCAAATGCTGCAGCTATCCAGTGTACACCAACTAAATGTATGTAACCTCAGCATCACTTGTGCCTACTTCTAAGCACACATGAATAAGCAGTAAAATGAGACCCCAGCTTAGCAATCCTTCAGTAAATGAATGGGAAACCATGCTCCGGGCAGTTATTGATATAACTAAATGGCCCTTGAAAATTGTCCAGTGGAGCTGAAAGCAACCCTTATTTCTTCTGGGCCTTGAATTTCCTGTAGCTCTCTCTTTATTGGCTTCAGTGCTCTAGTTCCCTGACTTGGGAGTGGTGGGCTTTAGACACAAACAGTAGCACACAGGCTGCATTATTCCAGAAGATGTTCCAGGAGAAAAGTTAACTTTTGAATTGTAGCACATGGAGAGAAATGCACCCATTTCCTTCCTGAATATAAATAACTGAAAAGATACTGCCAATAAAATATGATAAGTGCTGTGATGTACAGAAATGAAAAAGTGTTGCCTGATTGTTCATAGCTACAGAAGAGACCTACACTTAGATTTATATTCTATGCAGATTTCTGAATAATAAGCATGCAATTTATTAAGACTGTTACTAAGTATAACTAGCCTTTTCTGTTGTGCTGTATGCTGCAAACTACTTTTATAAAGGAATAAACTTCACAGCTTTCTAAGTACTAGGTATTCTTATCATTATTACTATTCTATTATTACTATTACTATTACTATAATGAAGAAATGAAGGATGAGAAGGATTAAATAAATTTCTTTGTGCTGCACTCAGATATAGGCTTTACTGAATCTAACTAATGTCTAACTGACTCCAAACTTCATATTTTTGACCTGCACATTTTCTGCTTCCCAAAAAGGATTGAAAAGTAAAGAAAAAGAAAATAGAGAAGAAAATGGTAGGGTAGGAGATCAGTCATAGAAAAACACAGCCACAGCAGCATCAAATTGCCTATCTGTAATAATACATTCGGATCAATTGATGGGCATTTTTTTATTTTGTTTTGACAATACTAGGGTTTGAACTCAGGACTTTGCCTTTGCTAGGCAAGCTCTTGACACCCTAGATCTATGCCTCTGATCCTTTTTGCTTTATTTTTCACATAGTGTCTTGAGGTTTTTTTGTTTGGTTTTGTTTTGTTGTACCTGCTGGATTCGAACTGTGATCCTCTGGTCTCTACCTTCTGATTAGCTGTGATTATAAAAGTGAGCCATCATGCCCACTCCATAAAGCAATGGCAAAATATATTTCACAGTTTTTCTTTTAAAACAGGTTATTTCTACTCAGAAAAATATAGATTTTCCCAATTTTATGTTTATTCTGTTTGATTTTAAATTACAAAGTTGATCCTAAAATACTGTCATGCTTAAAGTGGAATCTTTCTGTGTTACCTGTATAAGAAGACCTCAAGAATTAAAGGGGGATCTTCTGAAGTACACGGTGGAATCTGCAAGTAAGTGTCCAGTAGTGATTCTTTTTATGGAAAAACTACTAACTAGTGACACAATTTGTAAGACTTGGTGATAAGGTCAGAATGATAGCACCTGGCCCTGAGCACCTGGCTAATGGGAATACTTAGAATTAGATGATCCTTGACTAGGCTTACATCAATGTGTTTCAGTTTTTTAATAAATTTTTTATTGTGAAAATACTATACAGAGAGGTTACAGTTACATGCACAAGGTAATGAGTACATTTCTTATCAAGCATTGTTGCCTCCTCCTTTGTTTTTCCCCTAAAAACCAGGATGATTTCAAATATACAAACCCAAAATAGAGAAAGGTGATAGAGACTACAGCATCAGATCTGATGGAGTCACTGTAACTTCCTTAAACATCTAGTAATTTTTACTTGCTAAAAATTATAGTATCATTCTCATCCCTCCCCTGTGCATTCTATTTTCTCTTATTCCATAATAAATAGTAACCTATATTTGCATAAGTGATGCATGTGGTAACTTAAAACCTGTAAGTACTGATGATGATTGATGGTTAAAAGAGAATTTAATTATTTTCTTTATTCTTCCCTTAGATTAAGCCTAATATCTAAGGTCAGCATACAATGTGTTAAGGACTGTAGTTTGGAAATCTAGGTTGATAGAAGAATCCTGGAAACATCCTTTGGGATCTGTGCACAGTTTATGTCATATAAAATGTCCTATAAAATGATACAGAACCAGAAAACCAAGCAAAAAGTCTTTGAATAACATTCAGAAGAGAACATAAACATGTTAACCCCCCAGCATCACCCACTAGAGTGGTCGTATCAACTGGTATTCAAAATGACACTGAGAAAACCAGTATAGACAATGAGTTTCTGCAATGGAAGGACCCCTAGAGTCAATTTGGAAGGAAGGCATGGTGGGCCAAGTTAAGATACCTGTCTCCAATTATCTACCAAAATGACAGAAGTGGAGGTCTGATTCAAGTGGTAGAGGGCCGGCCTTGAGCAATAAAGCTAAGGGACAACACCAGGGTCCTGAGTTCAAACTCCAGTACCAGCACAATAGAACAAAAACAGAAATAAGTAACAATAAAAATAATAAGAAATCTTCTCCCAACCCAGAACTCTTCTCTACAAGTTAGAGAAGGAAATCATATTGTTGCTGAGTAAGCATTAAATGAGAATGTAAGCAATATGCTAAGATATAGTTAAAAAAAAAAAAGGAAGATTCACCCTTTTGTAGAACCAACCTGGCCATAGATCACTAAACAGAAGTTGTCCAGATGAACAAGGAGTCCTCATGTAAGAGAACTGGACCAGACCATTTGTCACCGTCAATTCATTTTCACTTTACTTAGTGATTCCAGTGACTATTGCCCATAGACCTATTTTTCATATTTGGAAAACAGAAAATAGTTTGACAACTTAGACTTAGGATCTAAACAGGTTTGATCCTTGCTCATGTGCAACCTAAGAGATAGAGAGGTGCATGCCCTTGATGTATAGCTTTCAAAGCGATGTCTCTTGGGTCCTTTCAGAAAGGCCATCCTCAGTTATGTAGCTTGCAAAAAGAACCATCTAATTTTCAAAGCTCTTGATACACGTTTGAAAGAAAGGAGTACACTTTACAAGTTGTATAAAGTAAATGCTAAAATGATAGGAGGGGAAAGAACTCTTCCGCCTTATTTTTCACAAGGAGAATTAAGTGACATATTTATTTTGTGCCTGTCCTTTGGTATAACTAGAAGATATCACCATTCTTGTTTTTCTTTCATCATATTATTCCATGAAGATATATCATCTTCTGACCATCAAAAGTTGTTTAGGCAACTAAAGAGATTTTTATAACCTCATGTCTTTAATTCCTTTATGTATTTTTAAAATTTTTACATGAGTAAATTTTTTCTGTTAAAAGTTAAACTCTAGAAAGACAGGGATTTGTTGACTTTCTTTTTGTGTTTCCTTAGACTTGCCAGAATAGGCTTCTTAAACCCAGTGGGAGCTCAATAGCCATTAGTCACCTAACTAGTAAAATGCTTGTTATCTATGTGGGCATAGGAGTGAGGTTATAAATAAAGACACATTTTCTTGACCAATGTCCACTGTCATTTATTATTTTCTCTGTTAAAAGCAAGTACATTCTAGGATTATCTTTTTCTAAAAAAATGCTTTTGTGTATAAAGGTTTGCTACGTTAAAAAAAATTTAGCAAAGCTTTTAGGAGAAAAAAAAGTTGAAGTTCTTTTATGTTGAATTCCTTAACTTAAAACCTTGGCTTCTTTTTTTCAGACTGAGGAAAATTCCTTGTGCATTTCTCTCAATTCGGGTTGAAGTCTGAGTTGGTTTGGGAGATGAAACATGCTCATAGTGTGTTGAATACATTAAAAATCAATTAGCTATTTAGAAAACTCCATTTAACTCATGCATAGAATTATTCATTTTTGCCTTTTTGAAAGTAATCATTTTTCATAATTATTACCCAAATCATCTATTTTCATTTTATTTGTACCTAGCACAAATAATAAATTTTCTAAATTGGAAACTATTTCTCCTAACAACAAAATATTCAATTGAAATTTTCTTATAATTGGATTCGAATTATTCATACAGTGATTTTTGCTGGCAGGAAAATGGCAAACTCTGATGTCATGAATCTATTAGTACAAAGTGCTACATGATAATGTTTGTAAGACTGAATGTCATATCTTAACAGGGATCCACACACTTTTAACTTGCTCTGATTTTTCTTTTCTGTCTGTGATAATTCAGGTTATTGGAAGAAGCAGTGGTGATCATTTCTGGGAGTGAGACCCACACAGGGCCACCCAGGAAGAACTAGAGTCTAAGCTTGATGATACGGGACCTTTTTGGCTATGGGCTATTTCTCAGCTCAGTTTGCAGGTCTGGACTACAAACCACAATATCTTATAAAGGGTATACCCTACCAGAATCTCTATTTGTTCTCTGCGTCCTGCTGTTTAGTTTCTATAATGATACACAGCACAGCTTTTCACTGAACTTGAGATTTCCCCTCTCTGGTTTTGCTCTTCTTTAACACAACATTCAAGGAGCAGCTGGGAGCAGAAAGATTCAAATAAGCAATCAATCACAATTACACTCACAGACTCTCCCTGAGTATTTGACATTTTGTTGACATGCTATCAGAGCTCTTCACACCTGACTGGAAAGCCAGGAAAACAATTACTGGGTCACTAACAGGAACCAAAAAAGAGGAGTCCTGAAACTGTGCCCTAAAAATTGCTAAAACCATAGCATCCTGACATAATTGCAAAGTTAGTAGTGGGATTAAGAGATATTACATAGTGCTATCAAAAGACAACAAATATGGGATAGAAGGGGGAAAATATTACTTAGATTTGAGAGTACTTTTGGTTTTGGTTATATCTCTAAGTCATTTAGAATATCCTTGGAATGTCACTACATCAGCAGTTAGTAAATTGACCCAGCAGAGAAACATGATGACATAAAAATGACATACAATCTATCGTTTGTAGCCATTCTTGTTCTAGGGTGGTAAATAATTAAGTTATGGGTAAACAGAGGCCTTATACAGAGTGGCTTGCCTAGATTATTTCTTTGAACCATCCAGATGATGAAAAGTTGAAAACAAAAGAGATATATGAAAGATCTAGAATATTTACAGGAGGATACACACTGCTTGAAACTTGGGTGAATATAGTGGCCCATTCCTGTAACCACAGCAACTAAGAAAGGGGAAGATCATGAGTTTGAGGCCAACCCAGGAAAAAGTTAAGGGAGACCTTATCTCAAAAAAAAAAAAAAAGCAATAAAGTTCTAAAAGAGGGTTGCATGGGGATGTGGCTCAAGGGGTAGATATTTGTCCAGCATACATATGACTTAGGTTCAATGTTCAATACAGAAAATGTGAGGGGTGGAGAGAGAAGCAGAGAAGGAGAGAAGGATTAAGGGAAAGAAGGAAGAAAGGATAGAGGGATAGAAAGAGAAAGAGAGGGTGGGGAATGTGGCTTAGTGGTAGAGTGCTTGCCTGGCATGCATAAAGCCCTGGATCCTGGGTTCCATTCTTCAGTACCACATAAATAGGAAAACGCCACAAGTGGTGCTGCGGCTCAAGTGGTAGAATGCTAGCCTTGAGTAAAAATAAGCTCAGGGATACTACCTCACCCCGGTTAGAATGGCTATAATCAAGAACTCTAATAACAACAGATGCTGGAGGGGATGTGGACAGAAGAGAACCCTACTGTATTGTTGGTGGGAATGTAAACTTGTTCAACCATTTTGGAAAGTAGTATGGAGGTTCCTCAAAAGACTCCACATAGAGCTCCCCTATGACCCAGCAATCCCACTTTTGGGCATTTACCCAAATGATCATAAACAAGGTCATACTAAAGCTACCAGCACAACTATGTTTATTGCAGCATTATTTACCATAGCTAAGATATGGAACCAACCCAGATGCCCCTCAGTAAATGAATGGATCAAGAAAATGTGGTATATATGCACAATGGAATTCTATGCCTCCATCAGAAAGAATGACTTGCCCCTTTTGTTAGGAAATGGAAAGACTTGGAAAAATTATATTAAGGAAGTAAGCCAGGCCCAAAGAAACATAGGTCCCATGTGTCCCTTATTTGCAATAACTAGTATATGTCTGAGACAAGCAGAAATGGTCAGATAAGTTGATGTTAGGCGTAATCAACGCCAAGATAAGGACTCAAATGGTGTTTTTCTTACTTACTATTGTTTCTAACATATTTATAAGATGATTTCTATGTTGCTTTGTATGTCCCTCTCCCATGGTATAACCCCTGTTTTCACTGTATTTGATGTTGGTATAATTTGTGGAGGGGAAGGGAAAAAACAAATTGTTTAAATAGGGATACAGGTGGACCCATTTGCAACAATGAGATGTACAAGATGTTATGTCAAAAAATGAACTTTACAACTTTGGCGCAAGGGGGAGGGGATGGTAAGGAGAAACACAGGAGAAGGCAACAAATGCTTGATAAGAAATGTACTCATTACCTTGCTCATGTAATTGTAACCCCTCTGTACGGTATTTTCACAATAAAAACAAACTTATTAATACTAAAAAAAAGAAGCTCAGGAACAGTGAGCAGGCCTTGATTTTAAGCCCCAGGACTGGCAAAAACAAAGAGAAAAAGAGAGAGGGGGAGGGAGATAAAAAGAGAGAAGGGGGAAAGGGAGAAAGAGAGAGAAAGCCCAATGATTCTTGATGATGGTAACTTGGAAGAAAGGGGCTAAGGACAAATATCCCAGTGCCACACTATATTGGATTCTATGATGGAAATGTGTAAATCATGCCAGTAAAAAAGGCACATGAAGGCAAAGATATACCTCAGGGTTCAATCCTTGTCTAGCACGCTCAAGGCACTGTATTAGATTCCCAGCATGCCTGGAGCTGTGGTGGGGGCGGGGGGACACAGACGGGTATATACAGACATTTGTGACCTTATCCTCTCATTTTTCCATAGAGATCCATGTGAAGTGACACTATCATGGGTTTCTAATCTGAGAAGGAAGGAGACACTTTTTTGTGACTCCTCTGTTGGAGGATAGGCATGTGTTATGACTTTCTGCGCTTTGCCTTGGAGAGAATTTTAGGATCATTGTCATTTATGGCTCAAGGCAAACTTAGAGGTTGTCAGAAAGTTTAGAATGGTTGTGGGATCATGTAGAAGTTGCTGGGAAAGCCCATCTGTCTGGAAGGGGTGGGCTTCTTTGGAGGTGATAGTCTCTTTAACTGAGTGGAAGCTGAGCTGAGTTGCTACTTACCTCTTTCCTCCTCCATGTGCGGCGTTTTCTGACATTTTAAAGATGAGAAAATAAATGTCTTAGATCAAGTGACATATGACATGTTGAATACAAAATCCTTGTCTCAAGGTTATCAAAACTTGATTCCAAACCTAATGCTCTTTCTGATATATATTTCCTTCCACATCAGGGAATGATAGGAATTCAAAAGGAGCTCTGTGGAGAATCAAGATAGTAAAAATGGAGTTAAAAATATTGAATTCTGATCATCAAAGATATATTCTCAAAATTTATATCTAAGTGTCTTATGCTGTTTCATTTCAATTTTGGAAAAGAAATAACTGTGATGTGAGCATATTTACCTATCAGATCAAAATATTAATAAGGACAACTTTAGACATCTATTAGGATTTACAGAGATTTTAAATAAACTGGTTAAGACAGAAGCATCTTACAAATAATATACTCTCATTAATAAACATTAATACAATTCATCTTAACAAAACCAATACTGCTATGTTTTGCACATATTTTATCTCACACATGAGGTAGTTACAATTGTTTTTTTTTTGAGATGCAAAAATCAAAGTCTATCATGGTAGGTTTCATCTTTAATCTCAGCTCTCAGGAAGCTGATGTAGTAGAATTTTGACTGTGAGATCATACTGAAAATATATTCAAAAGGAAGGAGGTGGGAGGAGAAGGAAGGGGAAGAAGAAAGAAGAAGTGGAAGAGGGAAGAGAGTAGGGAAGGGGAGTGGAAGAGGGAACAGAAGGAAAGGAATTCAGAGCATAGGTCATTTGTCTAATATATGGAGAGCACGAATTTCAACCCAGATCTGAATCTGTGTGTATTAGCTCCATTTTAGACATCATATACAGTGTTGCCAACAGGATTTGCATATCCTAGGACGTGTCTATCATATTGTTGCAAAATAATTTTCCATATTCTAATTATAGAATTAGTAAAGTAATTTTATAATGATAGTTTTAATCCATACTTTATCCCTACAGATAAAACATTATTACATATATTTGTGAATTAGATAGAACGACTTAGAGACAGATGATATTAAGTGTTTTGTTCAAGTCCACAGAGAATGAACATGGAAATGCCCGGATTCAAGTGCTATCATGTAACTCCACACATTTTATAGTTCCCTTGAATTCTGTTTTTTGACCTAATTAATAAAATTTTTATTTTTGTACTTTATTTTAAAACTACAGCATATTTAAGTGTCAGCATGACATCGAACAGTGTGAGATTTGTTCTTGTTCACACTATACGTCAATTTGACATACACGTGATATCTGTCTTAAATATTTTATAGTACTTATTTTGCTGTTGAGAGTCCGTGAGTTTTTCCAGAAGTATTATCTTTAGTTTTCTTAAAAGCACACAATTAATCTTACTTATTCCACTAATAAAAGTTTAATATGTTTCTACTGAAATAAATATTTGTACTGAGATAATTATTTTAAAAAGTAAATAGACTAAACAGTTTGAGAGCGAATCTCTGTGTATTTATGATGTGCCACAAGCTCAGACAAGTATAGTAACCACTTGGAGTGTTTATTAAATAGAGCTTTTAAGCTCCTTCCTATAGATTTGGGTTGAAATGATGCTCCAGAATTTGTTTCTAACAAGTATAATTAGGGATTTTTCCAAGTCGTGGACGATTGTAAAACACAATTTTTATTTTATTTATTTAATTTCTCTCATACTGGAAATTGAACCTAGGGACTTGCGTATGCTAGGCAAATGCTCTATCATTTAAGCTACACCTCTTAGCCTTTTATTTGTTTATGAGATAGGTTCTTCATTTGCCCAGGCTGACCTCAAACCCAACATCCTCCTGCCTCTGCCTCCCAAGGAGCTAGAGTTACAAGCATGAGCCACCCCACCCACCTTGTGGGAACCACGGTCCTATATTGACATTGAAATGCTTTCTGGGCACAGAAGAGAGAGAACTATCATGCTAGATACATATGTGTTTCAGTACAAGCTCTTAACACTTATCAGAAGAGTAAGTTTTGACAAAATGTTTATCCGAATGAGCAACTACTTCATTTGGAAAGTATGATAATACCTTATTGGAATAAAGTAAGAATTAATGTGTAAGAGTGTGATGTTTAATAAAGTAATATGCAGTAGAACTTTAGAATGTAGCCATTTCCCTTTCTTCTTGTGAGCCAGTTAGACTACTTGATGCATTCTCTGATGGATTTTTGATACTTAGCATCAGTGAACAGCATTTTGTGAAGGGGTGTGTGTGTGTGTGTGTGTGTGTGTGTGTGTGTGTGTGTGTGTGTGTGTGTGTGTGTGTGTGTTGTATGCACGCACGTGTGTACGTGTGCTCGTGTGGGTATGTATGTCTGTGTTTTTCTCATTTTCAAAATGTTAAAGTGGGAAAATCTAAAAATCCATTGAAATTAGACATTACTGGAAGGCAAAACTTTTGCTCTCAAATTTCTTTTTTAAATCATCCTAATATCCCTTTTACTGAATATTTAGTTAATATTTCACTTATTTGGCTCTGCATAAGGCAGGGCATAGAGAGACTTGGTCACTGCTACCAAGTTTACCAAGTGACACAACTCTTAGTAATTCAAAAGTAAGTCCTCCTAACATGTGAGCTATTCTCTGCATTGTCCCTTACTTTTTCAAATGCCTCATTCCAGACCTCAAATTCACTTTGTTGTTTAGGATTAATGAAATACAAAGAGCCGAGACTTTCCCTGTATCCCCTTGGTCCTCAGGTTTATTGTAGCTTATCCTTGGAGCTGTATGCAGCCTAGGCTTAATAGCTATGGAAGATATTAACTGCTGAATATAAGACATAATCTTTCTTTGTGGATGCCTTGAAGTAAGTGGCTTGTCTCCTTGGTTATATATTTATCTTTTGCAACTCGGTTACCAATTCTATTATCTGTTATCACCACAGGACTTTTCTCAGCAAGGAAGTAAGGTCAGAGTGAATGGAATATTTTTCTCAGAAAAG